>NC_136346.1:740808-1023308 GCF_964198595.1 Lampetra fluviatilis | reverse complement strand
ATCAGTCTACCATCGTGACGGAGGTGAGATCTCCTCCTCAATCTTCATCATCATCAACATCATGATCGCAACAATCATCCTCATCCTCATCGGCAGCAGCAAAATCATCATCGGAACAATCATCATCATCATGAACAGCAGCAGAATCGTCGTCGTTAGCAGAATCATCATCAGAATAATCAGCAGAAGAATCATCATCATCGCAACAATCATCATCATCAGCAGCAGAATCATCATCGGAACAATCATCCTCATCATGAGCAGCAGCAGCAGCAGAATCGTCATCGTTAGCAGAATCATCATCAGAAGAATCATCATCATCATCGCAACAATCATCATCATCAGCAGCAGAATCATCATCGTGAGTAGAATAATCATGCGTAAGTGAGTGGCTGTGTGTGTGAGTGAGTGGCTGTGTGTGAGTGGCTGTGTGTGTGAGTGAGTGGGTGAGTGGCTGTGTGTGTGTGTGAGTGGGTGAGTGGCTGTGTGTGTGTGAGTGGGTGAGTGAGTGGCTGTGTGTGAGTGGCTGTGTGTGTGAGTGGGTGAGTGAGTGGCTGTGTGTGAGTGGCTGTGTGTGTGAGTGGGTGAGTGAGTGGCTGTGTGTGAGTGGCTGTGTGTGTCTGTGTGAGTTGGTGAGTGAGTGGGTGTCTGTTTGAGTGGGTGAGTGGCTGTGTGTGTGTGTGAGTGTGTGAGTGGCTGTGTGTGTGAGTGGGTGAGTGAGTGGCTGTGTGTGAGTGGCTGTGTGTGTGAGTGGGTGAGTGAGTGGCTGTGTGTGAGTGGCTGTGTGTGTCTGTGTGAGTTGGTGAGTGAGTGGGTGTCTGTTTGAGTGGGTGAGTGGCTGTGTGTGTGTGTGAGTGGGTGAGTGGCTGTGTGTGTGAGTGGGTGAGTGAGTGGCTGTGTGTGAGTGAGTGGGTGAGTGAGTGGCTGTGTGTGTGTGAGTGGGTGAGTGGCTGTGTGTGTGTGAGTGGGTGAGTGGCTGTGTGTGAGTGGCTGTGTGTGTCTGTGTGAGTTGGTGAATGAGTGGGTGTCTGTTTGAGTGGGTGAGTGGCTGTGTGTGTGTGTGAGTGGGTGAGTGGCTGTGTGTGAGTGGCTGTGTGTGTCTGTGTGAGTTGGTGAGTGAGTGTGTGTCTGTTTGAGTGGGTGAGTGGCTGTGTGTGTGTGTGAGTGGGTGAGTGGCTGTGTGTGTGAGTGGGTGAGTGAGTGGCTGTGTGTGAGTGAGTGGGTGAGTGAGTGGCTGTGTGTGTGTGAGTGGGTGAGTGGCTGTGTGTGTGTGAGTGGGTGAGTGAGTGGCTGTGTGTGAGTGGCTGTGTGTGTCTGTGTGAGTTGGTGAATGAGTGGGTGTCTGTTTGAGTGGGTGAGTGGCTGTGTGTGTGTGAGTGGGTGAGTGAGTGGCTGTGTGTGAGTGGCTGTGTGTGTCTGTGTGAGTTGGTGAGTGAGTGGGTGTCTGATTGAGTGGGTGAGTGGCTGTGTGTGTGTGAGTGGGTGAGTGAGTGGCTGTGTGTGTGTGTGAGTGGGTGAGTGGCTGTGTGTGTGTGTGTGTGAGTGGGTGAGTGGCTGTGTGTGTGTGAGTGGGTGAGTGGCTGTGTGTGTGTGTGAGTGGGTGAGTGGCTGTGTGTGTGTGTGAGTGGGTGAGTGGCTGTGTGTGTGAGTGGGTGAGTGAGTGGCTGTGTGTGAGTGGCTGTGTGTGTCGGTGTGAGTTAGTGAGTGGGTGAGTGGCTGTGAGTGGCTGTGTGTGAGTGGCTGTGTGTGTCTGTGTGAGTTGGTGAGTGAGTGGGTGTCTGTTTGAGTGGGTGAGTGGCTGTGTGTGTGTGTGAGTGGGTGAGTGGATGTGTGTGTGTGAGTGGGTGAGTGAGTGGCTGTGTGTGTGTGTGAGTGGGTGAGTGGCTGTGTGTGTGTTTGAGTGGGTGAGTGGCTGTGTGTGTGTGTGAGTGGCTGTGTGTGTGTTTGAGTGAGTGAGTGGCTGTGTGTGTGTGAGTGGGTGAGTGGCTGTGTGTGTGAGTGGGTGAGTGGCTGTGTGTGTGTGAGTGGGTGAGTGGCTGTGTGTGTGTGAGTGGGTGAGTGAGTGGCTGTGTGTGTGTGAGTGGGTGAGTGAGTGGCTGTGTGTGTCTGTTTGACTGTGTGTGTGACTGTGTGTGTGTGTCTGTTTGACTGTGTGTGTGACTGTGTGTGTGTGTGTGACTATGTGTGTGTCTGTGTGTGACTGTGTGTGTGGGACTGTGTGTGTGTGTGACTGTGTGTGTCTGTGTGTGTGACTGTGTGTGTGTGTGTGTCTGTGTGTGTGACTGTGTGTGTGTGACTGTGTGTGTCTGTGTGTGTGTGACTGTGTGTGTGACTATGTGTGTGTGACTGTGTGTGTCTGTGTGTGTGTGACTGTGTGTGTGACTGTGTGTGTGTGTCTGTGTGTGTGACTGTGTGTGTGTGACTGTGTGTGTGTGTGTGACTGTGTGTGACTGTGTCTCTGTGTGTGTAGTGGGATCTGGTGTGCGTGTGTGATTGTGTGTGTGTGACTGTGTGTGTGTGTCTGTGTGACTGTGTGTCTGTGTGTGTCTGTGTGTGTGTCTGTGTGTGTGTCTGTGTGTGTGTCTCTGTGTGTGACTGTGTGTGTTTCTGTGTGTGTGACTGTGTGTGTGTCTGTGTGTGTGTGTGACTGTGTGTGTGACTGTGTGTGACTGTGTGTGTGACTGTGTGTGACTGTTTCTGTGTGTGTGTAGTGGGATCTGGTGTGTGTGTGTGACTGTGTGTGTGTGTGTGTCTGTGTGTGTGACTGTGTGTGTGTGTCTGTGTGTGTGTCTGTGTGTGTAGTGGGATCTGGTGTGTGTGTGTGTGACTGTGTGTGTGTGTGTCTGTGTGTGTGTCTGTGTGTCTGTCTGTGTGACTGTGTGTGTGTCTGTGACTGTGTGTGTGTCTGTGTGTGTGTGTGTCTGTGTGTGTGTGTCTGTGTGTGTGTGACTGTGTGTGTGTCTGTGTGTGTGTGTGTGTGTGTCTGTGTGTGTGTGACTATGTGTGTGTGACTGTGTGTGTGTGTGTGACTGCGTGTGTGTGTGTCTGTGACTGTGTGTGGGTCTGTGTGTGTGTCTGTGTGTGTGTGTCTGTGTGTGTCTGTGTGTGTAACTGTGTGTGTGTCTGTGTGTGTGTGTCTGTGTGTGTGTGTCTGTGTGTGTGACTGTGTGTGTGTCTGTGTGTGTGTGTGTCTGTGTGTGTCTGTGTGTGTGTGTGTCTGTGTGTGTCTGTGTGTGTGTGACTGTCTGTGTGTGTGACTGTGTGTATGTGTCTGTGTGTGTGTGACTGTGTGTGTGTCTGTGTGTGTGTCTGTGTGTGTGTGACTGTGTGTGTGTCTGTGTGTGTGTCTGTGTGTGTGACTGTGTGTGTGTCTGTGTGTGTGTGTCTGTGTGTGTGTGTCTGTGTGTGTGACTGTGTGTGTGTCTGTGTGTGTGTGTGTCTGTGTGTGTCTGTGTGTGTGTGTGTCTGTGTGTGTCTGTGTGTGTGTGACTGTCTGTGTGTGTGACTGTGTGTATGTGTCTGTGTGTGTGTGACTGTGTGTGTGTCTGTGTGTGTGTCTGTGTGTGTGTGACTGTGTGTGTGTCTGTGTGTGTGTCTGTGTGTGTGACTGTGTGTGTGTCTGTGTGTGTGTGTGACTGTGTGTGTGTCTGTGTGTGTGTGTCTGTGTGTGTGTCTGTGTGTGTGTGACTGTGTGTGTGTGACTGTCTGTGTGTGTGTGACTGTGTGTGTGTGTGTGTAGTGGGATCTGGTGTGTACGCGAGCCCCGCTGAAGCAGCTGGCTCAGACTCTCTACATGACCGGACTCCTGGTCGGAGCTTTCATCCTGGGACCACTCGGTGACAGGTGATGGGGGTGGTGATGGGGGTGGTGATGGTGATGGGGGTGATGGTGGTGATGGGGGTGGTGATGGGGGTAGTGATGGTGGTGGTGGTGATGGTGGTGATGGTGGTGATGGTGGTGGGGGTGGTGGGGGGTGGTGGTGGGGATGGCGGTGGTGATGGGGGTGGTGATGGGACTGGTGATGGGGGTGGTGATGGTGATGGGGGTGATGGTGGTGATGGGGGTGGTGATGGGGGTAGTGATGGTGGTGGTGGTGATGGTGGTGATGGTGGTGATGGTGGTGGGGGTGGTGGGGGGTGGTGGTGGGGATGGCGGTGGTGATGGGGGTGGTGATGGGACTGGTGATGGGGGTGATGGTGGTGATGGGGGTGATGGTGGGGGGGGGGGGGGGGGGTGATGGGGGTGGTAATGGTAGAGATGGGGGTGGTGGAGGTGATTGTGGTGATGGGGGTGGTGATGGTGATGGTGGTGATGGGGGTGATGGGGGTGGTGATGGTGGCGAATAGCACTTGCCCGTACACCCCGTGCGAGGCTACCTGGGCGCACTTTGCCTGTGAGGTAGCGACCTCTGACCCCCCCACGTGACCCCGCGGTCTCCCCCAGACCCCCCCCGCCGACCCCCACGTCTCACACCCCCCATGCCCCCCCCCCCCCCATGCCCCCCCCATGCCCCCCCCTCCCTCATGCCCCCCCTCCCCCCCATGCCCCCCACCCCCCCTCCCCCCCCCCCCATGCCCCCCCCCCCCCCATGCCCCTCCCCCCATGCCCCCCCCTCCCCCATGCCCCTCCCCCATGCCCCCCCTCCCCCCCATGCCCCCCCCCCCCATGCCCCCCCCCCCCCATGCCCCTCCCCCCATGCCCCCCCCTCCCCCATGCCCCCCCTCCCCCCCATGCCCCCCCTCCCCCATGCCCCCCCTCCCCCCCATGCCCCTCCCCCCATGCCCCCCCCTCCCCCCATGCCCCCCCCTCCCCCCATGCCCCCCTCCCCCCCATGCCCCTCCCCCCATGCCCCCCCCTCCCCCCATGCCCCCCCCTCCCCCCATGCCCCCCTCCCCCCCATGCCCCCCCTCCCCCCATGCCCCCCCCTCCCCCCATGCCCCCCCCTCCCCCCATGCCCCCCCCTCCCCCATGCCCCCCCTCCCCCCCATGCCCCTCCCCCCATGCCCCCCCCTCCCCCCATGCCCCCCTCCCCCCCATGCCCCCCCTCCCCCCATGCCCCCCCTCCCCCCCATGCCCCTCCCCCCATGCCCCCCCCTCCCCCCATGCCCCCCCCTCCCCCCATGCCCCCCTCCCCCCCATGCCCCCCCTCCCCCCCATGCCCCCCCTCCCCCCATGCCCCCACCCACCTGTGCCCCTCCCCCCATGCCCCCACCCACCTGTGCCCCCCCCGCCCACGTGACCAGGCTGGGCCGCAAGCGAGTGGTGTCGCTCTCCCACCTGCTGCTGGCGTCGAGCGGCACCGCGGCCGCGTGCACCGCCTCGCTGGGCCCCTACGTGGCGTGCCGCTTCCTGGTGGGCGTGGCCACCACCGGCATGCTGCTCAACAGCCTCGCACTCTGTGAGTTAGCGAGTGAGTCAGTGAGTGAGTCACTCAGTGAGTTAGTGAGTCAGTCACTCAGTCAGTCACTCAGTCAGTCACTCAATCATCTACCCAATCAATCACTCAGTCAGTCACTCAATCACTCACCCACTCAGTCACTCACTCAGTCACTCAGTCACTCAGTCACTCACCTCCTCGCTGGGCCCCTACGTGGCGTGCCGCTTCCTGGTGGGCGTGGCCACCACCGGCATGCTGCTCAACAGCCTCGCACTCTGTGAGTTAGCGAGTGAGTCAGTGAGTGAGTCACTCAGTGAGTTAGTGAGTCAGTCACTCAGTCAGTCACTCAGTCAGTCACTCAATCATCTACCCAATCAATCACTCAGTCAGTCACTCAATCACTCACCCACTCAGTCACTCACTCAGTCACTCAGTCACTCAGTCACTCACCTCCTCGCTGGGCCCCTACGTGGCGTGCCGCTTCCTGGTGGGCGTGGCCACCACCGGCATGCTGCTCAACAGCCTCGCACTGTGTGAGTTAGCGAGTGAGTCAGTCAGTGAGTCACTCAGTGAGTCAGTCAGTCAGTGAGTTAGTGAGTCAGTCACTCAGTCAGTCACTCAGTCAGTCACTCATTCATCTACCCAATCAATCACTCAGTCAATCACTCAGTCAGTCACTCAATCACTCACCCACTCAGTCACTCACTCAGTCACTCACCTCCTCGCTGGGCCCCTACGTGGCGTGCCGCTTCCTGGTGGGCGTGGCCACCACCGGCATGCTGCTCAACAGCCTCGCACTGTGTGAGTTAGCGAGTGAGTCAGTCAGTGAGTCACTCAGTGAGTCAGTCAGTCAGTCAATGAGTTAGTGAGTCAGTCACTCAGTCAGTCACTCAGTCAGTCACTCATTCATCTACCCAATCAATCACTCAGTCAATCACTCAGTCAGTCACTCAATCACTCACCCACTCAGTCACTCACTCAGTCACTCAGTCACTCACCTCCTCGCTGGGCCCCTACGTGGCGTGCCGCTTCCTGGTGGGCGTGGCCACCACCGGCATGCTGCTCAACAGCCTCGCACTGTGTGAGTTAGCGAGTGAGTCAGTCAGTGAGTCACTCAGTGAGTCAGTCAGTCAGTCAGTGAGTTAGTGAGTCAGTCACTCAGTCAGTCACTCAGTCACTCATTCATCTACCCAATCAATCACTCAGTCAATCACTCAGTCAGTCACTCAATCACTCACCCACTCAGTCACTCACTCAGTCACTCAGTCACTCACCTCCTCGCTGGGCCCCTACGTGGCGTGCCGTTTCCTGGTGGGCGTGGCCACCACCGGCATGCTGCTCAACAGCCTCGCACTGTGTGAGTTAGCGAGTGAGTCAGTCAGTGAGTCACTCAGTGAGTCAGTCAGTCAGTCAGTGAGTTAGTGAGTCAGTCACTCAGTCAGTCACTCAGTCAGTCACTCATTCATCTACCCAATCAATCACTCAGTCAATCACTCAGTCAGTCACTCAATCACTCACCCACTCAGTCACTCACTCAGTCACTCAGTCACTCACCTCCTCGCTGGGCCCCTACGTGGCGTGCCGCTTCCTGGTGGGCGTGGCCACCACCGGCATGCTGCTCAACAGCCTCGCACTGTGTGAGTTAGCGAGTGAGTCAGTCAGTGAGTCACTCAGTGAGTCAGTCAGTCAGTGAGTTAGTGAGTCAGTCACTCAGTCAGTCACTCAGTCAGTCACTCATTCATCTACCCAATCAATCACTCAGTCAATCACTCAGTCAGTCACTCAATCACTCACCCACTCAGTCACTCACTCAGTCACTCAGTCACTCACCTCCTCGCTGGGCCCCTACGTGGCGTGCCGCTTCCTGGTGGGCGTGGCCACCACCGGCATGCTGCTCAACAGCCTCGCACTGTGTGAGTTAGCGAGTGAGTCAGTCAGTGAGTCACTCAGTGAGTCAGTCAGTCAGTCAGTGAGTTAGTGAGTCAGTCACTCAGTCAGTCACTCAGTCAGTCACTCATTCATCTACCCAATCAATCACTCAGTCAATCACTCAGTCAGTCACTCAATCACTCACCCACTCAGTCACTCACTCAGTCACTCAGTCACTCACCTCCTCGCTGGGCCCCTACGTGGCGTGCCGCTTCCTGGTGGGCGTGGCCACCACCGGCATGCTGCTCAACAGCCTCGCACTGTGTGAGTTAGCGAGTGAGTCAGTCAGTGAGTCACTCAGTGAGTCAGTCAGTCAGTCAATGAGTTAGTGAGTCAGTCACTCAGTCAGTCACTCAGTCAGTCACTCAGTCAGTCACTCATTCATCTACCCAATCAATCACTCAGTCAATCACTCAGTCAGTCACTCAATCACTCACCCACTCAGTCACTCACTCAGTCACTCAGTCACTCACCTCCTCGCTGGGCCCCTACGTGGCGTGCCGCTTCCTGGTGGGCGTGGCCACCACCGGCATGCTGCTCAACAGCCTCGCACTGTGTGAGTTAGCGAGTGAGTCAGTCAGTGAGTCACTCAGTGAGTCAGTCAGTCAGTCAGTGAGTTAGTGAGTCAGTCACTCAGTCAGTCACTCAGTCACTCATTCATCTACCCAATCAATCACTCAGTCAATCACTCAGTCAGTCACTCAATCACTCACCCACTCAGTCACTCACTCAGTCACTCAGTCACTCACCTCCTCGCTGGGCCCCTACGTGGCGTGCCGTTTCCTGGTGGGCGTGGCCACCACCGGCATGCTGCTCAACAGCCTCGCACTGTGTGAGTTAGCGAGTGAGTCAGTCAGTGAGTCACTCAGTGAGTCAGTCAGTCAGTCAGTGAGTTAGTGAGTCAGTCACTCAGTCAGTCACTCAGTCAGTCACTCATTCATCTACCCAATCAATCACTCAGTCAATCACTCAGTCAGTCACTCAATCACTCACCCACTCAGTCACTCACTCAGTCACTCAGTCACTCACCTCCTCGCTGGGCCCCTACGTGGCGTGCCGCTTCCTGGTGGGCGTGGCCACCACCGGCATGCTGCTCAACAGCCTCGCACTGTGTGAGTTAGCGAGTGAGTCAGTCAGTGAGTCACTCAGTGAGTCAGTCAGTCAGTGAGTTAGTGAGTCAGTCACTCAGTCAGTCACTCAGTCAGTCACTCATTCATCTACCCAATCAATCACTCAGTCAATCACTCAGTCAGTCACTCAATCACTCACCCACTCAGTCACTCACTCAGCCACTCAGTCACTCACCTCCTCGCTGGGCCCCTACGTGGCGTGCCGCTTCCTGGTGGGCGTGGCCACCACCGGCATGCTGCTCAACAGCCTCGCACTGTGTGAGTTAGCGAGTGAGTCAGTCAGTGAGTCACTCAGTGAGTCAGTCAGTCAGTCAGTGAGTTAGTGAGTCAGTCACTCAGTCAGTCACTCAGTCAGTCACTCATTCATCTACCCAATCAATCACTCAGTCAATCACTCAGTCAGTCACTCAATCACTCACCCACTCAGTCACTCACTCAGTCACTCAGTCACTCACCTCCTCGCTGGGCCCCTACGTGGCGTGCCGCTTCCTGGTGGGCGTGGCCACCACCGGCATGCTGCTCAACAGCCTCGCACTGTGTGAGTTAGCGAGTGAGTCAGTCAGTGAGTCACTCAGTGAGTCAGTCAGTCAGTGAGTTAGTGAGTCAGTCACTCAGTCAGTCACTCAGTCAGTCACTCATTCATCTACCCAATCAATCACTCAGTCAATCACTCAGTCAGTCACTCAATCACTCACCCACTCAGTCACTCACTCAGTCACTCAGTCACTCACCTCCTCGCTGGGCCCCTACGTGGCGTGCCGCTTCCTGGTGGGCGTGGCCACCACCGGCATGCTGCTCAACAGCCTCGCACTGTGTGAGTTAGCGAGTGAGTCAGTCAGTGAGTCACTCAGTGAGTCAGTCAGTCAGTCAGTGAGTTAGTGAGTCAGTCACTCAGTCAGTCACTCAGTCAGTCACTCATTCATCTACCCAATCAATCACTCAGTCAATCACTCAGTCAGTCACTCAATCACTCACCCACTCAGTCACTCACTCAGTCACTCAGTCACTCACCTCCTCGCTGGGCCCCTACGTGGCGTGCCGCTTCCTGGTGGGCGTGGCCACCACCGGCATGCTGCTCAACAGCCTCGCACTGTGTGAGTTAGCGAGTGAGTCAGTCAGTGAGTCACTCAGTGAGTCAGTCAGTCAGTGAGTTAGTGAGTCAGTCACTCAGTCAGTCACTCAGTCAGTCACTCATTCATCTACCCAATCAATCACTCAGTCAATCACTCAGTCAGTCACTCAATCACTCACCCACTCAGTCACTCACTCAGTCACTCAGTCACTCACCTCCTCGCTGGGCCCCTACGTGGCGTGCCGCTTCCTGGTGGGCGTGGCCACCACCGGCATGCTGCTCAACAGCCTGGCACTGTGTGAGTCACTCAGTCAGTGAGTGAGTCAGTGAGTGAGTCAGTCAGTCAGTGAGTCAGTCACTCACTCAGTCAGTGAGTCACTCAGTCAGTCACTCAGTCACTCAGTCAGTCACCTACCCAATCACTCACTCTGTGAGTCAGCCACTCAGTCAGTCACTCAGTCAGTCAGTCACTCAGTCAGTCACTCAGTGAGTCAGTCAGTCACTCAGTCAGTGAGTCAGTCAGTGAGTTAGTGAGTCAGTCACTCAGTCAGTCACTCAGTCAGCCAGTCACTCAGTCACTCAGTCAGTCACTCAGTCAGTCACTCAGTCAGTGAGTCAGTGAGTCACTCAGTCACTGAGTGAGTCAGTTACTCAGTGAGTCAGTCAGTCACACACTCAGTCACTCAGTCAGTCACTCAGTCAGTCACTCAATCACTCACCCACTCAGTCAGTCACTCAGTCACTCACCACCTCGCTGGGCCCCTACGTGGCGTGCCGCTTCCTGGTGGGCGTGGCCACCACCGGCATGCTGCTCAACAGCTTGACACTCTGTGAGTCACTCAGTCAGTGAGTGAGTCAGTGAGTGAGTCAGTCACTCAGTCAGTCACTCAGTCAGTCAGTGAGTCACTCAGTCAGTGAGTTAGTCAGTGAGTTAGTGAGTCAGTCACTCAGTCAGTCGGTCAATCATCTACCCAATCAATCACTCAGTCAATCACTCAATCAGTCAGTCACTCAATCACTCACCCACTCAGTCAGTCACTCAGCCAGTCACTCAGTCACTCACTCAGTCACTCAGTCACTCACCACCTCGCTGGGACCCTACGTGGCGTGCCGCTTCCTGGTGGGCGTGGCCACCACCGGCATGCTGCTCAACAGCCTGGCACTGTGTGAGTCACTCAGTCAGTGAGTGAGTCAGTGAGTGAGTCAGTCAGTCAGTGAGTCAGTCAGTCAGTCACTCAGTCAGTGAGTCAGTCAGTGAGTTAGTGAGTCAGTCACTCAGTCAGTCACTCAGTCAGTCACTCAATCATCTACCCAATCAATCACTCAGTCAATCACTCAATCAGTCAGTCACTCAATCACTCACACACTCAGTCAGTCACTCAGCCAGTCACTCAGTCACTCAGTCACTCACCTCCTCGCTGGGACCCTACGTGGCGTGCCGCTTCCTGGTGGGCGTGGCCACCACCGGCATGCTGCTCAACAGCCTGGCACTGTGTGAGTTAGTGAGTCAGTGAGTCAGTCACTCAGTCAGTCACTCAGTCAGTCACTCAGTCAGTCACTCAGTCAATCATCTACCCAATCAATCACTCAGTCAGTGAGTCAGTGAGTCAGTCAGTCACTCAGTCACTCACCTACCCAATCAGTCACTCACTCAGTCACTCACTCAGTCAGTCACTCACTCACTCACTCAATCATCTACCCAATCAATCACTCAGTCAATCACTCAATCAGTCAGTCACTCAGTCACTCAGTCACTCACTCAGTCAGTCACTCAGTCACTCAGTAACTCACTCAGTGAGTCAGTCACTCACTCACTCAATCATCTACCCAATCAATCACTCACTCAGTCAGTAAGTCAGTGAGTCAGTCAGTCAGTCACTCAGTCACTCACCTACCCAATCAGTCACTCACTCACTCACTCAGTCACTCACTCACTCAGTCAGTCAGTCACTCACTCACTCACTCAATCATCTACCCAATCAATCAGTCAGTCAATCACTCAATCAGTCACTCACCCAGTCACTTAGTCAGTCACTCAGTCAGTCACTCAGTCACTCACCACCTCGCTGGGACCCTACGTGGCGTGCCGCTTCCTGGTCGGCGTGGCCACCACGGGCATGCTGCTCAACAGGCTCGCACTGTGTGAGTCAGTCAGCCAGTGAGTGAGTCAGTCAGTCAGTGAGTTAGTGAGTCAGTCAGTGAGTCAGTCAGTCAGTCACCTACCCAATCAATCACTCACTCTGTGAGTCACTCACTCAGTGAGTCAGTCAGTCAGTCACCTACCCAATCAATCACTCACTCTGTGAGTCACTCACTCAGTCAGTCAGTTACTCAGTCAGTCAGTGAGTCAGTCAATCAGTCAGTGAGTCACTCAGTGAGTCAGTCAGCCAGTGAGTCAGTCACTCAGTCAGTCACTCAGTAACTCACTCAGGGAGTCAGTCACTCAGTCACTCAGTCAGTCACTCACTCACCTACCCAATCAATCACTCAGTCAGTCACTCACTCACCTACCCAATCAATCACTCAGTCCATCACTCACCTACCCAATCAGTCACTCACTCAGTCACTCACTCAGTCAGTCAGTCAGCCACTCACTCACTCAATCATCTACCCAATCAATCAGTCAGTCAATCACTCAATCAGTCACTCACCCAGTCACTCAGTCACTTAGTCAGTCACTCAGTCACTCAGTCAGTCACTCAGTCACTCACCACCTCGCTGGGACCCTACGTGGCGTGCCGCTTCCTGGTCGGCGTGGCCACCACGGGCATGCTGCTCAACAGGCTCGCACTGTGTGAGTCAGTCAGCCAGTGAGTGAGTCAGTCAGTCAGTGAGTTAGTGAGTCAGTCAGTGAGTCAGTCAGTCAGTCACCTACCCAATCAATCACTCACTCTGTGAGTCACTCACTCAGTGAGTCAGTCAGTCAGTCACCTACCCAATCAATCACTCACTCTGTGAGTCACTCACTCAGTCAGTCAGTCACTCAGTCAGTCAGTGAGTCAGTCAGTCAGTGAGTCACTCAGTGAGTCAGTCAGCCAGTGAGTCAGTCACTCAGTCAGTCACTCAGTAACTCACTCAGGGAGTCAGTCACTCAGTCACTCAGTCAGTCACTCACTCACCTACCCAATCAATCACTCAGTCACTCACTCACCTACCCAATCAATCACTCAGTCCATCACTCACCTACCCAATCAATCACACAGTCAGTCACTCAATCAATCACTCAGTCACTCAGTCAGTCAGTGAGTCACCCACCCACCCACTCACCCACCCACCCACCCACTCACCCACCCACCCCCCCACCCACCACCCCACCACCACCAGGCGTAGAGTGGCTGTCTCCCCGCCACCGAGAGCTCTACAGCGGCGTGAGTGGAGGCGTCTACACGGCCGGGCAGTTGCTACTGGCCGGTTTGGCGTTTGGAATCCGCGATTGGCGCCTCTTGCAGATCGTCATCTCGGTCCCCTACTTCGTCTTCTTCCTCTGGTCGTGGTGAGTCACTCAGTCAGTCACTCAGTTAGTCACTCAGTTAGTCAGTTATTTACTCAGTCAGTCACTCAGTCAGTCACTCAGTCACTCAGTCAGTCACTCAGTCACTCAGCCACTCATCTCGGTCCCCTACTTCGTCTTCTTCCTCTGGTTGTGGTGAGTCACTCAGTCAGTCACTCAGCCACTCAGTTAGTCACTCAGTTATTTACTCAGTCAGTCACTCAGTCACTCAGTTATTTACTCAGTTACTCAGTCAGTCACTCAGTCACTCAGTCACACAGTCAGTGACTCAGTCACTCAGTCAGTCAGTCACTCAGTCAGTCACTCAGTCACTCAGTCAGTCACTCAGTCAGTCACTCAGTCACTCAGTCAGTCACTCAGTCACTCAGTCAGTCAGTCACTCAGTCACTCAGTCAGTCACTCAGTCACTCAGTCAGTCACTCAGTCAGTCAGTCAGTCACTCAGTCAGTCAGTCAGTCACTCAGTTAGTCATCTCAGTCCCCTACTTCGTCTTCTTCCTCTGGTCGTGGTGAGTCACTAAGTCAGTCACTCAGCCACTCAGTTAGTCACTCAGTTATTTACTCAGTCAGTCACTCAGTTATTTACTCAGTTACTCAGTCAGTCACTCAGTCAGTCACTCAGTCAGTCACACAGTCAGTGACTCAGTCACTCAGTCAGTCAGTCAGTCACTCAGTCACTCAGTCAGTCACTCAGTAACTCAGTCAGTCAGTCAGTCACTCAGTTAGTCACTCAGTTATTTACTCAGTCAGTCACTCAGTCAGTCACTCAGTCAGTCAGTCACTCAGTCACACAGTCAGTCACTCAGTCCGTCACTCAGTCACTCAGTCAGTCACTCAGTCACACAGTCAGTCACTCAGTCAGTCAGTCACTCAGTTAGTCACTCAGTCAGTCACTCAGTCAGTCACTCAGTCACTCACTCAGTCAGTCACTCAATCAGTCACTCAGTCAGTCACCCACTCACCCACCCACTCACCCCCCCCCCCCCCCCCCACAGGTTCACCCCCGAATCTGCTCGCTGGCTGATTCAACGCGGCCGCTTCGAGGCGGCCCTCAAGGAGCTTCGCTTCGTCGCCAAAGTCAACGGACGCCGAGCTCAGGGGGACAAGCTCAGTCTGCAGGTGTCTCTGTGGGTTTCTGTGTCAACTCTGTGGGTCTCTGTGGGTCTCTGTGTCAACTCTGTGGGTCTCTGTGTCAACTCTGTGGGTCTCTGTGGGTCTCTATGGGTCTCTGTGGGTCTCTGTGTCAACTCTGTGGGTCTCTGTGGGTTTTTATAGGTCTCTGTGGGTTTCTATGGGTCTCTGTGGGTTTCTGTGGGTTTCTATAGGTGTCTGTGGATCTCTGTGAGTCTCAGGGGGACAAGCTCAGCCTCCAGGTGGGGGTGGGAGGGGTTTCTATCAGAGGTGGGACAAAGTCATTGTTATGCAAGTCCAAGTCGAGTCGCAAGTCATCAAATTCATGACTCGAGTCTGACTCGAGTCCAAGTCACATGACTCGAGTCCACATCTCATAGGTGGGACAAAGTCATTGTTATGCAAGTCCAAGTCGAGTCGCAAGTCATCAAATTCATGACTCGAGTCTGACTCGAGTCCAAGTCACATGACTCGAGTCCACACCTCTGGTTTCTATAGGTTTCTGTGTCAACTCTGTGGGTCTCTGTGGGTCTCTGTGTCAACTATGTGGGTCTCTGTGTGTCTTTGTGGGTCTCTGTGGGTCTCTATGGGTCTCTGTGGGTCTCTGTGTCAACTCTGTGGGTCTCTGTGGGTTTTTATAGGTCTCTGTGGGTTTCTATGGGTCTCTGTGGGTTTCTGTGGGTTTCTATAGGTGTCTGTGGATCTCTGTGAGTCTCAGGGGGACAAGCTCAGCCTCCAGGTGGGGGTGGGAGGGGTTTCTATCAGAGGTGGGACAAAGTCATTGTTATGCAAGTCCAAGTCGAGTCGCAAGTCATCAAATTCATGACTCGAGTCTGACTCGAGTCCAAGTCACATGACTCGAGTCCACATCTCATAGGTGGGACAAAGTCATTGTTATGCAAGTCCAAGTCGAGTCGCAAGTCATCAAATTCATGACTCGAGTCTGACTCGAGTCCAAGTCACATGACTCGAGTCCACACCTCTGGTTTCTATAGGTTTCTGTGTCAACTCTGTGGGTCTCTGTGGGTCTCTGTGTCAACTATGTGGGTCTCTGTGTGTCTTTGTGGGTCTCTGTGGGTCTCTAGGGGTCTCTGTGGGTCTCTAAGGGTATCTGTGGGTCTCTGTGGGTTTCTATAGGTGTCTGTGGGTCTCTAAGGGTCTCTGTGAGTCTCTAAGGGTCTCTGTGGGTCTCTGTGGGTTTCTATAGGTGTCTGTGGGTCTCTAAGGGTCTCTGTGAGTCTCTGTGGGTTTCTATAGGTGTCTGTGGGTCTCTAAGGGTCTCTGTGGGTCTCTGTGCTCTGCTTCTCAGATGCTGAGGGCAGCGATGGGCAAGGAGGGGAGTCTCGGGCGGCCCAAGAGGCATGGAGCCATCGACCTCCTGCGGCAGCCGCAGCTACGCAGACGAACACTCGCTCTGTCTGCCATCTTGTACGCTCACCCAACCACTCACCCACTCACTAACTGACTCGCTCACTCACCCACTCACTCACCCACTCACTCACCCACTCACTCACCCACCCACTCAATCACCTCCTGCGGCAGCCGCAGCTACGCAGACGAACACTCGCTCTATCTGCCATCTTGTACGCTCACTCACCCACTCACCCACTCACTCACCGACTCAATCACCCACTCACTCACCCACTCAATCACCCACTCACCACTCATTCACTCACCCACTCACCAACCCACTCACTCACTCACTTACCCACTCACTCACTCACCCATCCACTCAACTCACTCGCTCGCCCACCCGCCCACCCGCCCCCCCGCCCCCCCGCCCCCAGCTTCACGACGTCGTTCTCCTACTACGGCGTGGCCCTGAACCTGCAGAGTTTCGGCGTCGACGTCTACCTGATGCAGCTCGTCTTCGGCGCCATCGACATCCCGGCCAAGGCGCTGGCGCTGCTGGGCATGGCGCTGGCTGGCCGCAGGGCCACGCAGAGCGCAGCGCTGCTCAGCGCAGCCGTCGCCTTGCTGGGGATGCTCATCGTACCGCTTGGTAGGTGGGGGTGAGTGGGTGGGGGGGTGTGGTGGGTGAGTGAGTGGGTGGGTGAGTGAGTGGGTGGGTGAGTGAGTGGGTGGGTGAGTGAGTGGGTGGGTTGGTGAGAGGGTGGGTTGGTGAGAGGGTGAGTGAGTGAGTGGGTAAGTGGGTGGGTTGGTGAGTGAGTGGGTGGGTGAGTGGGTAGGTGAGTGGGTAGGTGAGTGGGTGGGTGAGTGGGTAGGTGAGTGGGTGGGTGAGTGGGTGAGTGGGTAGGTGAATGGGTGAGTGGGTGAGTGGGTAGGTGAATGGGTGAGTGGGTAGGTGAGTGAGTGGGTAGGTGAGTGGGTAGGTGAGTGGGTGGGTGGGTAGGTGAGTGAGTGGATAAGTGAGTGGCGCCATCGACATCCCGGCCAAGCCGCTGGCGCTGCTGGGCATGGCGCTGGCTGGCCGCAGGGCCACGCAGAGCGCAGCGCTACTCAGCGCAGCCGTCGCCCTGCTGGGGATGCTCATCGTACCGCTTGGTAGGTGGGGGGGGGGGTGAGTGGATTGGTGGGTGAGTGAGTGAGTGGGTTGGTGAGTGAGTGGGTGAGTGGGTGGGTGATTGATTGATTGGGTAGGTGGGTGAGTGAGTGGGTGGGTTGGTGAGTGAGTTGGGTGGGTGGGTGAATGAGTGGGTGAGTGGGTGAGTGAGTGACTGAGTGAGTGGGTGAGTGGGTGAGTGACTGAGTGACTGAGTGAGTGGCTGAGTGGGTGAGTGAGTGAGTGACTGAGTGAGTGGGTGAATGAGTGGGTGAATGATGGATTGAGTGAGTGGGTGAGCGAGTGGGTGAGTGGGTGGGTGAGTGAATGAGCGAGTGAGTGGGTGAGTGGGGGAGCGAGTGGGTGAGTGAGTGATTGATTGATTGACTGAGTGAGTGGATGAGTGAGCGAGTGAGTGACTGAGTGGGTGAGTGCCACAGCGCTACTCGCAGCACTTGCCCCAACAGCCCCTGTCGAGGCTACACGGGGTGGACGTTGCCTCCTCTGCGTCTCTGTGCAGAGATGACGACGCTCCGTGCCTGTGTGGTTGTGCTGGGCAAGGGAGCTCTCTCAGCATCCTTCACTTGCATCATCCTCTTCGCCAGCGAGAGTTTCCCCACCGTGGTGAGGTGAGTGGTTGAAGGATGGTGGTGAAGATGATATATACACTACACTATACACTACACTACACATACACTTCACTATGCACTACACTATGCACTACACTATACACTACACTATATATTACACTATACACTATACTATACACTACTATACACACTACACTAAACACTACACTATACACTACTATACACTATACTATACACTACACTATACACTACACTATTCACTACTATACACTACACTACTATACACTACACTACTATACACTACTATACACTACACTATACACTACACTCCACTATACACTACACTACTATACACTACACTACACACTACACTATACACTACTATACACTACACTATACACTACACTACTATACACTACACTACTATACACTACACTATACACTACTATACACTACACTATACACTACACTACACACTACACTATACACTACTATACACTACACTACTATACACTACACTACTATACACTACACTACTATACACTACACTACTATACACTATCCTACTATACACTACCCTACTATACACTACTATACACTACACTATACACTACACTACTATACACTACACTACTACACTATACACTACACTATACCACACACTACACTATACACTACACACTACACTATACACTACTTTGCCTGGGCTTGTCTGGACATTACCTGAGAGTGCCTGGGCGTGTCTATCCGTGTCTGGACCTGTGTCTCCACGTTACCTGCGGCGTGCTCAGGCAGAACGGTCTGGGCGCGTGCTCAGTGGCCGCGCGGATCGGAGGTCTCCTGGCCCCCCTCGTGATCCTGGCCGGCGACGTCGTCCCGGCCCTGCCCCTGGCGGCCTACGGCTGCACGTCGGCGCTGGCGAGCGTCGTGCCGTGGCTGCTGCCCGAGACGCTGCGGAGACCGCTGCCCGACACAGTGGAGGCGCTGGGTGGGGCAGGGGCAATGGCCGTCGTCGTTGCCTGTGACGTTGACGGCGAAGAGGGGGCGGTGGGGGCGGAGAGGCACGCGCTGGAGCCCAGGTGTTTAGTGCTACACGCTACACTACACTATATACTACGATACACTACACTATACACAATGATACACTATACACTACACTATACACTACACACTACATTATACACTACACTATACACTATGATATACTATACACTACACTATACACTATGATACACTACACTATACACTACACTATACACTACTATACACTAAACTATACACTACTATACACACTACACTATACACTACAGACTACACTATACACTACACACTATACACTACACTATACACTACACTACACACTACACTATACACTACACTATACACTACAGACTACACTATACACTACACTATACACTACACTATACACTACACTATACACTACACACGTCACTCACTCTCTCTGGCCAATCGGTGCCTCGTGCTGCCGTGTGCCGCCTCTGTCCACGCAGGAAGGAGCTTCCCCTGGGAGAGAAGTTTGAGGAGGAGGAGGTGGAGGAGGTGAAAAAGCGGAGCGGGCAGAGGTGGTGGAGGAGGTGAAGGTGGGGAAGAAGGTGGAGGTGGAGGAGGTGGACGAGGAGGAGGAGGAGGTGGTGGAGGTGGAAGAGGTGGTGAAGGTGGAGGAGGAGGTGGAGGAGGTGAAGGTGGTGGAGGAGGAGGTGGAGGAGGTGGAGGAGGAGGAGGTGGAGGAGGTGGAGGAGGTGGAGGAGTAGGCAGAGGAGGTGGTGGAGGTGGTGGAGGAGGTGGAGGAGGAGGTGGAGGAGGAGGAGGAGGTGGAGGAGGAGGAGGTGGAGGAGGTGGAGGAGGAGGAGGTGGTCGAGGAGGTGGAGGATGTGAAGGTGGTGGAGGAGGAGGTGGAGGAGGTGGAGGAGGTGGTGGAGGAGGTGGTGGAGGAGGAGATGGAGGAGGTGGAGGAGGTGGTGGAGATGGTGAAGGTGGTGGAGGAGGTGGTGGAGGTGGTGGAGGAGGAGGTGGAGGAGGTGGTGGAGGTGGTGAAGGCGGTGGAGGAGGCGAGGAGATGGTGGAGGTGGAGGAGGTGGAGCAGGTGGAGGAGGCGGAGGAGGTGGTGGGGATGGTGGAGGTGGAGGAGGTGGCATCTACATCTGCAGAACGTGAAGAACCAGTGGCATCTCCAGAACGTGAAGAACCAGCAAAGCGTACCCTACGCGTTAAATCGATCATCATTGTCGTCGTCTTATACAGAAACGTCAACGGACAGGTTAAGATTTTTTAAAATCCGTTTTGCACTTTTCAATGCTTCTTTAAAAGTGGAAACAATCTTGACAGAGGCTCTAAAATTGTAACTTGACACCAATAACAAATCGTTAAACATGATACCAACAACAATAATGCTAATTATTGTAGAAGTGATATGTGGCGAATATGATTTGTAGATTTACACTTTTGCACTTTAAATGCTCCTTAAAAGTGGAAACAATGTTGACAGGCACTGAAATCGTAAAACATTATACCAACAACAATAATACTAATTGTTGTAGAAGTGACATCTGGCGAACCAGATTTTTAGATTTACACTTTTGCACTTTCAATTCTCCTTTAAAGTGGAAACAATGTTAACATAGGCACTCAAATTGTAACATGGTACCAGCAACGCACTGTAACATATCAACAACACACTGTAACATATCAACAACACACTGTAACATATCAATAACACACTCTAACATATCAATAACACACTTTATAACATGGGACCAGTAACACACTCTAACATATCAAACAGGACCCTGCGGGGTGGGCTGGTAGGAATAATACTAATACCGGTACAGGGATATCGACCGGGTATAGAGGAGTTAAAAAGAAAATGATTTGTGCATGGGGGGTGAGCGATGACGTCCACACCCCCCTCCCCACTGACTCGCGCGCCCACAGAGCAAGGATTGCAACAGGCGATGTCATTGGCTGCGCCGGATGCGACGGCCATCTTGTTTAGTTCATTTAGTTCACGGATCGCAGGGGGGGGCGGGCGGCCATCTTGTCGGACAGACGGACAGTCGGACGGACGGACACATTAATCTATTGGTGGTCTGGCCCACTTCGTTCCTACCAGTATAACACACTGTAACATACCAGTAACATTGTAACATTTGATGTGGCGCTTTCGTTACTGCAGGAATTACTCTCTGGTTCTTTCGGTAAAGTCACGTAGAAAGAGAAAATGCTAAATTAAATACTAGCACACGACGTTTCGATAGCAACACAAGCAATCGTCATCAGGTACAAATGAGAGAGAAAACAAACCTAGTAAACTTAGAAATACAACGGGATACAACACAGAGACTCGGCTAACATAACGGTCAACACCCTACCTGGTTGATTGTGTTCTTCCAAAGATTGTTACATTTAAGAGAGAGATTAAACACATAACAGGAGACACACACACAGACACGTAAGCAGAGAGAGAGATAACACAGAGACACACAGAGAGAGATGAACACATAGGCACACAGTAACGTCTTATGCTATTATTTAATTTATTACTTTATCTTTCTACGTGACTTTACCGAAAGAACCAAAAATAATATTGTCACATATCAATAACACTTCATAACATGGTACCAGTAACACATTGTCACATATCAATAACATTTTATAACATGGTACCAGTAACACATTGTCACATATCAATAACACTTCATAACATGGTACCAGTAACACATTGTCACATATCAATAACACTTTATAACATGGTAACAGTAACACATTGTCACATATCAATAACACTTCATAACATGGTACCAGTAACACATTGTCACATATCAATAACACTTCATAACATGGTACCAGTAACACATTGTCACATATCAATAACACTTCATAACATGGTACCAGTAACACATTGTAACATAGCAATAACACTTCATAACATGGTACCAGTAACACATTGTCACATATCAATAACACTTCATAACATGGTAACAGTAACACATTGTCACATATCAATAACACTTCATAACATGGTACCAGTAACACATTGTCACATATCAATAACACTTCATAACATGGTACCAGTAACACATTGTCACATATCAATAACACTTCATAACATGGTAACAGTAACACATTGTAACATAGCAATAACACTTCATAACATGGTACCAGTAACACATTGTCACATATCAATAACACTTCATAACATGGTAACAGTAACACATTGTCACATATCAATAACACTTCATAACATGGTACCAGTAACACATTGTCACATATCAATAACACTTCATAACATGGTACCAGTAACA
Organism: Lampetra fluviatilis; assembly: GCF_964198595.1. NCBI lineage: Eukaryota > Metazoa > Chordata > Hyperoartia > Petromyzontiformes > Petromyzontidae > Lampetra > Lampetra fluviatilis. The sequence continues at coordinate 1,001,744 of NC_136346.1, read as the reverse complement.
CATTGTCACATATCAATAACACTTCATAACATGGTAACAGTAACACATTGTCACATATCAATAACACTTCATAACATGGTACCAGTAACAAATTGTCACATATCAATAACACTTCATAACATGGTACCAGTAACACATTGTCACATATCAATAACACTTCATAACATGGTACCAGTAACACATTGTCACATATCAATAACACTTCATAACATGGTACCAGTAACACATTGTAACATAGCAATAACACTTCATAACATGGTACCAGTAACACATTGTCACATATCAATAACACTTCATAACATGGTAACAGTAACACATTGTCACATATCAATAACACTTCATAACATGGTACCAGTAACACATTGTCACATATCAATAACACTTCATAACATGGTACCAGTAACACATTGTCACATATCAATAACACTTCATAACATGGTACCAGTAACACATTGTAACATAGCAATAACACTTCATAACATGGTACCAGTAACACATTGTCACATATCAATAACACTTCATAACATGGTAACAGTAACACATTGTCACATATCAATAACACTTCATAACATGGTACCAGTAACACATTGTCACATATCAATAACACTTCATAACATGGTACCAGTAACACATTGTCACATATCAATAACACTTCATAACATGGTACCAGTAACACATTGTCACGTAGCAATAACACACTTCATAACATGGTACCAGTAACACATTGTAACATAGCAATAACACTTAATAACATGGTGCCAGTAACACATTGTCACATATCAATAACACTTCATAACATGGTACCAGTAACACATTGTCACATATCAATAACACTTCATAACATGGTACCAGTAACACATTGTCACATATCAATAACACTTCATAACATGGTACCAGTAACACATTGTCACATAGCAATAACACACTTTATAACATGATCCCAACAAAGATAATACTTCTGGTAGCGGTGATATCTGGCGACGTGGGAATGTTGACAGGCGCTCTGCATTGTAATATGGTGATGATTGTCGTTATAGAGGAATACAACGTCGAGCTGACGTTTGTACCCACGAGGAAATTAAACCATTTTAATTTACACTTTGAATTTTGTTTTCAAACATCACTCTTTCGTGGTTCTACAGACATTGATGGTGGCGGTTGTGTTGGTGATGATGGTGGTGATGATGATGGTGGTGGTGATGGTGTTTGTGGTGGTGATGGTTATGATGGTGGTGATGGTGGTGGTGATGATGATGGTGGTGGTGGTGGTGATGATGGTGGTGGTGATGATGGTATTTGTGGTGGTGGTTATGATGGTGGTGATGGTGGTGGTGATGATGGTGGTGGTGATAATGTGGGGGCCCTCCAACAACAACGGAGGGCGGAAGAGCGACGCTCACAACAACGAGTGGAGCGCCGGGTAGCTAAAGCACAGCAAGTTGGCACAGTAGGAGGCACAGCTGGTGCATCAGCCACTCATCTCAGTCATCTCAGTCAGTCGACCCGAGGCACCTGCTGGGTCTGCCCCATGACCTCCTGCCAGCGGGCGTTCGACACTTCACTTGGTAGCCTCAAGGTGCACTTGGCCTGGCACAAGCGTCGTGGTGACGTCACCGCCACTTAGTGGCGAATGGCGGTTGTTGTTGTTGTGGGGGGCTGACGCTCAACTCCCCGTGATCGGGCAGGGCGCGTTGTCCCCCCCCTCCACTCCCCCTTCTTCCTCGGCCACTTCTCGCCGGACCCCCGCCAGAGGTCGCAACCGGGTACCCGATACCCGTACCCTACCCGATACCCGGCTACCCGTACCCGGCCGGGTACGGGTAGCCGTTTGCGACCCTGGTGCGGCCAGGTACGGGTAGCCGGGTAGGCCGTGAGTCACCGGTGAGTAACCGTTTGTCACTCATTTCGGGTAGGGTACGGGTACGGCACGGGTACCCGTACCCGGCCGGGTACAGGTACGGGTACCCATTTGCGACCCTGGTGCGGCCGGGTACGGGTACGGGTAGGCCGTGAGTCACCGGTGATTAACCGTTTGTCACTCATTTCGGGTAGGGCACGGGTACCCGTACCCGGCCGGGTACAGGTACGGGTACCCATTTGCGACCCTGGTGCGGCCGGGTACAGGTACGGGTAAGGAATCAAAACCCATTTGCGACCTCTGGCCCCCGCCGATCGAGTGATCGGCCCCCCGCGCGCCATCGCCCTCTCTGAGGCTGGCTCACCACCACCTCGGGTTACCCCGCACACTCCCCACGTACACCACCACCACTCATGCGGAGGTGGCTGCATGCACGCGCGAGCCCCTGCAGGCGCTCGTTGGCCACCACGGCTAGCGCTGAAAACATGCTCCCCGACCCTCCTGTGGGTCGGCCTTAAACCGCTGTGCAAACAGATGCTAATGCTAGCGGCGAAGGGGACGGCTGCTGGGACAGGGCTGTATGAATATGCACACCTAATGGAACCTCATTTGCCAGTAAAAAAATATGAAATTGGTGTTTTACCCTTCTATCTGGCAACAAAAAAAGGTGTCAGTTTTGTTGCCAGATAGAAGGGTAAATAATCAATTATCATGCACACCTAAACCCGGTGGATCCGCCACACACAATAACATAGACACAATCACCCAGACCCACACAGACACACACAGAATCACACAGACACACCCAGGCACAGACACACATAGACACACACACAATCACCCAGACCCACACAATCACACAGACACACACAATAACACTTCATAACATGGTACCAGTAACACATTGTCACATATCAATAACACTTCATAACATGGTAACAGTAACACATTGTCACATAGCAATAACACTTCATAACATGGTAACAGTAACACATTGTCACATATCAATAACACTTCATAACATGGTACCAGTAACACATTGTCACGTAGCAATAACACACTTCATAACATGGTACCAGTAACACATTGTAACATAGCAATAACACTTAATAACATGGTGCCAGTAACACATTGTCACATATCAATAACACTTCATAACATGGTACCAGTAACACATTGTCACATATCAATAACACTTCATAACATGGTACCAGTAACACATTGTCACATAGCAATAACACACTTTATAACATGATCCCAACAAAGATAATACTTCTGGCAGCGGTGATATCTGGCGACGTGGGAATGTTGACAGGCGCTCTGCATTGTAATATGGTGATGATTGTCGTTATAGAGGAATACAACGTCGAGCTGACGTTTGTACCCACGAGGAAATTAAACCATTTTAATTTACACTTTGAATTTTGTTTTCAAACATCACTCTTTCGTGGTTCTACAGACATTGATGGTGGCGGTTGTGTTGGTGATGATGGTGGTGATGATGATGGTGGTGGTGATGGTGTTTGTGGTGGTGATGGTTATGATGGTGGTGATGGTGGTGGTGATGATGATGGTGGTGGTGGTGATGATGGTGGTGGTGATGATGGTATTTGTGGTGGTGGTTATGATGGTGGTGATGGTGGTGGTGATGATGGTGGTGGTGATAATGTGGGGGCCCTCCAACAACAACGGAGGGCGGAAGAGCGACGCTCACAACAACGAGTGGAGCGCCGGGTAGCTAAAGCACAGCAAGTTGGCACAGTAGGAGGCACAGCTGGTGCATCAGCCACTCATCTCAGTCATCTCAGTCAGTCGACCCGAGGCACCTGCTGGGTCTGCCCCATGACCTCCTGCCAGCGGGCGTTCGACACTTCACTTGGTAGCCTCAAGGTGCACTTGGCCTGGCACAAGCGTCGTGGTGACGTCACCGCCACTTAGTGGCGAATGGCGGTTGTTGTTGTTGTGGGGGGCTGACGCTCAACTCCCCGTGATCGGGCAGGGCGCGTTGTCCCCCCCTCCACTCCCCCTTCTTCCTCGGCCACTTCTCGCCGGACCCCCGCCAGAGGTCGCAACCGGGTACCCGATACCCGTACCCTACCCGATACCCGGCTACCCGTACCCGGCCGGGTACGGGTACCCGTTTGCGACCCTGGTGCGGCCGGGTACGGGTAGTCGGGTAGGCCGTGAGTCACTGGTGAGTAACCGTTTGTCACTCATTTCGGGTAGGGTATGGGTACGGGTAGGGAACGGGAACCCGTACCCGGCCGGGTACGGGTACGGGTAGCCGTTTGCGACCCTGGTGCGGCCGGGTACGGGTAGCCGGGTAGGCCGTGAGTCACCGGTGAGTAACCGTTTGTCACTCATTTCGGGTAGGGTACGGGTACGGCACGGGTACCCGTACCCGGCCGGGTACAGGTACGGGTACCCATTTGCGACCCTGGTGCGGCCGGGTACGGGTACGGGTAGGCCGTGAGTCACCGGTGATTAACCGTTTGTCACTCATTTCGGGTAGGGCACGGGTACCCGTACCCGGCCGGGTACAGGTACGGGTACCCATTTGCGACCCTGGTGCGGCCGGGTACAGGTACGGGTAAGGAATCAAAACCCATTTGCGACCTCTGGCCCCCGCCGATCGAGTGATCGGCCCCCCGCGCGCCATCGCCCTCTCTGAGGCTGGCTCACCACCACCTCGGGTTACCCCGCACACTCCCCACGTACACCACCACCACTCATGCGGAGGTGGCTGCGTGCACGCGCGAGCCCCTGCAGGCGCTCGTTGGCCACCACGGCTAGCGCTGAAAACATGCTCCCCGACCCTCCTGTGGGTCGGCCTTAATCCGCTGTGCAAACAGATGCTAATGCTAGCGGCGAAGGGGACGGCTGCTGGGACAGGGCTGTATGAATATGCACACCTAATGGAACCTCATTTGCCAGTAAAAAAATATGAAATTGGTGTTTTACCCTTCTATCTGGCAACAAAAAAAGGTGTCAGTTTTGTTGCCAGATAGAAGGGTAAATAATCAATTATCATGCACACCTAAACCCGGTGGATCCGCCACACACAATAACATAGACACAATCACCCAGACCCACACAGACACACACAGAATCACACAGACACACCCAGGCACAGACACACATAGACACACACACAATCACCCAGACCCACACAATCACACAGACACACACAATCACCCAGCACACACAGACACAAACAGACAGACACGGAACCACACAGACACACCCAGGCATAGACACAATCACCCAGCACACACAGACACGCAATCACCCAGACCCCACACAGACACACACAGAATCACACAGACACACCCAGACACACACAATCACCCACAGATACAAACACTAAACCATCCCCATTCTACCAGCTAAAGCCCCTACTGAGTGTGTCAATTTATTGCTTACCACTAATTTTATCAGTCACTCAACAAATATGTTTTGCCTTTGTCTTGTCACGCATCTTGTCTCCCGGCTATGCACGTTTTGGAGCCGCAGAGGCACCTGCTATTCACGTTCCGGGGCTCTCCCCTCCCATCCACGCCCCTCACCCACCATGCTGGGTCGTCTTCGTCTTGTGCCCGCATCTCGTGGCTTAGCCGCGTCTTTTGTGTCGGCAGCTTCCTGTCTAGCCGCGTCTTGTGCCCGCGTCGTGTCGCCCTGCTCCGACTTGTGCCGCATCTTGCCGCTCGCTGGACGTTGAATGAGCAGACGGTGAGGGGTCAGGGATAGACCGCTCGGAGAGAGACGCAGACAGAGACACAGACAGAGACAGACAGAGAGAGACGCAGACAGAGAGAGAGACACAGACAGAGACACAGACAGACAGACAGAGACACAGAGAGACAGACAGAGAGAGACACAGAGAGAGAGAGACACAGACACAGAGAGACACAGACACAGAGAGACACAGACAGAGACACGGAGACAGACACAGATACAGAGAGACACAGAGAGACAGACAGAGAGAGACACACAGAGACAGAGACACACAGAGAGACAGAGACACACAGAGACACAGAGACAGACAGAGAGAGACACAGAGAGAGACACAGACACAGAGAGACACAGACAGAGACACGGAGACAAACACAGAGACACAGATACAGAGAGACACAGCCAGAGAGATACAAACACAGAGAGAGACACAGACACAGAAATACAAACACAGACAGAGACACAGAGACAGACAGACACAGAGAGATACAAAGACACAGAGAGACACGGAGATAGACACATACAGAAACACAGAGACACAGAGAGACACAGAGTTACAGACACGGAGATAGACAGAGAGAGACACAGGGAGAGACAGACACACAGAGAGACACAGAGAGACAGAGAGAGACACACAGACACGGAGACAGACACAGGGAGAGAGACACAGAGACACACACAGAGACACAGGGAGAGAGACACAGAGACACACACAGAGACACAGGGAGAGAGAAACACACACATAGAGACACAGACAGAGACACAGAGACACACACACAGACACACAGAGACACAGAGACACAGGGAGAGAGAAACACACACATAGAGACACAGACAGAGACACAGGGACAGAGACACGGAGACAGAGACACACAGAGACACAGAGACACAGGGAGAGAGAAACACACACATAGAGACACAGACAGAGACACAGGGACAGAGACACGGAGACAGAGACACACAAAAACACAGAGACACAGGGACAGAGACACGGAGACAGAGACACTGCTGCTGCTTCAAGTTCCCCATCCACCGCTGGACGAAGGCAGCGGTCGCGTGAATCAGTGGTGAAGTCCGACCCTCCATTCCCCACCCACACCACCACCACTACCACCCACACCACCACCACCACCCACACCACCACCACTACCATCACCACTACCACCACTCACCATCCACACCACCACCATCCACACCACCACCACCCACACCACCACCACCCACACCACCACCTACACCACCACCCACACCACCACCATCACACCACCACTCACACCCCACCCACACCACCACTACCACCACCACCACCCACACCACCACCACGCGTTTTAACCCAAAACAAAACCTCTATTATGGATGTGTTTATGTGTTTACATTGTAACTCTGGACAGGCAGGATAAACACGCAGGCAGCAGAGACTCTGGGTTGTGGGTGGGTGAGTGAGTGGGTGAGTGTGTGGGTGTATAAGTGGGTGAGTGGGTGGGTGGGTGAGTGGGTGGGTGGGTGTGGGTGAGTGTGTGAGTGGGTAAGTAGGTGGGTGTGGGTGAGTGGGGGTTGCTGAGTGGGTTGGTGGGTGAGTGAGTGGGTGGTTGAGTTGGTGAGTTGGTGAGTGGGTCGGTGTTGTTAATGCGTTCTCAATGCCTTTCAAGAGGTATCTATTTGTTGTCTGAACATCTTAACAACTTCTCTTTTATTACTGCGAGATAAACGCCGATTATTCAATTTTCATCATCTTAGCACTCGCCCCAACAGTCTGCTGAGGCTATACAGGGGATCTTTGTCTTTGTGTGTGAGTGGGTGGGTGTGTGAGTGAGTGAGTGGGTGAGTGAGTGAGTGGGTGGGTGTGTGGGTGGGTGGGTGTGTGGGTGGGTGTGTGTGTGGGTGGGTGTGTGGGTGGGTGTGTGGGTGGGTGGGTGTGTGGGTGGGTGGGTGTGTGGGTGGGTGTGTGAGTGTGTGGGTGGGTGGGTGTGTGGGTGGGTGGGTGTGTGGGTGGGTGGGTGTGTGGGTGGGTGGGTGTGTGAGTGGGTGGGTGTGTGAGTGGGTGGGTGTGTGAGTGGGTGGGTGTGTGAGTGGGTGGGTGTGTGAGTGTGTGGGTCAGTGGGTGTGTGTGTGAGTGAGTGAGTGGGTGTGTGAGTGGGTGAGTGGGTGAGCGAGTGGGTGTGCGGGTGGGTGTGTGGGTGGGTGTGTGAGTGGGTTACTGTTAGATAAACGCTGATTCAATTTTCATCATCTCATAAAGTTCCCATTGTCAGCACTCGCCCCAACAGTCTGCCAAGGCTCTACATCTTCAGTGAAAGGGGGGTTCTGAGTCTCGATGGGTTCCCGCCCTCAGATGGCCTCGCACGCCCAGTCGCCGTTCATCATCAAGCGAGAGAACGAAGAGAATCCGAGCCTCTGGATGGGTCCAGACTTGACGTTGAAACACGAGGACGCCGACGCTGTTGGTGAGATCACTCAAACACTCAACTATTTCATTTTTTTCCAGGTGTAAGGACCCCGCTGACCTGCTACTATTGTGTCCTGGGTCTTTTGTCAGATAATTCACTGGTCAACACACTTTTTCTGGCACAAGGTATTCCAACGGTTGGAAGGTAATTTTGGGGTGCCGATTCCAAATGTGGCATCAGTTTTTGTCTATCACGTCAGGTTTTTGAGATATCAAATATTGCATTTTCAATAAAAACTGCAGAAGAAAAATCTTAAATAAATGTGGACATCTACATAAAACGAAATTATAAACACACTATCCTAGAAATACAGCACCATATTTTAACACTAAAGCAGTCACTGACTCGCAACAACTTGCAATCATCAGTGACAGAGTTAATTTCGGGTAAAATCAATGAAAATGGGGTATGCCGATGTGATACAGCAAATCTGAGATCAGATTTGGAATCAGCACCCTGAAATTAGTCTAAAACAGCTGCAAAAGTCCAGGCCAGAATTTTTGTTGTTGTTGACCAGTGTAATAAACGTGGACATCACAAATTGATAGCAGTTCAACCACGTGGGCTGACAACATCATCATCATCATCTAATTCTAGATTTGAAGCTTTCGTGACTGCAATGATTCATACTCTTTGGTGTTTTCGGTAAAGTCACGTGGGTGAAAAGAAAGCGAATACATTTAATCACGACGTTTCGGAGGCAACACAAGCCTCCGTCTTCAGGTGAAACCGTCACTTGATACAGCAATTTTACCCAGCTAAACACAACAACAACAACAAGCAGCAGCAGTTCTAAAGAAATTAGTTTGTCAATGTCGGCGAAGTAGAAGTCCATCATCGCTCCCGGTGGCTTCATCATTTCGCAAGAGATGATTATTTCGCCGTATCTGTGGGGGGCTCCTCATTGCCGCTATCAAAGTGAACCCGTCGGCATTAACCACGCATCATGCTCACGGTAAAACATGCAAATAAACAACGTTTTGATGATGGAGATGATGATATTAACAATAATGTACGCATTGCCCTGGGAACTGATTGGCCTGCGCCAGAGCTACAGCTTTAGTTATGACGGGCGGGCGGGCGGGCGGACGTGGTGTTGGCCACCCACCACCCCCACCACCATCTCGTGTGCACCACAGTGCCGACGTTCATGGCAGAGGTCGCAACCGGGTACCCGATACTCGTACCCTACCTGATACCTGGCTACCCGTACCCGGCCGGGTACGGGTAGCTGTTTGCGACCCTGGTGCGGCCGGGTACGGGTAGGGAACGGGAACCCGTACCCGGCCGGGTACGGGTACGGGTACCCATTTGCGACCCTGGTGCGGCCGGGTACGGGTACGGGTAAGGAATCAAAACCCATTTGCGACCTCAGGTTCATGGGTGAGTGGGTGGGTGGACGGGTGAGTGAACAGATGACTGTGTGAGTGGACAGGTGGACAGGTTGGAGCCACCCACCCACCCTCTCACCCATGAACCTGAGGTCGCAAACGGGTTTTGATTCCTTACCCGTATCCGTGCTGCTGCTGCTACTCGCTGCTACTGACGGCACTTGCCCAAAAGTCTGTTGAGGCTACACTGCGGGGGGGGGGTGCCTTTGTCTTGCAGCAGCAGCAGCAGCAGCAACAGCAGGCGTCGTGAAGCATGAAGCTGAAGGGAGTCTGGGACCGGAGATTCCAAGAATCGTGGTGAAAACCGAAGTCGGGGAAGATGGTAACTGGACACCCCCCCCCCACCCCCAACCTCTTTCCCACCCTTTGCCGGATGCAGCGGAACCATGAATCAAACGGCTGAGGGGTGAAAATGGGCTGTGTACGTACTTGTGTAGTTCGGCATAAAACCACAACCCCCTTCCCTCCTGGGCGGGTTCCGGATGATGGTAGCGCTGTGGTGGATGTGAGAAATGCTGTGGGGGGGAAGGCCGATTCCAATGGCGCTAGTAGCCACCACAGTGGCCGAATGGGGGCTCTGGATGGGTGCGAGGGGCTGGTGACACCTCCACCTTCAATTCAACTAACCCCTAAACTACGATGCTAAATATTAAACTAAGGTTATGCTGGAACAGGCGTCTATGATGTCTCCTGACCACAAATCCCATTTGGCGGAGCCAGGAGACTGAATCTGTATGTTCGAGGTTCCTCCAGAAATGGCAAAAAAGCCACTGCAGGTGGCCACGTGGAATGTTTGAACGCTCACTGCGGAGGAGAGGCTGCCACTCCTCTGTTGAGAGCTGGACTGGCTGGACTTGCACCGCCTGGATCTCTGCGGTATTCACAAGGCTTTGGCTCCAGTCAGCATGAGGAGTGGACATTCCTCTACTCGGGGCAGGAGACTGATCTGCCCACTGACATCTGTAAGATGCGCCTGCCATTCTTTCACTCTGGTGGTGGGTGTCCATCTAGGACCCCAATCAAACCCATAGTGGTTTGGTCTCCGCTAGCTGATGAAAGTTGCAATCGAGAATTTCAATATCGCTTGCAACTGGGGTTGGCATAACCCCCCCCCCCCTCCTCCTGATGCTGATGGGAAATGGGCGAGGTTTAGGACTGTGGCTCATGCAGCTCAAATGACTGCTTTGGGTACACGGTCCAGACCTCCCCAGAGACCCTGGCTGACAGAGGAGGTGTTTAAGCTGGCTGAGAAAAAGCGACAGGCCCACTCTCACTGTCTACAGCATCCCACGTCGGAGAATGAGGAGGTTTCCCACAGCCTTCGCTCGGAGGTTTGGAGAGGCATGCAGCACTGCAAGGATGGGTGGTGGTTGTGGGTTACTGAAGAGATGGAGTCTTACTCAGTAGCCCGGGATCTCAAATTACTCTTTGACTCCATCAAAAAACGAACTTGCAGCACCACACCTATCACCATTCTTAGGGGAAATAAAGGTGATCCAATCTCCAACCCCCAGGACCAGGTTTGCAGATTTGCTGAGCATTTCTTTGAGGTCTTGGAGGAGGGGAAATCCCTCAGCCTAGAAAACATCATGGGGAAGAGTGGGGATGACCCTGCTGAGGCTGCAGTGCCTCAAATATTGGAAGAAGTCACCCCCTGTGAGTGGCTGGCTGAAGTGCCATCTATTGAGGAAGCACTGAAGGCGATCCAGAGTCTGAGACCAGGAAAAGGGTGGCGTCTGTGTGCAGACTGCCCTATATGACATCATAATAACAGTCTGGACCACTTGACGGGTTCCGCAGGATTGGAAGGATGCCCTGGTGGTCCCCCTCTTTAAGAAGGGGGACCGCACAGACTGTAACAACTACAGGGGCATCTCACTCCTCGGTGTGCTGGGAAAGGACCTGGCAAGGATTATATTCAACATCGCCTTGCTAGGCACGCTGAAGAGAGGCTTGTGGAGCCCCAATTTGTTTTCAGGCCAGGGCGGTCCTGCACAGATGCCATATTTTCCATCTGTTTGCTACAGCAGAGGTGTAGGGACTTTCAACAAGACCTACATCTCTGCTTTATTGACCTGGTCAAGGCCTATGATACCATCAATAAGCCCGGGCTCTAGGTTGTTCATTGTGCTTTCGGAGTCCCTGACTCACTTTTAACAATCGTTAAGGACCTTCATGATGGTGGGCAGACCCAGGCAAAGCTATGTGGCCGGGAGTCGGAGCCATTCCCTGTTCACCTTGGGGTGTGACAGGGATGTCCTCTAGCTCCTACATTTATTTAACATATTTTTTTACCACTTAGTTCGAGAAATCTGACTGTATCAAAGGAATCTCCATCTGGTACAGATACAACAGGAGGCTGATCAATTCTCAGATGCGGTCGTGAGATGGCTCCCTATTGGTCAACCATGTTACGCATGCCGACGATTTGGTGATTGCTGCTCACTCAGAGGTGTTGTCAGAGGCGCTGCTGCTGAACCTGGAGCGTGCCACTAAGAGGTGGGGACTTGCCATCAGCCCCACCAAAACTAAGAATCGGCCTGGGTATTTCATGCCATCAAACACTGCACCCCATCAACTCTAAATTGGTGATAGGGCAGTCGTGGAAAGAGTGGAGAGTTTTCCATACCTGGGCAGTGTTCTTTTGACCAGTTCTGGGTTTACAGCAGAAGTCTCACTCAGAATCAGTCAAGAGGCATTATCTTTTCACCGACTGCGTAACGCTGTGTGGAAGCTACCTGGTCTGTTGGTCCACATGAAGCTTCGGGTCTTCTCGGCCATGGTCATGCCCTCCCTTCTCTATACTTGTAAAACGTGAACCCCCCTGGGCTGCCTACGATCAATCCTGGGTTTAACCAGGTTAGATTGTGTGAGGAGCTCACAAATCCTTGAAAGATCTGGACAAAGTTATGTCGGTCAGCTCCTCCGGCAAGGCGAGGCTATGTTGGCTGGGTCATGTAGCCCACATGCCCAGCCACCACATGCCTAAATAGCTTTTGTTCGGTCGGATCGAGGGGGCTAAATGGGCGCAGCACGGGCTAGAGAAGAGATGGAGTGATGTGGTACAGGAGGATGTGGAGCTGAGTGGACTTGCCGACGACTTTACCAGCAGTGTCAAGATCAGCCTCTGTGGAGGAGGCTCGTGAAGGACGCTGCTACTGGGCAGTTGGAGGCAGTCACCCTCCAACAACAACGGAGGGCGGAGGAGCGATGCTCACAACAACGAGCGGAGCGCCGGGCGGCTAAAACACAGCAAGTTGGCACAGCAGGGGGCACAGGTGGTGCATCGGCCAGTAGTCATCTCAGTCAAGATGACCCTCCCGTCCATCAAATTCCAGGCTTGCTAATTTTTTTAATTTGTTTTCTCCTAAATCACAGCCGCAGTTCTGCAGGCGGTTAAAGTGGAACGGGATGGCGAATGGGCGGAGGAGACGAGAGACGCCTACGGATTGATGGTCGCCGCAGACCGTAACTTCATCGAGGTGGAGTTGTCGGAGGAGGAAATCGGTGCTGGTGAGTTTCTCCCCTTTCGCGGCATCCCTGGCGTACGTACATGCAGCGTATTTAATTGATGCCAAGAAAGCCATCGTTCATTGAAATTGTCGTCAATCAAATGAGGCAAATGGACGTCGTTGACCTTTTTCACCCGAAAAACATAGTTTATGCAACATTTAAAAGGCGCTATTTTAATACACGAACATCATAAGAACATGAAAAAATAAGAATAGGTTTTACCCTATCTGGCAGTAATGAAACAGGAGTTGTGTTAAGATGTTCAACCACCAAATAGAAACCTTTATCAAAGAATCAAGTTACTCTACACTGCTTGTGGTGAACATGCAAACCAACAGGCTCTGATAATACACTTGCATGTAATTATAATGTGACATTGCATTTTATCTTTGAAACCAATTGCCCTACACCCAGAAACAGCAGCCTTCTTTAGGGCCTAGTCTCACTGCCAGCGTCAAACCAGAGAAGAACACCAAAAGACGAAACAGGAGGTTTGACCGGAGCGCCGCTCCCTCTCGCGTCTTTCCCCCCACAAAAAACCTCGCAGCGGACGGAGCCAGCGAACCCGAGACGCTGTGCGCGGACTGCGCCAAGGGCAGACGCTTCGACGGCGACGCGGACAGAGTGGAGTGCGCCGGCGCGACCCCGCGTGCCTGCGCGGAGTGCGGCAAGGCGCTGGAGGGCGCGGCGCTTTGCGTCGTCTTCGCCGTCACCGCCGCCGCCGCCGGCGGCCGTCGGAGGCACACGTGCAAGGACTGCGGCCGAGGCTTCGAGCTGCGCTCGCACCTGGAGGAGCACGCGAGGCGGCACACGAGCGAGAAGCCGCACGTGTGCGTGGAGTGCGGCAAGGGCTTCGCGTCGCGCTACACCTTGAACTCGCACTTCATGTCGCACACGGGCAAGTGGCCGCACGTGTGCAAGGAGTGCGGCAAGGGCTTCGCTCGCACCAACTTCCTGGAGGCGCACCTGAGGACGCACACCCGCGAGAAGCCGCACGTGTGCAAGGAGTGCGGCAAGAGGTTCGCGACGTGCTACTCGCTGAACACTCACGCCATCTCGCACACGGGCGAGTGGCCGTACGTGTGCCAGGAGTGCGGCAAGGGCTTCGCCCGCCCCTGCGACTTCGAGACGCACGCGCGGACGCACACCGGCGACTGCCCGTACGAGTGCAAGGAGTGCGGCAAGGTGTTCGGCGGGCGCTCCAGCCTGGAGATGCACACGAGGACGCACACGGGCGAGAAGCCGCACGCTTGCGGCGAGTGCGGCAAGGCTTTCGCGAAGCGCTCGCACCTGGAGAAGCACGTGACGACGCACACTGGCGAGAAACCGCACGTCTGCCCCGAGTGCGGCAAGGGCTTCTCCTACTGGTCCACCCTCGAGGTGCACACGAGGACGCACACGGGCGAGAAACCGCACGTGTGCGCCGAGTGCGGCAAGGGCTTCATCCACTGCTACAGCCTGGAGAGGCACAAGAGGGCGCACACCGGCGAGAAACCGCACGCCTGCAAGGAGTGCGGCAAGGAGTTTGTGCGGCGCTACCAGCTGGAGGAGCACACCAGGACGCATACGGGCGAAAAGCCGCACGTGTGCGTGGAGTGCGGCAGGGGCTTCGTGCGGCGCTGCCAGCTGGAGGAGCACAAGAGGACGCACACCGTGGAGAAACCGCACGTGTGCGGCACGTGCGGGAAGGGGTTTGCGCACCCTTCCAACCTGGAGAGGCACGGCAAGACGCACAAGTGAATTGGTGCCCGTGCGGCCGCAGAGGCTTTTGGGCGGCGAGCAAACGAATCTACGAGGTGAACGCCCGCCTACGATTTCATTCCTAGTCCACGTAGTTTGAACGACAGCTGTCGGATCCGTACGCTAATTTTTTTTTTAAAGAAATCATGTTTGGCATTTGCGTCTTTCAAATCAAGATTCAAATCAAGATTGAAATCAAGATTCAAATCAAGATTTACGTTTTTTAAGGGTTTAGTTGGGATTGCCCGTCTCCCCGTAAGACCGGCATCAATGGATCGTCGGTGATCGTCGTGATTTGCAATCGGGATTCCTTCGAAGGTTGACCTTGCCGAGCGCACGGGGAAACTGGGATTGCGTTCCTTGGTCCGAAATGATCTCCCGTCTTCATTTAACTAATTCTACAAGATACCCTGACCCTCGTTATTCTGCTTCTTCTGTACGGCTGCCGACGTCGAAGCCAGAGACTACGACCACAATTTCACATTCAGGTGGTCAAGCCGAGACAACCGTGTCAGGAGCGGCGGAGCGGCGTATCGATGTGACGATGTCCCCTCCTTCGTATTTGTGGGTTGGAGGAGTTATGTGTTTTTTTTTTGCATTATGACTGCAGGTATTGTGGTCTCCTTGTAAAAAAAAGGTGTCAGTTTTGTTGCCAGATAGAAGGGTAAAAAACCAATTATCATATTTTTTACTGGCAAATGAGGTTCGAATGGAGTTGGCGTCCGTCGCACGTTGTACATTGCGGCCTGTTCTGGGCGAGTCCTGGCCCTCGCGACGCACATCGAGGCCGGGTTCCGGAAGAAATCCAAGACCGGCGCAGCCTTTGTGGACTCGTCGTCGGTCTACAGACACAGTTCTGGATTTTTTGATTTAAAGCTTTCGTGACTGCAGGGATTCATATTCTTGGTTCCTTCGGTAAAGTCACGTAGAAGGGAAATAATAAATGAAAAAATATATAAAACAGTAAAAATTCTCACGACGTTTCGACTGCAACACAAGCAATCATCATCAGGTGTGAAATCCACAGCAAGAAAATTTTAAAAAATAGTTTTTTTGCTGTGGATTTCACACCTGATGACGATTGCTTGTGTTGCAGTCGAAACGTCGTGAGAATTTTTATTGTTTAATATTTGTATTATTTTATTATTTCCCTTCTACGTGACTTTACTGAAAGAAGCAAGAATATAAATATACAGTTCTGGATGTTTAAGCTCGCAAGGACGACCTCCTGTCTCGAAACAATACGCCCGGTATGGACGATACTGAGCAACAGGAGACCGCGTGTCTATATGGGCGACAAATCCATCTCACCCCGGGTTGCTCAACAACGGATTGCCACAAGGTTGAACAGTCCGTGTGTCTGAGTACACAATCTTTGTCAATTTCGCCTCGACGTTGAACCTCCCCCCCCCTCCCCCACGGCTCCTTTTCCCTTCCCGCACTCGTGCCCAAACGCTGAATCGCCGTGTCCGACGCTCGCCCCTGACGCTTGCCCAGAGGTCGCAAACGGGTTTTGATTCCTTACCCGTACCCGGCCGCACCAGGGTCGAAAACGGGTACCCGTACCCGGCCGTACCCATACCCTACCCGTACCCGTACCCTACCCGATACCCGGCTACCCGTACCCGGCCGGGTATAGGGTAGGGTACGGGTACGGGTACCCAATTGCGACCTCTGGGATGAAGCCATGTTGCAGGCACGGGTGGGTTGATTCTAGGAACTTGAATCGTGAGAAGAGACAAGACGTTGGAAAATGAGTGACAAACGGTTACTCACCAGTGACTCACGGCCTACCCGTACCCGTACCCGGCCGCACCAGGGTCGCAAACGGCTACCCGTACCCGGCCGGGTACGGGTAGCCGGGTATCGGGTAGGGTACAGGTATCGGGTACCCGGTTGCGACCTCTGCGCTTGCCACTTGCACGTTGACGGTTCGCCATCGAGACGTCGGCACGACCGATGCCCTCGGCGACTGGGACGGCTAGGTGCGTGCGGGCAATGCGTGACGAGCGTTTGCGTTTTTACCGTCGTGTTCGTGTTGAGCCGCGTTTCTTTATGAACACGTGAGAGACCCCGCGTGTTGAAATTAATCGTTCTCGCAGTCGATCCGTTGACGCACGGCATTGCTTGTCGACGCGGAGGTGAGAATCTTGGCTGCGTTGAACCGCGTGGAGGTGAAACGTCACCCCCCCATGTTCCAGAAAACAGAGCTCAACTGTAGAGCCGAAACACGCGCTCGATAAAGCGGGTTTCGGCAAGGCTTTGTATGCATGGACGTCCGTACGTTGCCAACCGTGCTCATCGGGAGGTGCGGAGGGAGAACAACAAGCTGAACAGAAGAACAAGAAGCAGTTTCTAAAGAAATGTGTTTGTCAATCTAGGTGATGACTTTAAATGTGGCGCAGCTCCAAGGAAGAGCGTTCCAGACGGCCGCAGAGACGCGTCTGAAAGCGCCGCGCGATGATGCGGTGACCACCGCCTTTGTCTGATGGTTACTTTCAAAAACGGTAGAAGCCTGCAAACCTAATTCCTATTCTACGCAGTCCACCATAGTCGTGGTTTGCGATCGGGATTTGAACACCCGAATCGGAGTTTGTTGTCTTGCCCTTAACAACGATGAACGTCACTGAGGTCCGTGTCGTCATCACAATGCTATGACGTGAATTTCAAAGTTCATTTTCTCCCAAGCATTTCTCTGACGCATGTACTAGTACTACTACTATTGTGAGCATTAAAGAGTAGCATTTCATAACCGCGTCTTAGATAGATAGATATTTTTAACAAGGGGACGCTTTGTCGTTACGTGTGATTACAACGGTCGAGTCGATGACGAAAGCTTCCCCTGCTCCGTCAGTCACGGGGATTTGCTTGACCGTACTTTGCCGCGCCGGTCGATGCTGCTTGATCAGCTCGCCCACTTCCAGATCGCCCGTCCTCTTCCCTCGGCCCCCTCCACCCCTTCCCGTCCCCCCCCCCCTACCCCTTTATGACCCATAAATCTCCTCCATCGTGGTCACCTCCCCCATACTCCTTCGTATGTACACGTGTGTATGTTGAACCTCTTTCACACCGTACGTAGCCAACCGTGCGAATG
Organism: Lampetra fluviatilis; assembly: GCF_964198595.1. Lineage (NCBI taxonomy): Eukaryota > Metazoa > Chordata > Hyperoartia > Petromyzontiformes > Petromyzontidae > Lampetra > Lampetra fluviatilis. Next base: position 983,969 of record NC_136346.1, on the reverse strand, counting down.
GGAGGTTCGGGGGGGGGGGGGACGTCAAACTAAACACAACAGGCAGTTCTTCAGAAATGAATTTTCAATCGAGATTATTTACAAGTGCATAGCTCCAGTGGCATCCTGTATGTATCTGTGTTGAACTTCTTTTGCATCGTTATCAGCCAGTTCGAGTCATAACTGGCTGTAATGTTTCCATTTTAGACCTGGCAGCCCTTTAATTGGTGGAAGCCCACCACCAGGACCATCGCTACCCACGACTACCATCACCACTAGCAGTAGCCCTTTACTGGTGGAAGCCCGCCACCTGTACCACCATTCCCATGTTAAACCTTTACCTGGCAGCCCTTTAATTGGTGGAAACCCACCACCAACGGCGGCCATCGCCCGCCACTTACATTAACATCAGCTGCCCCGCCCATGCTGCTGACACTTGGGCTACGCTCATTTCAGACCTTTATAGGCAGTTTGCCTTTAGAGGCTAACCCCCCTTTTCCTGATGATCACCCCTTGTGTTGCAATCGAAACGTCGTGGTTATTTGTTATTTTATTATTTTTATTCTACGTGACTTTACCGAAAGAACTAAAGAATATTCTTTCGCATCGTACGTAGCCATCCGTGCTAATCGGAGGTGTGGGGAGAAGGACATCAAACTAAACACAACAGGCAGTTCTAAAGAAATGAGTTTTCAATCTCGATAATGTATAACTTATAGCTCCAGCGGCTTCCTAATATCGATTCCGACTACGTACCCTCTATTGCGGCTACTTCCCCTACCCTACCGTTTCATTATCCCCTAATTACCCCTCTATCCCGGTACCACAAATTCCTCAACCCCCTTGCATGCTCCCTGCCAATCAAAATGGTCACATTCTGTGTCGCTCTTTTCTTTTTCAACTATGTCAAGCGCCTTGAGTGAAGTCGATCTCTCTATATATCTATGAATATACAATTATTTTAGATTGGAAAAAAGGAGGGGGACGGGGGTTATTTGTATTGCCGTGCTATCGTGTGGTTACTCGCGTTGATAGTGTGACCGTAAATGTTTTCTAGTGCATTGTAGCGTTTCGTTAAGTAAATCCTCACTGAATAGCCTCAATATAAGCTTCGTGTGTGGTGCAGTACATGCAATGCTCGACTTACGAATGCCCCGACTTACGAACGCCCCAACTTACGAACATCCGGGCTTATGAACGCCCCAACTTACGAACGCCCCAACTTATGAACACCCGGGCTTACGAACGCCCCGACTTACGGACGCCCGACTTACGAACGTTCGTAAGTCGAGGGCGTCCCGTACCTAACACTGCCGTCGAGTCGGCCTCGAGGGCGACATTTGCAACCGTCGGTCGAAGTTGTCAAATTGGCAGGTGTCTATTAAAAGAATGGCTGTGTCAAACTGAGCGTGGTGTTTGGATTCATTTTACGAGCCCCTAGCTAAATTGTATGTTGGGGGGGGGGTTCTCACTTTCAAGATGCAATCCGTAATATTCAGATTTTTTTTCACGGCTTTGTGGGTAACCCCACAAATCCCCGGAGACCCCCCCCCCCCCGACACCTTAGCCCAGATTCAGCACCGACATGTATTGGCGATGTAATACGTTACCGCTACGTATTCCTTAACACGTTCCTTAGGAGTGGGCAGGTAGGAACTTGGTTGGACAGCGCATTCGTGCACGACAGACAAATAATCCCTGGTGGGCAGTGTGGAACCTGTTGTTGCTACCTGTGTAGAAGATAACTTGACTTGAGGTAGCCAGGCAGCCAGCCAGGTAGCCAGGCCCCTTAACTATCGGCCCCTCCCCCTTGCTTAGGCACCTCCCCTTACCCCCCCCCTCCCTTAGGCCCCTCCCCTGACCCCCCCTCCCTCAGGCCCCTCCCCTGACCCCCCCCCCCCCATATCCGTAGGCCCCTCCCCTGACCCCCCCCCCATATCCTTAGGCCCCTCCCATGACCACCCTTCCCTTAGGCCCCTCCCCTGACCACCCCCCCATATCCTTAGGCCCCTCCCATGACCCTCCTCCCTTAGGCCCCTCCCCTCTCCGTACCCGGATAGTCGGTCTCCACCAATCAGAGAGCTGTTTATATTATATATATATTTATGCACGTCAGAAAAATAATCCCTGGCGGGCAGTGTGGAACCTGTTGTTCCTACCTGTTAAACACCACCGTATTACAACGCTGTGTGCAAAAATCCCAGTGTGATGCAAGTCAAGATGGGCATCTCGAAACTGAGCCGTCGGCTATTTTTTTAAATCGACATCCCGTGCCCTGCCAACCCCTGATCAGTGCCCTACCTTGGTACAGATCGATTCAGAACTTGCTGGTCACCCCGTGCCCCTTATAAGTCTCAACGTTCATCCTACAACGTCCCATCACACGACAATAGTATACTACTATTCTTGGGGACTTTCGGTAAAGTCACGTAGAGAGATTCAAAGAAAATAAAAAACTAGAACGTTTCGATTACAACACAGAAGCTTTAAGTCAAGTATTCTACTACACTACTATCGTATACTACTACTACATCCTGCTAGAGGCTACCTAGGGGAGCTTTGTCTCTGCTGCTACTCGCCACCCACTGCACTTGCCCCTACATCCTGCCAGAGGCTACCTAGGGGAGCTTTGTCTCTGCTGCTACTCGCCACCCACAGCACTTGCCCCTGCGGTGAGTTCGAGACGTCGCTGGCTGCGTCTTGTCCTGCATCTCGCCGCCGCTCCGGCCGCGTCTTGCCGTTGTCCGCCCCTCGTGTGCGTTGCATCTTGTCGCCCTGTTCGCCTTCGTCGCACAGGGTGAGGTGTCTGTGTGTGTGAGTGTCTGTGTGTGTCTGTGTGAGTGTCTGTGTGAGTCTATGTGTGTGAGTGTCTGTGTGTGAGGTGTGTGTATGTCTTTGTCTGTGTGTCTGTGTGTGTGTCTGTGTGTATGTATGTCTGTCTGTGTGTATGTCTGTGTGTCTGGCTCTGTGTGTGTCAGTGTCTGTCTTTGTGTGTGCGAGTGTCTGTGTGTCTGTCTGTGTGTCTGTCTCTGTGTGTGTGAGTGTCTGTCTCTGTGTGTGTGAGTGTCTGTCTGTGTGTCTGTGCGAGTGTGTCCGTCTGTGTGGCAGTGAGTGTATGTCTGTGTATATGTATGTCTGTGTGTCGGTGTGTATGTGTGTCTGTGTATGTCTGTCTGTGTGTGTATGTCTGTGTGTGTGTGTATGTCTGTCTGTGTGTCTCTGGTGGGGAGCGGTAGTGTAGTGGTTAGCGCTACGCTGCGCTATGAACCTGGCGACCCGAGTTTGATTCCCGCTCAAGGCCAACAGCAGTGACGATTATCTGAACCGTTCCTGGGCCTCCCCTAGGTCGACTCAGCCTCAAATGAGTACCTGGTGCGGTGTGTAGTCAACATCGCCACTGGGGAAACAAAGGCGGTCGGGCGTGGTGCTAGCCACCCACCCCCTCGTGTGCCGTGCCGGCCTTCATAGGTGCTCGCTAACAGCACTTGCCCGCACATTCTGTTCAGGCTACATAGGGGGATCTTTGTTCCTGTGTGGCTGTGTGTGTGTCTGTGTGTATCTGTCTGTGTGTGTGTCTGTGTGTATCTGTGTGTGTATCTGTGTGTGTGTGTATCTGTGTGTGTATCTGTGTGTATGTCTGTGTGTATCCGTCTGTGTGTATCTGTGTGTGTGTCTGTGTGTATCTGTCTGTGTTTGTGTCTGTGTGTATCTGTGTGTGTCTCTGTGTGTATCTGTGTGTGTCTCTGTGTACCTAAAAGGTCCTGGCAAGGATTATTCAACATCGCCTTGCTAGGCACGCTGAGGAGAGGCTTGCGGAGCCCAAATGCGGTTTCAGGAAAGGGCGGTCTTGCACAGATGCCATATTTTCTGTCCGTCTGCTACAGCAGAGGTGTAGGGAATTCCAACAAGACCTACATCTCTGCTTTATTGACCTGGTCAAGGCCTATGATACCATCAGTAGGCCTGGGCTCTGGGTTGTTCTTCGTGCTTTCGGAGTCCCTAACCCACTGCTCACGATCATTAAGGACCTTCATGATGGTGAGCGGGCCCGAGTGAAACTACGTGGCTGGGATTCAGAGCCATTCCCTGTACACCTTGGGGTGCGACAAGGATGTCCTCTGGCTCCCACATTATTTAACTTCTATTTCGATCACGTAGTTCGTGACCCCTTCGATGACTGTACCAGAGGAATCTCCATCTGGAACAGATACAATGGGAGGCTGATCGATGCCCGTATGCTATCAAGGGATGGCTCCCTATTGGTCAACCACGTTATGTATGCCGATGATCTTGTAATTGCTGCTCACTCAGAGGAGGAGTTGGAGGCGCTGCTGTTGAACCTGGAGCTTTACCATCAGCCCCACCAAAACTAAGCACCTGCCTGGGTATTTTGTACCGTTGGACACTCCACCCCCACAACTCTCAATTGGTGATGGTGCAGTTGTGGAGAGAGTGGAGCGTTTCCCATACCTGGGCAGTGTGCTCATGACCGGCTCCAGTTTGACAGCAGAGGTCTCAATCTGAATCAGTCGAGCGGCATTATCTTTTCATCGGCTGTATCACGCTGTGTGGAAGCTACCTGGTCTGTCGCTCCTCCGACAGGCAAGGCTGCATTGGCTGGGTCATGTAGCCCGCATGCCCAGCTACCGCATGCCTGAACAGCTTTTGTTTGGCCGGATAGAGGGGGCTAAATGGGTACGGCACGGGCTAAAGAAGAGATAGAGTAATGTGGTACAAGAGGATGTAGGTCTCCCCTAGGTCGACTCGGCCTCAAACGCGTACCTGGTGCGGTGTGTAGTGGGGAGACAAAGGCGGCCGGGCGTGGTGCTAGCCACCCACCCCCTCATGCGCCGTGCCGGCCTTCATAGGTCCTGCTCGCTTACAGCACTTGCCCCAAAAGTCTGTTAAAAGCTATATATGGGGCTGGGCTATCTTTATCTTTGTTATACAGGGTGCTTCAAAAAATGTTAATACCTCTTGAATTTGCAACAATACCACAATAAATATGCCTCCTCTGGGCTGTGAAGAACCACCTGGAGAAGATTCGAGGCATGCGTTGACAATGGTGGTGAACAAGTGGGAGACTTTTTGAAGCTATTAACGTTACGTTTGTTATCATGTTACAGTGTTATCCGTTTTCTTCCCATTAAAAACGATAGTCCCATTGTAAGCATTAACATTTTTTTAAGCACCCTGTATATCGACCTCTAAGTGGAAGGGGGGAGAGGCCTTGAATCTCGATCGGTTTCACCCCCTCTCAGATGGCCTTGCACGCCCAGTCGCCGTTCGTCGTCAAACGAGAGAACGAAGAGAATCCGAGCCTCTGGACGGGACCGGCCTCGATGGTGAAACACGAGGACGCCGACGCCTTCGGTGAAGCATTTACACCATTATCAGAGTTATGTTTTTTGTTTGCATTATGACTGCAGGTATTGTGGTCTATGTAAACATGACTCCTTGTAAAAAAAGGTGTCAGTTTTGTTGCCAGATAGAAGGGTAAAAAACCAATTATTGCCTTCGGTGAGGTCGCTTTGGCACTACGATCAGACCACCGGGAATGGGGCCCCCCTCACCCAAGCCAGGCCACTGACTCTCGACGGGGAATGAGCCTGGAGAGCAATTGCATGGACGGCCACCGCCACGCACGTGGGAGACTACGGTGGCTGGGAGATGTTCACTACCTCGCCTGGTATACAGGATGGCGTGGGTTCTATCCAGATCTTGACGATGCCTACTGCTGTATATTTGGAGTTTGTGTCTCTTTCTCATCATTACCACGGTGGCTGGGAGATGTTGACTACCTCGCCTGGATACAGAATGGCGTGGGTTCTATCCCGACCCTGACATCTGCTGTATATTTGGAGTTTGCATCTTTCTCTCATCATCATCATCATCACGATGGCTCGGATATGATAACTACCTCGCCTGGTATACAGCAGGTCGTGGGTTCGATACCAACCCTGACATCTCTATATTTGGAGTTTGCGTCTCTCTCATCATCATCACGGTGGCTCGGAGATGTTAACGACTTCACCTGGTACGCAGGAGGGGGTGGGTTCAATCTCGATCCTGATGTTGACGAGAGAGAGACGCAAACTCCAAATGTACAGTAGGCGTCAGGATCGAGATCGAACCCACGACATCCTGTATACCAGGTGAGGCACTTAACATCTCTTAGCCACCGTGATGTTGACGAGAGTGAGAGAGACGCAGACTCCAAATGTACAGCAGGTGTCAGGATCGAGATCGAACCCACAACCTCCTGTATACCAGGTGAGGCAGTTAACATCTAGCCACCATGATGTTGACGATAGAAAGACGCAAGCTCCAAATGTACAGCAGGTGTCAGGATCGAGATTAAACCCACGACCTCCTGTATACCAGGTGAGGCATTTAACATCTCCTAGCCAACATGGCGCCTGTCTCTTTCGGGGGTGGGGGGATATCTCTCGCTGGAGCCGACTGACCGACTGACTGACTGTCTCAACGTCGCTCGTAAGTTCAACTCCCGCCCGGTTATAGAGACGTGCGGTGACTTTTTCTTGGAACCGCGGCTTCCAGGAGGGCGGGGACCGGGAGCCGGCGATGAGGGGTCGGAGGAGCCCGCGGATGCCTTCGCGTTTCTCGCCGCTCCAGGCCGCAAGTTTATCGACATGGAGGTGTGGACAGAGGACTTTGATGAAGGTGAGCTCACCTGATTTTCACGTTGCCAGGCGCACTGAGCTCCTAAATTAGAAGTGTGAGTTGTGAGTTATTATTTGATTTTATTTTCGACGTGACTTTACCAGAAAAAACCGAAGAGTAATTCCTGCAGTCACGAAAGCCTCGAATCTAGTTTGAACCACCTCTACGGGGAGGGTTTACTCACAACTCATACTTTACTTCTAATTTAGCAATCGTTGGGAGAACGTTAATCAACCAGGCTCTGCGTTAACTGTGTGTTAACCAACCCTCTGTGTTGCATTGCATTACACTTCTTAATTTTACTAAATTTGCCTTCTCAAACTTTGGATTTTCTTGCTCTAAACCATTGTCTCTCCTCCGGCCACTGTGGTCCAGAATTCCACGCTGCTCCCTCCTTGTCCCCTCGTCTGTCAGCTGGTCCCGCATCCCCAGTCCTCTCTCTGCCCCGGCCCACCCCCCCTCTCTCTATTTAAGGCCTCGGCACGGATTCGTTGTCCTTCTGTTTGTCTTGGTGTGTGTCTCGCTCTGTCTTTGTGCGTGTCTCTCTCTGCATGTGTCTGCCTATGCTGTTCCCGCGTCTGTGTTTTGTCATTCATTCTTACCTGACGATGGTTGCTTGTGTTGCAACCGAAATGTCGTATTCTATTATTTGATTGGATTTGATTTTCTACGTGACTTTACCGAAAGAACCAAAGAGTAATTCCTGCAGCCACGAAAGCTTCAAATCTAGTACGTTTTTTGTTTGCATTCTGACCACAAGTATCTGTGGTTAATGCGGACATGATTCCTCGTGAAAGGTTTCGGCTTGGTGTTTTAACATCTTAACACAACTGTTTTGTTGCCAGAAAAAAGGGGAAAACCTCTTCTAAGATCCCTTTCCGCTTAGAACCCCCCTCCCCCCGTATAGCCCTTTAAGAGATGCCCGGCTGTGTGAGCGTTCGCATGCAGTGATGGTAACGGAGGAGGAGGAGGCGGCGGGGGCAGTGGTGAAGCGGGAGTACGAAGGGAGATGGAGCCCCGAGTTCCTGAGGATCGTGGTGAAAACCGAAGTGGGCGATGACGGTAAAGAGAGAGCGAGAGAGAGAGAGAGATCCCCCTCATTCCTACTGACAGACTGAGCGAGGGTCTAAATGAGACCCCCCCCCTTGTTTGCCAGTATTCCAAGTGTGACAAAATAAGAACGGGGGGTGTTGTTACCCATTCTGCGAGTAATACAACAGGAGTCGTGTTCGGGTGTTCAAACGACAAAATGGAAACCCTTGAAGATCTTCACACAGCCCCTGTTTCATTACTGCCAGAAAGGGTTCAACACACCACTACTAGTATACTACACTATACACCACTACTATACACTACACACTACACTATACACTACACTATATACAACACTATATACTACACTATACACTACACTATACACTACACTACACACTACACTATACACTACACTGCTATATACTATACACTAGTGCTGTACTAGTGTAGGGCTGTTACGGGAGGGCTGTAAGTGCATACGATCCAATGGGTAACAAACACAGTGGGCGGAGTTACGGGAGTACACGGGGGGGGTGCCCGCAGCGACGTCCGCATCAGGCAGCCTGGGGGGTTGTGATCCTGATGGGGGGTATAAAGGGGGAGGACAAAGAGAGCTCGGGGCTCAGTCTGGGAACGAAGGAGGAAGAGTGAAGATCCTCTAGCTAGAGCCCTGGACTCCCCTCGACGCCGCCCTTGTCAGGGCTGCAGAGGAGCGAGCCAGAGGCGTGGTTCCGTGAACCAGGGTTAGACCCTGGGACTCCGGAGACCGTAGCCCGACTCACCAGTGTCGGGCCAGTTAGCCTCCCCTAGCTCGTTAGAGGAGGACTTGGGGATAGGTGAGATTAGCTAGGGGGTATCCCCAGTTATCCGGGTGAGGGGGCCGCTACCCCCTCTAGTGTTGTCCTGTACCGATAAGCTGAAATAAATATACGTGTGCCTCAACCTGGGTGTCCAGCGTCTTCACCGGTACTTCATCTGGTGTCAGAAGTACTACGGACATGGAAACACGTCAGACAGCTCGAGCCAGAGTACCGGAGGAGGACACTGCTGAAGTCGTTGAGCCCGAGGCGGCTCACCAAGACATGGCGCAGCCGGGGGCCGACGCGTTCCTACCGGGGCATCGGCATGAAGAGGGGCCGCAGCCAGACGCGCTACGGCTGGCTCACGAGAGACTGGCGGAGCTACTGTACGCCGCTGCCGCCACGCTGGAAAACATCACGCGGCTGGGGGCTGGTGGTCCACCACGGGGCGAGGGGAGCCGTCAACCTGAGCGCCTTCCCGCCATTTCTGAAAACTCAAGCTTTGAATTTCCCGCCATCGTCACGGCAGCTGCGGAGGGCGTGGCCGGGCTCAACCTTGGGTCCGACACCGCTCTCGCTGGGACAGCTGCGTCATCTCCAGCGGAGGGAGCGTCATCACATCCGCGACAGGCGATTCCATCTGCCATTCGCGCCGACGCACAGCCGAGTCCCGGGGATAGCAGCCTACAGACGTCCAAGGCGAACGCTGCGCTACAACAACGGCTGCCTCCGCTTAAAGAATTTGTTGGTGCAGAGGGCGACTGGGGCGGCTTCCAGCGACGCTTCATCGCCCACCAAGAAATGGCAAGGTGGTCCGACGATGAAGCCCTCTGCGCGCTGCCGGCGCTCCTCGACGCAGACGCGCTCGCCGCCCTCACATCGGCGCCGAAAGAGAAGCGGTCTACTCTGCCGAAGGCACTACAGCTGCTGGCCGGGGTCTATGGACCTTCAGCGGAATGCAGAGAGCGGTTCTACGAGCGCAAGCGGGGTGAGAAGGAGTCGCCCCTGGCATACAGGACGAGCCTCCTAGCGCTGGCTAAGACGGCTTTTCCCCGTATGGACGACGATGGCGTGGACGCGATGGTCACGGAGAAAATACTCCTCCTGGCAGACGACCTGGACATCGCTGTCGTCGCACAGGAGGACGCCGAGATGACCTCTCTTCAGGCGGCGCGCCTCCTTCACGCCAACCTTCTGTCCCTGCGGCGGAAAGCCAGCAGGGCATCGGCAGGGCGTGCGGTGGCTGCAGCCACCCTTCCGACGGAGGAGCTCTTCGCCGTCGACCATCGACGGCAACAGGCGCAAGAAGTACGGTCGGCCCGGGACGGGTCAAGCCGTTTCAACCGCCCGTCGTCTCCACCGGGGCTCCCGCGGTGTTTCAACTGCGGCGTCCGGGGCCACGTCGCCTCGGGGTGCCGCTCTCCTCGACAGCGCGGGACGACGGCTCGACGGGACGCCGGGCCTCCTCCTCCCAAGCTCCAGCAACATGACCCGGCGAGTCGCGGCACCACACATGTTTGGCCAAAGCACCTACCCGTTGCACGCTCTCGCACCACAACAAACGGGGGGCCGATGTCGCGTTGCGAGGGGCTAACGCGGATCACTGCGGGGACTCAAATCGAGCCCAAACAGTGGTCCGTGTTGGCCCATCGCGTGGTAGCCGCGTCGTCAGGGTCGTCGGCCGTAGTCGGACACATTGACGGGGTAGAAGTACGCATCTTGGTCGATACGGGGGCATCGGCGACAATCATTTCGGAATTAATTTACAATATTCTGCCCGTACAAAGCCGGCCTTTACTGCCGGTTAACGTCCCATTCTATGCCGCTAACGGGGGCTCTCTCGGCATCATGGGACAGATTCGAGCGCAAATTTCTATTGGGGACATCAAATTGTCGGGGCCGATTTTCGTTTCCTCCTCGCTGGCGGTTCCGTGCCTGCTGGGGACGGATTTCTTAGGTAAAATGCCCATTCGTATTTTGATCGACCAAGGATGCATTGAGCTTCCATCGGGGCGGCGCATGGCGTTCCTGCCATCCCCTGCGGCAGCTCGGTCGGCGTTCGCGACGGTACCGGCGTTCGTCGTTAAAACTGTTCGTGTGCCGCCGGGAGCTCAAATGCTAGTGCCTCTGAAACTTCGTAGGCCCTTCGCTAAGGGCATAGGGGATCAGGGTGTTTTGCTGGGACCGTCTAGGGCCGGGGTTAATGGGCCTCATTTGATTCCGGCCCAGACCGTCGTAAGAGGGGACGGGGACCCTTTCATCGCGGTCCTCAATGTGGGATCGCAGACGGTGGTGGTTCCTCAAGGGACGGTGCTCGCTCACGCGACGCCAGTGCCCTGCGAGGAACCTGTCGCGAACCACGTTGGCACTGCTTCCCGGATGCTCCCACATTCGGACAGCGATGAAGGGTGGATCGACGCGCTTTGTGCGGGATCGACGGACCTGACAAATTCAGAGCGCCAACAGCTTAGAACGCTACTGAGGGAATTTTCCGACGTTTTCAGTCGTGATAAATATGATTTGGGTTGCACTCACCTGCTGCGTCACCATATTGACACGGGTGACAGCGCGCCAATTCGCCAAAATCCGTTTCGGTTAAGTCCCGCCGAAAAGGACCATGTCAAATCGGCTGTTGATGACATGTTAGCCGCCGACATCATTTCTCCCTCCACCAGCCCGTGGGGAGCGCCGATCGTCCTGGTTAAAAAGCAGGACGGCTCGTTGCGGTTTTGCGTTGATTTTCGGCGCCTTAATAAAATTTCGGTTGCCGACGCATACCCGCTCCCGCGGATGGACGAATCGCTGGACGCTTTGGCGGGAGCGCGATTCTTCTCCACACTAGATTTACTTTCGGGATTCTGGCAGCTTCCTCTGGACGATGATTCTAAGCCTAAAACTGCTTTCCGTACACCGCACGGCCTGTTCCAATTCAACCGGTTGCCGATGGGCTTACACTCAGCGCCGGCAACTTTCCAGCGATTGATGGAATTGGTTTTGGCTGGATTGCAATGGGAATCGTGCCTGATTTATTTGGATGACGTTATTGTCTTTGGTAAAACTTTTGATGAACATCTCCAGAGGTTGCGGGCGGTTTTCCTAAAGATGCGGGCTGCTAATTTGAAATTTAAGCCCCAAAAATGCCATTTGTTACGCGAGTCGGTGCGTTATTTGGGGCACATCGTAGGGCGCTCGGGTATTGCTACCGATCCCGCCAAAACGCAGTGTGTCAGCTCCTGGCCGACTCCCACCTCGGTGGGAGAGGTCAGGAGTTTTATTGGCTTCGCATCATATTACCGACGCTTCGTCGCTAATTTTGCAACGATTGCCAAACCCCTACACGCGTTAACATCTAAAGGGGTTCGGTTCCACTGGGGTCAGGATGAGGAAGCTGCTTTCTGCTCCCTTCGGGACGCGCTGGTGAAGGCTCCTCCCTTGATTTACCCAGATTTTTCGAGGCCGTTTTTGCTCGACACCGACGCGAGCAACACGGGTATTGGAGGCGTGCTTTCCCAGGTGGTTGACGGCGTGGAACGGGTGGTCGCGTACGGCAGTCGGGTGTTGTCTCCAACGGAGCAAAGATATTGTGTCACCCGTAGGGAACTGTTGGCAATTGTCTATTTCATCCAACAGTATCGCCCATATCTGTACGGTCGGCATTTCACCGTCCGCACAGATCATGCGGCACTGCAGTACGCCCTGAAGGTTCAACAGCCATCGGGACAATTGTCCCGATGGCTGGAGGTCCTCCAGGATTTCAGTTTTGAAACCACTTATCGTAAGGGCGTTCGCCACACCAACGCTGACGCTCTGTCACGGATGCCAACCGCCTCCGAATGCGCATGTCTCCTGGGGTCGGGGCGTTGCAAGCCAGTAGGGGACATGATGGTTCCGGTCCTGGCGGCGGCCGCCGACGATGAAACGGTAGTCCCCATTGATATCGCCGAACAGGGGAGAGATTCCCTGCTTGGATTGCCCGTTGATGAATGGGGGCGCCTCCAGTTGGAGGATGCCTCCCTCCTCGCGTTGCGTCGTCGCGCCGGGGAGAGGGGGCGTGTGACGGGTCATGCCGACGCATGGGAAACCCATGCGGGCTTGCTTATGCATTGGGACGGGAAATCCCAGCGTCACCGGCTGGTGGTCCCTTCTGGCCTACGAGGTAAGGTGGTGTGGGCTGCTCATGAGCGCCTCCTCCACCTAGGTACCCAGAAAACACTCGCCTTGCTCCAGCTGAATTTTTTTTGGCCGGGTATGACAAAGGATGTCACTGATCTGTTGGCGGCATGCCCTCAGTGTGCGCAGCGCAAACCACCGGCACGGGAGTCGAACCCGCCCTTGCAATCCATCCAGGTCTCCAGAATAAATGAACTGGTCGCACTGGATATTCTGGGGCCATTCCCCGCCACCTCCAGGGGAAATAAATATTTGCTTACTGGGGTCGAATATTTTACGCGCTGGCCTATGGCCTGGCCCCTGGCGAATCAGTCGGCAGCAGCCATCGTCGACGCCTTTGTCCAAGGTTATGTCATGGACAAAGGTGCCCCGGAGCGGTTGTTGACCGACCAGGGTAGAAATTTTTCGGGGAAACTCCTAAAACAAGTCTGTGATCTCCTGGGAACGAAAAAAATTCGAACCTCCCCCTATCACCCGCAAACGGACGGGATGGTCGAGCGTCTGCATCGCACCATCACGTCTATGTTGTCGCAGCAAGTTTCGGACTCACAGGCTGATTGGGACTTACATATTCAAGGGGTTCTAGCGGCATACAGATTGGCTCCCCATGCTGCGACGGGGTTTTCACCTTTCTTTCTTATGTATGGCCGCGAACCCGACCCACCTGTTCGGGCACAGTTGCAGATCCCCGTGCCGCTGGGCAAATCTAAATTGGACGATCACGTTAAATTTAATCTTGACAAACTGACTGAGGCGCGGGATGCGGCGAGGCTAAATTCTGACAGGCGTCAGAAGGCGAACGAGCGCCTCAGACTGGCTCGCGCGCACGTGCTGCAGTGGAAGCCGGGGGACAGGGCATGGCTGCACTGTCCCCAGGTACCACTCGCGACCTCCTCTAAACTCGTACGCCCGTGGCGGGGCCCCGTCGAGGTTGTTGAGGTTTTGAGGCCTCAGTGCGTTCGAATCCAATGGGGGAGGCGCCGGTGGTTTGTACACCCCTCTAGGCTGAAGCCGTTTGTTGCGGTGCGGGGGCCCACGCCACGCACGCGAGGCCAAGCATGTGGGGGGTCGACCGACTCGGAGGGTCCGTCGCTGCTCTCGCCTGATGTGTTGCCGGCTGTCCCACCCACAGGTGTACCGGGAATGACGGGCTCACGCCCTGGAACCCCCACAGGTGATGCCGACAGTCGCGCGACTTCAATCGCGACCTCACCTCAAATGGGACAGCCGCCACCGGATGGTCCGCCGTCCGGGGTTGCCCCGTGTGACGGGCCTGCGGCAAGGACGCGCGCTAAAATGCGCAGACTCTTATAATATACAGCAGGAAGAAAAAGAAAAAAAAAAAACTTTTCTTATTTATTTTCCTTCACGTGTCATGGTTACTGTATGCTGCGTCGGTGGTGTGCTCCTTGCACACTGAGTGTGTTGTGTTGTGTGGGCGCGGTGTGTGTGTTGTGGGTGCGTTGTGTGTCGTGGGTGTGCTGTGTGTGATGGGGGAGTTCCTGGCTAGTTGTACATACGTGCTTACGGATTTCGTATTTATGCGGGGGGGGGGGTGCGTCGGACATTCCCTTCGGGGGTATGGTTGTTGTTCTTGTTGTTGTTCTGCTATTTGCATTTTGTTGAAAAAATGAGGCACACACGGGGTCGAGGGGTAATTGTTCCTTTATTTGGAATTGTTGCAGCCGGGACGGCTGCGAGCTGTAATGGGGGGGGTGATGTAGGGCTGTTACGGGAGGGCTGTAAGTGCATACGATCCAATGGGTAACAAACACAGTGGGCGGAGTTACGGGAGTACACGGGGGGGGTGCCCGCAGCGACGTCCGCATCAGGCAGCCTGGGGGGTTGTGATCCTGATGGGGGGTATAAAGGGGGAGGACAAAGAGAGCTCGGGGCTCAGTCTGGGAACGAAGGAGGAAGAGTGAAGATCCTCTAGCTAGAGCCCTGGACTCCCCTCGACGCCGCCCTTGTCAGGGCTGCAGAGGAGCGAGCCAGAGGCGTGGTTCCGTGAACCAGGGTTAGACCCTGGGACTCCGGAGACCGTAGCCCGACTCACCAGTGTCGGGCCAGTTAGCCTCCCCTAGCTCGTTAGAGGAGGACTTGGGGATAGGTGAGATTAGCTAGGGGGTATCCCCAGTTATCCGGGTGAGGGGGCCGCTACCCCCTCTAGTGTTGTCCTGTACCGATAAGCTGAAATAAATATACGTGTGCCTCAACCTGGGTGTCCAGCGTCTTCACCGGTACTTCACTAGTAACGAATTGGCATGTTCTGTTTACGTGACAAACCTTACCAATTATCTGTGCCGGTGGTGGCGGGTTTAACGACACATTTATCTGTTTACGTGATCTAACCCAAAAAGCCTGTATCGTGGATGATACTGGTTGCAAAAGCCTGCGTGTTAAACACCTATTCTTACTTTTTCATACCTTGATACTGGCAAAAAGGTCCCATCACGGACATTATGTGAGAGCCGGCGTACTATGGTACCCCGGGGTACCGCCATAACGTTCAAGCACTGTCAGAGCCATGTTAGTTTGCATGTTCACCACAAGCACTGCGTGTGTGGTCAATGCAGTGACCCGATTCCTTGCCAAAGGTTTCTGTTTGGCGTTTGAACATCTTTTTACTGCCAGAGAGGCTACAACACCGACATATTCTTTCGTACCGAGCCAGGGTCTCGCAACCAAACCATGGGCGGATCTCCGCACTCACGTGAAAGTCCTCCGGCTCGCCTGTCGACCTCACTTCCCGTCGTTGTGTCTCCCGCACCGCAGCGCCGCGTTTGGAGCCACGAGAGGCCCCCTGGAGGCCGGCTGAGGCGGACGAATCCGGAGGTCACTTCACCGCAGACCGGAACTTCATCGAGGTGGAGGTGTCGGAGGACGACGAGGAGGAGCGCAACGAGGGTGAGCGTCTTACTTGGTCTTCCCCGTGGGTTCTTTTTCCATCGCCGGTCGTATACGTCCCGGACGTGGCAGCGTGCTGGAGGAAGTGGCCACCGTCCGGGCCAACGTTGCCATTTGACGAAGAGTTGCTGAGGAGCTATTCACAATGCTGAGGAGATGTTAACTACCTCAAGTTCAACATACATATGTGCTACACTATACATGATGTACTCCACTATACACTACTATACACAACACTATATACTAATATATATATACACTACACTGTATACTACGATACACTATAAACTAATATACTATATACTACTTTACACTATTTCACACTACTATTCACTACACTACATACTTCACTATACACTACACCACTCTGCTAGCCAGCCACGCTAATAGGAGGTGCTGAGCTTACCCCCGGTGTCGACCGCGGTCCAAATTGAAGCCCCGCCCCACCCCCCCCCCCCCCTTTTTCTTTTTGCTCCGAACATTGCGTCGGACGCAACGACAGGAAGAGAGCCCCTATGGGAGGGGTGGTGCGGGAGCGCGACGGGGGCGCACGATGCCGGACGAGCCCCCAGTGGGCGGCACGGGAGGCCGCCGCCCACCGCCGCCAATCGGACGGGGAGCGGACTCGGAGGGAGCGCGGGGGCGGCGCCCCCCGGTGGCGGCAGGAAGAGGCCGCACGCTTGCGGCAGGTGCGGCAAAGTGTTCGCGCGGCCCTCCGACCTGGAGAAGCACTCGAGGACGCACACGGGCGAGAGGCCGCACGCGTGCGGCGAGTGCGGCAAAGCGTTCGCGACGCGCTACAACCTGCGGACGCACTCGCGGACGCACACGGGCGAGAAGCCGTACGTCTGCGGCCGGTGCGGCAGGGGCTTCGCGCAGAACGGCCACCTCAAGAGGCACTTCAGGAGGCACTCCAGGACGTACACGCCGCAGTGACGAAGGCCTCGAGAGGCGGGCGGGGGGGGTGTGTCAGTAGCGACGGCAAATGTCGCCATGCTCCTGCAACGCTATCGGCTCCCACCATGTCAACTAAAGAGAAACTCTTTTTTTATTTGATCAGCTATAAGCACCCATTGAGCTGCTACGTAGCGGTAACATGGCCATCGCAAATGACAGCAGCTCGACCTCTTCCTGATGACGACCGCTTGTGTTGCGATCGAAACGTCGGCTTTTTTTGTTATTTTCTTTTAACCTATCTACGTGACTTTACCGAAAGTCCCAAAGAATACTCAACCAAGTGGCTCATATCGTCATCGTCGCGAGGAAATTCATAGCAGCAGCCAAATTAGCTAAATGTGTGTTTCTACAGACTCAGAGACCCACAACGACCCAGAGAGATTCACACTCAAGAGACTCACAGAGACCCATGCTCATTGAGACTCACAGAAATTCATAGAGACCCATACTAATATTAAACTATATTATATTTTACCAGGTAAGGCCCACTGAGCCTTGTAGCTCTTTTATAGCAGCACCTGAATACCGAATTTTTTTATGGGTCTCTATGTAATGAGTCTATGGGTCTCTGTGTAATGGGTCTGTGGGTCTCTATGTGATGAGGCTATGGGTCTCTATGTAATGAGTATATGGGTCTGTTTGATGAGGCTATGGGTCTCTGTGTGATCAGTCTATAGACGAAAACTACACTTTTATTTGACCAGCTAAACACCCACTTAGTTGTTGTGTAGTAGCTCTTGTTCAGAAGCGACATGGCCATCACAAATGATAGCAGCTCAAACAAGTGGCTTATTATGTGGACATTTATAGCAGCAGCCAAATATTCTAAATGCATGGTGACGTTGATTCTAAATGTGGAGAGAACGATCGGAGGATCTGGACAAAAATCCACGGTGAGAGACACGCAAACTCCAAATATACAGCAGCAGGTGTCGTCAGGGTCGGGATCGAACCCACAACCTCCTGCACACCAGGCGAGGTAGTTAACATCTCCTAGCCACTGTGATGATGACAGTGAGAGACGCAAAGCCCAAATAAACAGGAGCAGGTATCAGGGTCGTGATTGAAACCATGACCACCTGGATCCCAGGCGGGGTAGTTAACATTTCCTAGCCACCGTGATGATGATGAGAGATAGAAACATGCAAATATACAGCAGCAGGCATCGTCAGGGTCCGAGATCGAACCGACGACCTCCTACATACCAGGCGAGGTAGTCAACATCTCCTAGGCACCACGGGGCCACTTAACCACACAGATTCACAATGTAACGGTTCACCCTCTGGCCTCTCAAAGTTAACCATCGACTATCCATTATCGGGATTATCGGGGTTGTTGATTAAATCTTGATTGAAAACTCACGTCCCTCGAGCTGCTGCTTGTTGTGTTTAGTGTTGTTGGCTACGTAGGGTGTGAAAAAACTTCAACATACACACACTATACCATACGCTACATACTACAATATACACTACTATACACTACACTAAACATTAGTATACACTACGCTGATCGTGGGTAAAGGGACTCTTTTTTTTTTCCGCGGAAGATTCAGCCGGTGCAAGAATTGCAGCCCAGAGGCCACCAAAGCTCGCGGTGCTTTCATTGAACTTGCAGACCAAGACGGCTGATATTAGTCAAATTTAATGATGTCAGAACGTCATTTTCACCTCAACAAAACAACATTTGCAGGTTCTGGGGTGTTCATGCGTCATATCGAATTAAAGAAAGTGTTATCATTTAGAGTTCGTGTTTTATTTCACTTTTTCACAAGTTATAGGCAAAATAAATCAGCTGTACCCCCGACTGTGCCAGGTTATTTGCAAGAGGTCACGGGACAGACCCAGCAGGTGCCATTGGTTGGCTGACTGAGATCACTACTGGTAGATGCACCACCAGCTGTACCCCCTACGGTGCTAACTTGCTGCATTTTAGCCGCCAGGTGCTCTGCTCGTTGTTGTAGAGAGAGAGAGGGGGGAAAGGGCATCCTTCACGAGCCTCCTCCACACTACACACACACGAGGGACCATTGGATGCCCTCTCCCCCCTCTCTCTCCATCCCCTGTCGTGTTCGCTCCTTGTCTCACGCCCGTGCCTCTCCCTACCCGCAGAGACCCCCTTTTATCCCCCCTAACCCCCTCCACCAGCCCCCTGCTCCAGTCCTCCTGTTGTCGTTGTTCAGAACTGGCAATATGGCGGATTCTCGATTATCCACTTGTGCAGTTTATCCGATTTGCGGATTAACCCGCGCACCCGAGATTTTGACATAAATCAATAACTCGGTGATTTTCCCTTCAGCCCAAATTAATAGTCTAAAAACAGTTGTACATTGTTGGGAATGTTCATTATAAGTCACACGGTGCTTAAACCAGTTAATCTGAATTCAACGCGATCGCCACTACAGTACAGTAGTTGCCATAACTTGACAACGGTGGGCGGAGTTTGAATGATGCTGATTGGCTGTGGCTCTGCTGCCATCCACTCAGTGGGGCTAAGTTTGATTGACCACTGTTTTTTTCATTAACTACATTTTCTTAACTTAAACAAAATGTATACCTATACGAGTGGTTTTTGGCATGGAGATTCGCGGAAAATGCGATATTTGTTGGATTATCCACGATGTTGAATTATCCGCGACCGTCCTCCCCGTCATTAACGCGCGGAAAATCTGGAGCTTTCTGTATTTGTCAAGCTCACTCTCACTCACCCCCACACCATCTATCCCTCTGTCGCCTGGGTTCACGACTGTACCCCATCGGTCGCTACGTTCGAAATTCAACCACCCACAATCCCGAGGCGCGTCCGCGCGCGTTGCAAAAATCGCGAGTTTGTCCGCTGCCGTTCAACCAGAAAACGGCGAGTTGCACAAATGGAAAAGAACGTGCGAGCGTGTCAATGGAGGGAAGAGTGAGCGAGGGCATTGGGCGAATGGATGGGATGAGTCACTGAACGAGGGGGCGGAATGAGTGAACGAGGCCTGACTAAGAATGAAAACGAAGGGATCATCCAGACGGAACAAAAGTATATACATCCGAAAGAACAAAACTGAAACCTTTTTATGAGGATTCATGTCTGCATTAACCACAATACTTGTAGTCAAAATGCAAAAAAACAAAAAAAAACATCCTATGATAATATATAAATTGTCCTTGAAACTGATTGGTCCACACCAAGGGACGGCTTTCTTTTGAGCCTCGACCCAATTGGTGCTCGATCAGAGGACGCCAAAAGGCGTACCTTTTAAAAGAAAGCCGTCCCTTGGTGTGGACCAATCAGTTTCAAGGACAATGCATATATTATCATAGTATGTTTTTTGTTTGAATTTTGACTGCAAGTATTGTGGTTAATGCAGACATGAATCCTTGTAAAACGTTTTCAGTTTTGTTGCCAGAAAAAGGGGGAAACCCCTATTATTAGAGGTGAAGATGCTGAAGTGGTCATCCATTGTTTTTTTTTATCCTTTACAAACGCAATCGGTTTACCTTGGCAAGCGTTGCGGTCACGTGGGCACTGGGTTCACCGATCCATCGGCGAGTGCATTAGGTGTGAGTGACGGTTGGTCTGCTCTCCAGAGTATCTATCTGCTCGTGGAGGTGATTCGTTAAATTCTGAAAATGTATCGTTTACTTAAAACCCGAAACAGGAGCAGGATTTCTCTGCCTGTCCCCTGACGAGGCTGGATGTCATGGTACTCGAATTCTAAACGTCGTAGTGGGTTTACTCTACGACACACAACCAGTTGGTGCTGTACTCGAATTGCCACGTTTTGTTTACGTGACAAACTAATTGGCAGTGTCGGGTGGTGACGGCGAGTTTAACGACAGCATTAAAATTTACGCGATCTAACCCAAAAAAAACCCCTATAATATGGATAATATTGGTCGCGAACACCTACTACTACTGCTAAGGTGTTAAACTGTACAGTTTAAGAGTTTACGGTGAAACAAAATAAGTATATACAGGGTGCTTTCAAAAAACGTTGACACTTCTGAGAATTTGTAATAACACAAAAAATGTGCCCCTCTGGGCTCTGGAGACCACCTGGAGAAGATTCCAGGCGTGCGTTGACAACGATGGCGAACAAGTGTGAGACTCTTTGACTTTTTAAAACTGTTTGGTTCTTTCGGTAAAATAGCGTGGGTGTACGGCGACAAGACTCCTTTCCATCTCTGACCCCGCCTACTTATCCTTGGGTGACACCCACCTCAAAGCTGGATATAACCTCTTGTTTCAACAGCCCTTTCTTGTTCAGCAGTTCTACTGCTGTATCTTTCTACCTGATGATGATTGCTTGTGTTGCGATCGAAACATCGTGATCTTTTATTTTTTCTACCCACGTGACTTTACCGAAGAACCAAAGAGTATTTGTTAGCATGTTATGGTGCATTATCTGTTCTTTTTTCCATATAAGTGTTAAAAAAAAATTTTGGACATACGGTAAGCGACAAAACCATTACCCACTGGTTTTCAAATGGGAGGCAAAATAAAAAACCCATTCGGGACATGCGAGGTTTTCACTCTAGCGCGTGCGTCTTCGAGTGCCTCTTCAGATGACCGCTCTGCGCAAACCCCTCGCCGCACTCCTTGCAAACGTGCGGCTTCTCTCCCGTGTGCGTCCTCACGTGCGCCGTCAGCGTGGAGCTCTGCCCGAAGCCCCTGCCGCACTCCTTGCACACGTACGGCTTCTCGCCGCTGTGCGTCCTCCGGTGTTTCTCCAGATCCGAGCGCTGCGCGAAGCCCCGGCCGCACTCCTTGCAAATGTGCGGCCACTCGCCCGTGTGGGTCCTCGCGTGCGCGTTCAGGGTGGCGCGGAGGGCGAAGGCCCTGCCGCACTGCTCACAAGCGTACGGCCTTTCGCCCGTGTGCGTCCTGGTGTGCGCCTCCAGGGAGGAGCTCTGCGAAAACGCCTTTCCGCACTCCTTGCAAACGTGCGGCCTTTCGCCCGTGTGGGTCCTCGCGTGCGCGTTCAGGGTGGCGCGGAGGGCGAAGGCCTTGCCGCACTGCTCGCACGCGTACGGCCTTTCGCCCGTGTGCGTCCTCGTGTGCGCCTCCAGGGAGGAGCGTTGCGCGAACGCCTTGCCGCACTCCTTGCAAACGTGCGGCCTCTCGCCTGTGTGGGTCCT
Source organism: Lampetra fluviatilis (assembly GCF_964198595.1). Taxonomy (NCBI): domain Eukaryota; kingdom Metazoa; phylum Chordata; class Hyperoartia; order Petromyzontiformes; family Petromyzontidae; genus Lampetra; species Lampetra fluviatilis. The sequence continues at coordinate 962,317 of NC_136346.1, read as the reverse complement.
AGTGTGTCTCTCCAGGTGGGAGGAGAGCGCGAAGCCGCGGCCGCACTCGGCGCACACGTGCGGCTTCTCGCCCGTGTGCGTCCTGCGGTGGATCTTCAGGTCGGACGACCTCGCGAAGCCCTTGCCGCATTCGTCGCACGCATGTGGCCACTCGCCCGTGTGGGTCCTGCGGTGGATCTTCAGGTCGGACGAGCGCGTGAATCCCTTGCCGCACTCGGCGCACGCGTACGGCTTCTCGCTCGCGTGCTTCCCGACGTGCGCCTCCAGGTGGGAGCTTTGCACGAAGCCCTTGCCGCACTCGGCGCAAACGTGCGGCTTCTCGCCCGTGTGAATCCTGAAGTGGATCTTGAGGTCGGACGAGCGCGTGAATCCCTTGCCGCACTCCGTGCACACGTGCGGCTTCTCGCCAGTGTGCGTCCTCAGGTGCTCCTCCAAGGAGTAGCGTTGCGCGTAGCCCTTGCCGCACTCCTTGCACACGTGTGGCCACTTCCCCGTGTGCGATATGAAATGCGTCTCCAAGTTGTAACGCGTCACGAAGCCCTTCCCGCACTCCGTGCACACGTGCGGTTTCTCGCCCGTGTGCGTCCTCGTGTGCTCCTCTAAGTGAGAACGCTGCGCAAACTCCTTCCCGCAATCGTCGCATGTGTGCCTCCGCCGGTCGCCGGTGACCGCCGCGCACGAAGGCGCCGCGACTTCCAGCGGCTTGCCGCACCGCGCGCAGGAGGCTCCCGGCGTGGCGGCCACGTGTCCGGCGTCGTCCGCCCCCGTCCCCAAGCGTCGTCCGCCCGCCTCGCACTCCTCGCACAGGAGTTCCGTTCCTGTCGCATCGTCCGCCACACATTTTCACCAAAGGCAAAAGTTCGAGGTTAAAGGACACGAAGAAAAACGAGGCTCGGAGTTCAGGAAACGGCAGTGCCGTTAAGGCTTTAGCTCATCAGCTTCTCTTTTCTTTGACGTACGGGAGGCCCGGGACCGGTTCAGATAATCGCCGTCACCGGTGTTGGTGGCCGTGAGTGGGAATCGAACTCGGGTCGCCGGGTTTGTAGCGCAGTGTAGCGCTAACCACTACACCACTGCTCCCAAAAATTCCACGCAACAACAACCGCCATTTGCCACTAAGTGGCGGTGACGTCACCACGACGCTTGTGCCAGGCTATGTGCGCTTTGAGGCCATGTGAAGTGTTGAACGCCCGCTGGCAGGAGGTCACGGGGCAGACCCAGGTGCCACGGGTCGACTGACTGAGATGATCGAGATGACTGGCTGATGCACCACCTGTGCCCCCTACTGTGCCAACTTGCTGTGCTTTAGCCACCCAGCGCTCCGCTCGTTGTTGTGAGCGTCCCTCCAACCGCCCTCCGTTGTTGTTGGAGGGCAACTGCCTCCAACTGCCCAGTAGTGTCCTTCACGAGCCTCCTCCACAGAGGCCAATCTTGACACCGTTGGTTCCAGTTATTGGCAAGTCCACTCAGCTCCATATCCTCTTGCACTACATTACTCCATCTCTTCTCTAGCCCATGCCATGCCTGTTGAGCCCCCACTAGCCAGCCGAACAAAAGCTATTTAGGCATGCGGTGGCTGGGCAAGCGGGGGGCATGACCCAGCCAACGCATCCTTGCCTGCCGGAGAAGCTCACTGATGGGACTTTGTCCAGATCTTTCAAGGATTTGTGAGCTCCTCACATAATTCAGCCTGGTTAAACCCAGGATGGATCATAGGCAGGCCAGCCTGGATGTTTCGAACCGGCGAAGATGTTCCAAGAATAGAGAAGGGAGGGTATGACTGTGGCCGAGAAGACCCGAAGCTTCTTGTGGAGCAACAGACCAGGTAGCTTCCACACAGCGTTATACAGCCGATGAGAAGATAATGCAGCTTGACTGATTTGGAGTGAGACCTCTGCTGTCAAACCAGAGCTGGTCATAAGCACACTGCTCAAGTATGGAAACCTCTCCACGCTTTCCACAACTGCCACAACACCAATGGGGAGTTGAAGGGGTGGAGTGATGGCACAACATACCCAAGCAGGTGCTTAGTTTTGGAGGGGCTGATGATAAGGCCCCACCACTTAGTAGCATGCTCCAGGTTCAGCAGCAGCGCCTCCAACTCCTCATCAGAGTGAGCAGCAATCACCAGATCATCAGCATACATAACATGGTTGACCAATAGAAGCCATCCCTTGACTACACCCGGGCATCAATCAGTCTCCCATTGTATCTGTACCAGATGAAAATTCCTCCGGTACAGTCATGGAACACTTCTCAAACTATGTGATCGAAAAAGATGCTAAATAATGTAGGTGTACGAGGACATCCCTGTCTCACCCCAAGGTGAACAGGGAACAGTTCCGACTCCGGGCCCGCCCTTCATTATTAAGGTCCGTAATAATTGTGAACAGAGAGTCTGGAACTCCGAAATCATGAAAAAGAATACAGAGCCCAGACCTATTGATGGTCTTATAGGCCTTGACCAGGTCAATAAAACCGAGATGTAGGTCTTGTTGGAATTCCCTACATCTGTAGGAGACGGACAGAAAATATGGCATCTGTGCAGGACCGCCCTGGTCTGAAACTGCATTGGGGCTCCGCAAGCCTCTCCTCAGCGTGCCTGGCAAGGGGCGATGTTGAATAATCCTTGCCAGGACCTTTCCCGGCACACTGAGGAGTGAGATGCCCCTGTAGTTGTTACAGTCTGTGCGGTCCCCCTTTTTAAAGATGGAGACCACCAGGGCATCCTTCCAATCCTGCGGAACCCGTCCAGTGGTCCAGATTGTTATTGTCACATAAGGCGGTCTGCACACAAACAACACCCTTTTCTTGGTCTCAGAAATTAGATCACCTTCCGTAAATCTTCAACAGATGGCACTTTGGCCAGCCATTCACAGGGGGTGACTATTTCTTCCAGGAGGAGGGGAGATGATGCCAACCCCAGCTGCATGCGATGATGACATTCTCGCTTGCAACTTTCATCAGCTAGTTGAGACCAGGCACTGGGGGTTTGAATGGGGTCCTGGGTGTACACCCACCACCAGAGTGGAAGAATGGCAGGCACATTTTACTGATGACAAGCCAATGGTCAGTGAGCAGATCAGCTCCACAGTAGGTTCTGGTGTCAAGGAAATGGGTCTGCATCCGCTGTTCCATCACTACGTAGCCCAACATGTTCTTGCTTGGACCCGGCATGCATCCATGATGTTGTGTGGATGCGCCGAAGCCGGAACAGTGTGTTGGTAATTACAAGCCCATGGACTGCACAAAAGTCTAGCAGCCTCCTACCATTGTTATTGAGCTGATCTGGCCCATGCCTTCCAATCACTCCAGACCGGGTGCCAGCATCATGACCAACTCGTGCATTGAAGTCACCCAACAAGATGACTCTATCCAGAGGTGCCACTTTAGCTAGCACCTGTGACAGGAGGACATAGAAGGCATGACTCATCGGCCTTGCCTGAATCCCTCCACTGATGTTCATCTTCGGTGGGGGCGTAAGTAACCACCACCACCATTCCTCGCCTCCCGTTTAATGGGGAAGCTATCCCCCACCACCTTGGGGCTTACAGCTTCCCACACCTCACCACCACTCAACACAAACACAAACAAAAACTCACGCACAGGACACACACAGACACAGGACACACACACAAACACGCACACCCAGCCACACGCACGCACGCTTTGTGTGACAGCCCCACGCGTAGTTGATGTCACCTCTCGTCGCCAATGCTTTTGCTGCGAGACAACAAACGGGCGACCTCCGAGATGTGCCCCGACAAGTCTCCCACTAGCCGGCCACTCGCAGAGGGTGGCTACTTCCTCCAATGTTTTGAGGCGCCCTCTGGGTTGGCCCGGGTTTTCACTCCGCCAAAAACAAAACGATGGCCGTTTTCTCTCAAACGACGCGGTTTATGCCAAGCGTACGAGTCCCGCAGTGGACATCGCTTCAGCTAGTGGCGCGTCTGGGATATACGACCGGTGATACAAACAAGAAGACGTTGCATTTTATCTGTCACGTTATCAAACTAAAACTAAACTTTTTATGCTAACAGGTGTAGCGCCCCACTGAGCTATGTAGTAGATCTTTCTCAGAAGCGACCTGCCCATCACAAATGACAGCTCAACAAAGTGGCTGATGTCATCATCACGTGGACATTTATAGCAGCAGCCAAATACTCTAAACGTATATGAGTCTCTATGTGATGGGGTTATGGGTCTCTGTGTAATGAGTCTATGGGTCTCTATGTAATGAGTCTGTGGGTCTCTGTGTGATGACTCTATGGGTCTCTATGTGATGAGTCTATGGGTCTATATGTGATGGGGTTATGGGTCTCGCGTGATGACTCTATGGGTCTCTATGTGATGGGGTTACGGGTCTCTGTGTGATGACTCGATGGGTCTCTATGTAATGAGTCTGTGGGTCTCTGTGTGATGACTCTATGGGTCTCTGTGTGATGACTCTATGGGTCTCTGTGTGCTGAGTCTATGGGTCTCTATGTAATGACTCTATGGATCTCTGTGTGATGACTCTATGGGTCTCTGTGTGATGACTCTATGGGTCTCTATGTAATGAGTCCATAGACGGCAACAAAACAATGTTTTGTTTAAGTTACCAGGTGTGAGGACCCACTGAGCTGTGTGGCTCTTTTGTCAGATAAGTGACGTGGCCACCACACAAATGATAGCAGCTCAACAGAATTGGCTTATCACGTGGGAATCTATAGTAACCAATTACCCTAAACGCGTGACGTTGATTCTAAACGTGGAAGGGAAAACCGAAGGAGCCGGAGAAAATTCCACGCGACCTCGGGGAGAGAGAGAGAGACACCCACGAAACTCCAAATATAGTGAAACTCATGCTCACCGACATCCTCCTCGGACAACTCCACCTCGATGAAGTTCTGGTCTGCGGTGAAGAGACATCCATGAGATCCCTCTGTCTCCTCCGGACTCTCGATTGCGTCTGCGGCTGCAACGTCAGAAAAAGCGTCACCATGGCCTTTGGACGAGTGGGGGGTGAAACGCACCCGAAGATCGTGCAGTCTGGCTGCCAGCTGGGGATGTTCCCCTTCCGCATATTAATTGGTGAGAGTGGTCTCTCGGTTAACAATATTTCGTTGGTTCCACGAAAAACCGTCGTTAATCGAAATGATCGTGAATCGAACATAGCAAATGCACGTTGAAGGCTTAATTTGATATTAAGTTGACCTTTTTCACACTAAAAACACGAAAGCTTTAAGTCAACACGCAATTTTAACAAATAAATGTTGTAAAAACATATTAAAGCATTAATATTAGTGTAGTGGTTTAACACGCGCCAAGGAGGGAAATTGCACACACGTTAGTATAAATAAAGTGACGACAGAAAAGCAAGAAGTTGCCCGTGTAAAGTACAGCACTACATTAGTATAAACATGGATAAATAATGCATGATGTAGATGCTTACCCCGAGCTCTCATTTCTCTGATAGTGCGTTGTCTTTGAACTGTGCACCTTTTGGCGTCATCTGGTCCAACACCATATGAGACTAGGCTCTAAGAAAAGCTGTCTCTGGTGTGGACCAATCAGTTTCAAGGACAATGCATAAATGATCAGAGTATTGTTTTTTGTTTGCATTTGACTGCAAGTATGGTTAATGTGAACATGATTGCTTGCAAAAGGTGTCCGTTTTGTTGCCAGAAAAAAGGGTAAAAACCCTATTAGTATCGTACAACACGTCGTTGATAAAAAATTGGGAACCCCATGGGAGGCGGATCGCGAGTCGAAACATCGTTACTCTGCGGCATCGTTAAACCGAGGGACCGCTGCATTGGCATCCTGCCCTAGTTTGGTTCTTAACAATCTCAAAGCTGTCGTAGGGAAAGGGGGGGCCTCACCATCATCCTCCACTTCCGTTTTCACCACGATCCTCAGGATCTCAGGGCTCTGGCTCCCCTCGTCCTCCTGCTTCACGACTGCGCCTGCAAATTGGCACACACATTGGAACAGACATTGGCACAGACACAGGTAAAGATCCCACATATAGTCTCAACAGACTGTTGGGGCAAGTGCTGTTAGCGAGCACCTATGAAAGCCGGAACCGTACATGAGGGGGTGGGTGGCCAGCACGACGCCCTTTCGCATGGGCACACATGTTAGCAGACATTGGCACAGACCTTTGCGGTGACAAGACGAGGCTGTCGCGGGTCAAAGTGGGGGGGACGGCGGACCGGTACCGTCCCACGGCCCCGGGGTTGGGGACCCCTGGGCTAACAGTTCATAGTGGCATTGTCCCTGTGCTGTCCGACTTTTGACGTTGCCCTCTGGTCTAAGACTGTTTGAGACCAGGCTCTAAAGAAAGCTGTCCCTGGTGTGAACCAATCAGTTTCAAAGACAATGCATCATCATCTACTACCAGAGCATATTTTTACTTTGTATGTTCACCACAAGTACTTTGTGTGGTTAATGCGGTAACTTGATTCCTCGCTAAAGGTTTCTGTTTGTTGTTTTAATATCTAAACACCTCCTGTTTTATTGCTGCCAAATACTCTCAACTCGTGACGTTGATTCTAAACGTGGAGGCAAAGGGAAAACCGGAGGATCCGGAGAAGAAATTCCACGCGACCACGGGAAGAGAAACACGCAGACTCCACATAGACAGCAACAGGCATTGTCAGGGTCGGGGTCAAAGCCACGACCTCCTGTACACCTGGCGAGGTAGTCAACATCTCACCACGGTGAGAGACGCAGACTCCAAATATACAGCAGCGGGCATCGTCAGGGTCGGGGTCAAACCCACGACCTCCTGCGTACCAGGCGAGGTAGTCAACATCTCCTAGCCACGGGCAATGCAATCTCACCAGCAGCGTCGGCGTCTTCGTGTTTGACCTTCGCGCCCGGCCCCATCAGGTGATCTTCGTCGTTTTCTCGCTTGATGACGAACGCCGACTTGGCGTGCAAAGCCATCTGGGAGGGAAAACCGATCGAGACTCAGACCCTCCCCCCTTTCACAAGATGTTGACACGCGCACACGCACGCGAGAGGCAAACACCCACGAAGACTACAGGGTATAGTGTAGTGTATAGTGTAGTGTGTAGTAGTGTATAGTGTAGTGTATAGTAGTGTATAGTATAGAGTGTAGTGTATAGTGTAGTGTATAGTGTAGTGTATAGTGTAGTGTATTGTGTAGTAGTGTATAGTGTAGTGTATAGTGTAGTGTATCGTATAGTGTATAGTAGTGTATAGTATAGACTATAGAGTGTATAGTGTAGTGTATAGTGTAATGTATAGTGTGACCCAGCAGCCAACGCGGGCTGTAGGGGCAAGTGCTGCCGGCAGTGAGTAGCAGCAGCAGCGCCTACGAAGGCCCCTGGCGCTGTGGCTACACACACAGAGGGGGGTGGGTGGCCACCAGCACCACCACGCCCGGCCGCCTTTGTCTCTCCCCCAGTGCTCGCGATATCCGCTACGCTCCACCGCTCCACCAGGGTCCTCATTTGAGGCTGAGTCGACCTAGGGGAGGCCCAGGGACCGGTTCAGAAAATCGTCAACGCAGAGACACCCACGAGTCGCTCACCACGCGAGCTCTCCGCCTCTCTCCTCTCCGCCTTTGTCTCTCTCCTCTCCGCCTTTGTCTCTCAGTGTCTGTGTCTCTCTCTGTGTCTCTGTCTCCGTTTCTGTCTCTGTGTCTCTGTTTCTGTGTCTCTGTCTGTGTCTCTGTGTGTCTCTGTCTCTCTGTGTCTCTGTGTCTCTGTCTCTATGTGTCTCTCTGTATGTGTCTATATCTGTCTCTGTGTGTCTCTGTCTCTATCTGTCTCTATCTGTCTCTCTGTGTCTGTGTCTCTCTGTCTCTGTGTCTCTGCGGCTCTTCCAACCCTTCCCCCCTCCTCCCTGCCTCACAGCAAGCGCCAAGATGCAGCGCAAGACGCAAAGTCCGGCGGGGGAGAAAATGTTGCAGCGAGAGTCTGGGGGTGCAGTGTAGTGTCTAGTGTAGTGTATAGTGTAGTAGTGTATAGTGCAGTTTATAGTGTAGTGTATAGTGTAGTGTGTAGTAGTGTATAGTGTAGTGTGTAGTAATGTGCAGTGTATAGTGTAGTGTATAGTAGTGTATAGTGTAGCGTATAGTAGTGTATAGTGTAACTGTGTAATCTTGATTTGAAGTTTTCGTGACTGCAGGGATCCATACTCTTTGGTTCTTTCGGTAAAGTCACGTAGGTACAAAATAAATTAAATCACGACGTTTCGATCGCAACACAAGCAATCATCATCAGTTGGGAAAACCACAGCAAGAAAATGTTTGCTGAAGTGGGAGAGAGATACCGTGGTAAGAGGTTATACTGGTAGGAACCTCCTGGTTACACCAGCCCACAGGGGATTATTGTGTCCGTCCGTTCGTCGTGCAGGGAGGGGCTGGGTGGGGAGGGTGGGGAGAGGCTGGGTGGGGAGGGTGGGGAAGGGCTGGGTGGGGAGGGGCTGGTCATAAAACTCAACGTTTAACCTACTCACGCCGGCTTGTGCCCGCCCTCACAGTCGGCCATATTTGCGGAATACACCACGCCGCCGTTGACCCTGGCCATTGACCGAGCAACCCAATGTTCCTACCAGCTCCCTCCGCAGGAATGTGTTATAGGTAAAAGAGGGGGGAGGGGCAAGTGAGGGGGGTAGAACGCTTCACGAATTTGCGTGTCATCCTTGCGCAGGGCCCATGCGCAGGGCCCATGTGAGGGGGGTAGAGGGAGGGGAGCGTTGCGTGGACGCTAGGAGAGGGAGACTTGAAACTGGACGGGAAGTGGGCAGGGATGGAAGTGGGAGGTTGAGAGAGCTGAGGATGCGTAAAAGTGCCAATGAAGCCAACAACCCCAATGCAGCAGCAATGCCAAACGCTGGGGATGCAATTCACTCGGCAAAATAGCCTAGTGCCCGGTAAATACAGGTAGTCTTCTACTTACGATGGAGATGCGTTACGACGACCCCATCGTAAGTCAAAAATATCGTAAGTCGAAGATGGCCTCGCCTACCCAGGAGTCTTAAAGAATGGTGGTAATTTAGCAAAACAGAGCAATTTACAGTAGCGTACTGTATAAACTTTATACTGTATTTATTAATTACAATACTGTATTGCACAGTAAAATGTAAAGTATAAAAAACAAGGTAAATTATTAGCCTACCTATATGAACTGCAATTTAATAAAAAGTTTTTCTCAGGAAACAATCCTATCTGCTATAAAAAAAAACTTTGAACATGCATTGAACGTATGTATCGTATCATATTGTACTGTACTCACCAAGATTCTGTCCGTCGTCTGCATACTTGAACGATGTTAGGTTGTTGATGGCTACATTAACTTAGTTGTCGGAAGAGGATGGCGATGATAAAGTACAGAATCGTACCTCGTACGCTGCTGCGTTTGCCTGCCGCGCGAAAAGTAAAATATTTAAAATTTTGTCGTATCGTTATCGCCATTGTAAGATCTAAATATCATAACTCGGACCATCGTAACTATCTGTATGATGGAACAACCATAAATAATTTAAGGTTTTACCTGGTTAATAACATCCTTCCAATGATTGCTTAATTTGTATCCATCTTCTTGGTTGAAGTTATGTCGATGTTTATACATCTGGATGGCTTCATGAACAAACCTTTGATAGTAGCCCTAAGGTTTGCAGAGCACCTTGGTCTCGGAAAAACAATATCACGAGAGCCCACAGCGTTATAGCAATGGTCAGCCACGGCGGAGGTATTAGTTCTGCCATATTTCAGATCTGCCTTGTGCTCGCGAACACGGTCCGAGATATGATGTTTCGTTTCCCAATGTAACACCCACCACAGGTGCAACTTAGTTTGTAGACTCCAAGACGTAGTCTCTCCTTCAAGCTCTTCACACTGACCCCAAACTGTCTCTCTCTCCACCCCTTATATCACCTGGCTCACGTGATGCCACGCAGCCAATCATAAGCCTCTCCCATGGAACCTTCTAGATGTTGCTATACAGCCCCAGGGCTATGAACCTTGGCTCGACGTCCCATTGGCTGCGGGCTGAGGCCGGCAGAGCCTATCACCATCGCCCAGTTACCCCCAGGTGCATCCTCATATTACATCTGTATACCTTTCGGTCTTGGCCGAAAGTAAATTTTTAACTTTCGGCTTTGGTTTCGGGGACCAACTGTCAACATAGCAACGGGCATCACCTGGCAATGGGCGTCCCTAGCAACGGTGTCCCTAAGCAACGGCGTCCCAAGCAAACGGGCGTCCCTGGCAACAGACGTCCGTGGCGACATCGTCCCTGGCAACAAGCGTCCCTAGCAACAGGCGTCCCAAGCAAACGGGCGTTCATGGCAACGGCGACCCTAGCAACAGCTGGGCCTGCAATCCGTGACAGGAACCTGGCGATTGAATGAGGTAAAGAATGAAAGAGGTTTGAGTGATTGAACGAGAAAGGAATGAGATCGATTTGACCTCTTAGAAACTTAAAATAAATACGTTACGAATCTGGTTATGTGTGTGTGTGTATAGCGACCGAGACAAAGAATCGGAATCAGAATCTTGTCTTTATACTGGAGGAGGAATCCGATGAGCTATGAAGATCTTTAATCACAGATGTTGAGTTCGGGGCACGGGGTCAGAACGTCACAACAACAACACGGAACTCACAAACACGACAGGAGTGCAGTGGGCCGAGTCTTCTGCTGGGTGGGTGCAAGGAAAGTGTTATTATTACTGAGCACGAGCAAAAGGTGTGTGTGACCACAGTCAGCCTGCTCCCCAGATTATCTATCTGCTCGTGGAGGTGATTCGTTACATTCTGAAAATGTATCGTTTACTTAAAACTGAAACAGGAGGATTTCTCCACAACTCTGGCCGTCGACTGACGAGCCTGGATGTCACGGTACTCGAATTCTAAACGTCATAGTGGGTTTACTCTACGACACACAACCGGTTAGTGCTGTACTAGTCACGAATTGGCACGTTTTGTTTACGTGACAAACTAATTAGCATCTAAACCAAGAAAACCCTATAACATAGATAATATTGGTCATGAACGCCTACTACTACTAAGATGTTACACTGTACAGTTTAAGAGTTTGCGGTGAAACAAAATAAATATATACAAGGTGCTTCAAAAAAAGTGATGACACTTCTGAGAATTTGTAACAATACCACGAGAAATGTGCCTCCGGACTCTGGAGACCATCTGGAGAAGATTACCGGCGTGAGTTGACAATGACGGCGAACAAGTGGGAGACTGGCTTTTTTAAAGCTATTAACATTACATTTGTTATCATGTTACGGTGTATTATCCGTTCTTTTTACATTCAAAACAATAATCCCATATAAGTGTTAAAACATTTTTTGAAGCACCCTGTATACACGTTAAGCGACAAAACCACTGGTTTTCAAATGGGAGGCATAAAAAAAAACCCATTCGGGACACGCGAAGTTTTCACTTGAGCGCGTGCGTCTTTGAGTGCCTCTTCAGCTGACCGCTCTGCGCAAACCCCTCGCCGCACTCCTTGCAAACGTGCGGCTTCTCGCCCGTGTGCGTCCTCACGTGCGCCGTCAGCGTAGAACTCTGCGAAAACGCCTTGCCGCACTCCTTGCACACGTACGGCTTCTCGCCGCTGTGCGTCCTCCGGTGCTTCTCCAGATCCGAGCGCTGCGCGAAGCCCCGGCCGCACTCTTTGCACGAGTGCGGCCACTCGCCAGTGTGCATCCTCGCGTGCGCGTTCAGGGTGGCGCGGAGGGCGAACGCCCTGCCGCACTGCTCGCACGCGTACGGCCTTTCGCCCGTGTGAGTCCTGGTGTGCACCTCCAGGGAGGAGCTCTGCGAAAACGCCTTGCCGCACTCCTTGCAGACGTGCGGCCTCTCGCCTGTGTGGGTCCTCGCGTGCGCGTTCAGGGTGGCGCGGAGGGCGAAGGCCTTGCCGCACTGCTCGCACGCGTACGGCCTTTCGCCCGTGTGCGTTCTCGTGTGCGCCTCCAGGGAGGAGCGCTGCGAGAACGCCTTGCCGCACTCCTTGCAAACGTGCGGCCTCTCGCCAGTATGGGTCCTAGTGTGCCTCTCCAGGTGGGAGGAGAGCGCGAAGCCGCGGCCACACTCGGCGCACACGTGCGGCCACTCGCCCGTGTGGGTCCTCGCGTGCGCGTTCAGGGTGGCGCGGAGGGCGAAGGCCCTGCCGCACTGCTCGCAAGCGTACGGTCTCTCGCCAGTGTGCGTCCTGGTGTGCGCCTCCAGGGAGGAACTCTGTGAGAACCCCTTGCCGCACTCCTTGCACACGTGCGGCTTCTCTCCCGTGTGCGTCCTCACGTGCGCCGTCAGTGTGGAACTCTGCCCGAAGCCCCTGCCGCACTGCTTGCAGACGTACGGCTTCTCGCCGCTGTGCATCCTCCGGTGTTTCTCCAGATCCGAGCGCTGCGCGAAGCCCTGGCCGCACTCGGTGCACACGTGCGGCCACTCGCCCGTGTGCGTCCTCGCGTGCGCCTCCAGGGAGGAGCGCTGCGCGAAGCCCTTCCCGCACTCCATGCACACGTGCGGCTTCTCGCCTGTGTGTGTCCTTGCGTGCTCCGCTAAGTGGGAGCGCTGCGCAAACTGCCTCCCGCAATCGTCGCATGTGTGCCTCCGCCGGTCCCCAACGACCGCCGCGCACGACGGCGCCGCGGCTTCCAACGGCTTGCCGCACCGCGCGCAGGAGGCTCCCGGCGTGGCGGCCGCTCGTCCAGCGTCGTCCGCCCCCGTCCACAAGCGTCGTCCGCCCGCCTCGCACTCCTCGCACAGGAGTTCCGTTCCTGTCGCGTCGTCCGCCGCACATTTTCACCAAAGGCAAAATGTAGAGTTCGATGTTAAACGACACGAAGAAAAACGAGGCGCGGAGTTCAGGAAACGGAAGCGCCGTTAAGGCTTTAGCTCCTCAGCTTCTCTTTTCTTTGACGTACGGGAGGCCCGGGGCCGGTTCAAATAATCGCCGTCACCGGTATTGGTGGCCGTGAGCGGGAATTGAACTCGGGTTTTCACTCCGCCAAAAACAAAACGATGGCCGTTTTCTCTCAAACGACGCCGGTTTATGCCAAGCGTACGAGTCCCGCAGTGGACTCAGCTAGTGGCGCGTCTGGGATATACGACCGGTGATACAAACAAGAAGACGTTGCATTTTATCTGTCACGTTATCAAACTAAAACTAAACCTTTTATGTTAACAGGTGTAGCGTCCCACTGAGCTATATAGTAGATCTTTCTCAGAAGCGACCTGCCCATCACAAACGACAGCTTAACAAAGGGGCTGATGTCATCATCACGTGGACATTTATAGCAGCAGCCAAATACTCTAAACGTCTATGGGTCTCTATGTGATGGAGTTATGGGTCTCTGTGTGATGACTCTATGGGTCTCTATGTGATGGGGTTATGGGTCTCTGTGTGATGACTCTATGGGTCTCTGTGTGCTGAGTCTATGGGCCTCTGTGTGATGACTGTATGGGTCTCGTGGAGGGAAAAAACGGAGCCGGAGAAAATTTCACGCGACCTCGGGGAGAGAGAGAGAGACACCCACGAAACTCCGAATATAGTGAAACCTCACACTCACCGACATCCTCCTCCGACAGCTCCACCTCGATGAAGTTCTGGTCTGCGGTGAAGAGACGTCCGTGAGATTCCTCCGTCTCCTCCGGACTCTCGATTGCGTCTGCGGCTGCAACGTCAGAAAAAGCGCCACATGGCCTTTGGACGAGTAGGGGGTGAAACGCACCCGAAGATCGTGCAGTCAAGCTGCCAGCTGGGGATGTTTCCCCTTCCGCATATTAATTGATGAGAGTGGTCTCTCGGTTAATGGTGTTTTATTGGTTCCACGAAAAATCGTCGTTAATCGAAATGATCGTGAATCGAACATAGCAAATGCACATTAAAGGCTTATATGATAAGTTTAACTTTTTTACCCTAAAAACATCGTTTGTATGCTTAAACACAAAATTTTATATTCTTTGGGGTTTTCGGTAAAGCCACGTAGATAGAAAAATAATAATAAGACCCAAAGAATATGAATTCCTGCAGTCAACGCACAATTTTAACAAATAAATGTAAAACCATGTTAAAGCATTAATATTAGTAGAAACATGGATAAATAATGCATACATAGGGCATAAAAAGGTGCATGACGAGCATAAGCATACACGTCAATCACTTATCAGTGCCCTACCTAATTACAGACCAATTCAGACATTATTGGTCACCCCATGCCCCTTATAAATCCTAAAGTTCATCCTACAAAGTCGCATCACAAGCGAGAGAAATACAAACAAATAGACAATAATGTTGATTTGAAGCTTTCGCGACTGCAGGAATCCATACTCTTTGGTTCTTTCGGTAAAGTCACGTAGGTATAAAATTTAAATTAAATAAAAAATTACATATCACGACGTTTCGATCGCAACACAAGCTGTTGTCCTCATGTGGAAACAAATAATCCAGCAGTAGAACTGCTGAACCAGGAAGAACACAGCGAGAGAGCCGTTACAACGAAGAGGTTCTATATGTGGCGAAGGGCAAGCAGGCGGGGTCTGAGCTGGAAAGGAATTCCATCCCCGCACGCAAGCACGTCAGTTGTATTAATGGGGGAGATTAGGGAGAGAGAGATTAGGGAGAGAGATTAGCATAAAATGAGCTTCCTTCGCGCATAAGAGTATCGTCCCCGCATATGCGCACAACAGCAGTGTTAATGGGAGATTAGCACTATGTTGATGGAAGAGATTAGGCAGAGAGATTAGGGGGATTAGCAAAAATAATGTTGTCTGTATTGAAACGGCTGTACGCTGTATGGACCTAAAAACTCAATTTCCCAGTACAAGAATATGGGGTAAACCGTACGGGTTGACGCGGTATTCATAAAGTAAAAAGTCTTACCTTAGGCCGAGAAGGCGGATGGCTTAAGTATTCAAGAGAGCCGTTTCCAGAAGCAACGCAACATCAAACATCGAAAAGCCCGCAGCCAGCCGCCCTCAAAACGCTCGTAAAAGGGGCGGTCGTGGATTGGCTGAGGTCTGCTGGGTCCACTTGGGAGCGCTTCGATTGGCCGAAATTGGCAGCTCCGCGTGGTATCGTACAACACGTCGTTCATAAAAAAAAAACATATCGCAAACAAAAACAATGGGAACCCCCTTGGGAGGCGGATCGCGAGTCGAAACATCGCTACCCTGTGGCATCATTAAACCGAGGGATCGCTGCATTGTCATCCTGCCATAGTTTGGTTCTTAACAATCTCAAAGCTGTCGTCGGGAAAGGGGGCCTCACCGTCATCCTCGAATTCCGTTTTCACCACAATCCTCAGGATCTCGGGGCTCAGGCTCCCCTCGTCCTCCTGCTTCACGACTGCGCCTGCAAATTGGCACACACATTGGAAAGCCGGAACCGTACATGAGGGGGTGGGTGGCCAGCACGACGCCCTTTCGCATGGGCACACACGTTGGCACAGACATTGGCACAGATGTAATGGGTTCCGGAGAAACTTGTAGAGGTAACTTCTTTATTACAATACAACACTCCAACAGTCCTGATACTCTGTTACAGCCTAGGTACACAGCCTAGATACACTACTCTGGCTACGCTGTTCACTTCACCGATATGCTTGTTCACTGCACCGATATGCTTCGCTATTCCCTTCGACTTCTCCAAAAACTATTTCTAGTTGTTGTACCCGTCAAGAATGAACGCATCGGCGCCAGCGTCAGGATTGGGCTTGGTGAATAGGTAGCAATATAAGCAGTACGCCTTGTCAGTCACTGGAGCATACTCCAACCATTGTTCACAGTGCTCATTCTTGAACCAGCTCTTAGAGAATGAACGAGGCTGAGCATTCTGGCTGTACTTGGTCCTGGGATATGACTTCAAGTCAGGTTGATGAGGACCGGATTGCAGGCATGCATGTCGCGCGCTATCACGTTCATCCGGTTCGTAATCTGAAATTGGTTTGCGTTTGCCTGGATCCCGTTCAATAGTCACCGTAGCACCGCGGTCATCTTGAGACAACCGACTCTTTTTGCGAGCAGGGGATTTTCCACTATCATGTGACGACGGACCCGATGACACAGGCGCAGACTCCTCTTCCTTTTCTTCTTCAGAATCTTGCTGCAATTCCAAATCCTCCAGCTCACTTCCTGGCTGATCACTTTCTTTATCGCTTTCCGAACCAATTTCTGGATCTGGCTCTGGCACATGTTGAGGCTCAGGCACTGAAGGTGAAAAATAGTCAAACAGAGTTTTTGTTGGTCACATTGTGCTGTCAGCCTTTCAGCCTGTCAGCCCGCTGCTGCTCACAGAGTGAATCCGAATCCCGATTGTACCAGAAGGCTGTGGCGGATGTACGGAGTTTATTAATAGGTCGGAGCCGCTGATGTGGCTAATAAGTTTGATAAGTTCGAAAAGCTGCCGCTCAAGCAGCCTGCAGGGCAGCACAAGGTAGCAGCCAGCATTTTGCAGCAGCCGGATATCCGATTACCGACTTTCCCAAAATTTCAGGGGGGGCTGAGCCCCTCCACCAGTCCCCCCTGTGGCTCTGCCCCTGGTGGCCAGCACGACGCCCGACCACCTTTCGCATGGGCAGCAACAACAACCGCCATTCGCCACTAAGTGGCGGTGACATCACAATGACGCATGTGCCAGGCCATGTGCACCTTGAGGTCACTTTAAGTGTCGAATGCCCGCTGGCAGGAGGTCACGGGGCAGACCCAGGGGCCACGGGTCGACTGACTGAGATGACTGGCTGATGCACCACCTGTGCCCCCTACTGTGCCAACTTGCTGTGTTTTAGCCACCCAGTGCTCCGCTTGTTGTTGTGAGCGTCGCTCCTCCGCCCTCCGTTGTTGTTGGAGGGCGACTACCTCCAACTGCCCAGTAGCGTCCTTCACGAGCCTCCCCCACAAAGGCCGATCTTGACACCGCTGGTACCGGTCATCGTCAAGTCCACTCAGCTCCACGTCCTCCTGTAACACATCACTCTATCTCTTCTCTAGCCCGTGCTGCGCCCGTTAAGCCCCCTCGATCCGGCCGAACAAAGGCTGTTTAGGCATGCGGTGGCTGGGCATGCGGGCTACATGACCCAGCCAACACAGACTTGCCTGCCGGAGGAGCTCACCGATGGGACTTTGACCAGATCTTTCGAGGATCTGTGAGTTCCTCACACAATCCAGCCTGGTTAAACCCAGGATGGATCGTAGGCAGGCCAGCCTAAATGTTTCTAACGGCGAAGATGCTCCATTTGGGGGGTCCACGTTTCGCAAGCGTAAAGAACGGAGGGAATGACTGTGGCCGAGAAGACCTGAAGCTTCGTGTGGAGCGACAGACCAGGCAGCTTCCACACAGCGTTACGCAACCGATGAAAAGATATTGCCGCTCGACTGATTCGGAGTGAGACCTCCACTGCCAAACCGGAGCCGGTTATGAGCACACTGCCCAGGTATGGGAATCTCTCCACTCTCTCCACGCGACCACAGGAAGAGAACACGCGGACTCCAAATATACAGCAGCAGGCATCGTCAGGGTTGGGATAGAACCCACGACCTCCTGTAGACCAAGCGAGGTAGTCACCATCTCCTAACCACCGTGATGATGAGAGAGACGCAGACTCCAACTATACAGCAGCGAGCATGGTCAGGGTCGGGATAGAACCCACGACCTCCTATAGACCAGGCGAGGGAGTCAACATCTCCTAGCTACCGTGATGATGATGAGAGAAAGAGAGACGCAGACTCCAAATATACAGCAGCAGGCATCGTCAGGGTCGGGATCGAACCCACGACCTCCTGCACACCAGGCGCGGTAGTCAACATCTCCTAGCACGGGCAATGCAATCTCACCAGCAGCGCCGGCGTCTTCGTGTTTGACCTTCGCGCCCGGCCCCATCCCGAGGCTCGGGTGATCTTCGTCGTTTTCTCGCTTGATGGCGAATGTCGACCTGGCGTGCAAAGCCATCTGAGAGGGAAAACCGATCGAGACTCAGACCCCCCCACCTTTCACTTAAGATGTTGACACGCACACACGCACGCGAGAGGCAAACACCCATGAAGACTACAGGGTATAGTGTAGTGTATAGTGTAGTGTATAGCGTAGTGTATAGTGTAGTGTGTAGTGTAATGTATTAGTGTATAGCAGAGGTGGGACAAAGTCATTGTTATGCAAGTCCAAGTCGAGTCGCAAGTCATCAAATTCATGACTCGAGTCTGACTCGAGTCCAAGTCACATGACTCGAGTCCACATCTCATAGGTGGGACAAAGTCATTGTTATGCAAGTCCAAGTCGAGTCGCAAGTCATCAAATTCATGACTCGAGTCTGACTCGAGTCCAAGTCACATGACTCGAGTCCACACCTCTGGTGTATAGTATAGTACGTAGTATATTAGTGTATAGTAGTGTATAGTGTAGTGTATAGTTGTGTATAATGTAGTGTATAGTGGAGTATATAGTAATGTATCGTGTAGTGTATAGTGTAGTGTATAGTGTAGTGTCCGCTACGCTACACCTCATTTGAGGCCCAGGGACCGGTTCAGAAAATCGTCAACGCAGAGACACCCACGACTCGCTCACCACGCGAGCTTCTCCGCCTCTCTCCTCTCCGCCTTTGTCTCTCTCTCTCTGTTTCTCTGTTTCTGTGTCTCGTCTCTGTCTCTCTCTGTCTCCGTCTCTCTGTGCCTCTCTGTCTCTGTGTCTCTGTCTTTCTCTGTCTCTATCTGTCTCTCTGTGTCTCTATCTGTCTCTCTGTGTCTGTGTCTCTATCTGTCTCTGTGTCTCTGTGTGTTGCGTGTTAAACAGTCTAACATGTAGCGTCTGTGTAAGTTGCACTGCGTTGTAGGATTTCATTATAAAATCACAAATCTGTGTCTCTATCTGTCTCTCTGTGTCTCTCTGCGGCTCTTCCAACCCTTCCCCCCCTCCTCCCTGCCTCACAGCAAACGCCAAGATGCAGCGCAAGACTCAAAGTACGGCGGGGGAGAAAATGTTGCAGCGAGAGTCTGGGGGTGCAGTGTAGTGTATAGTGTAGTGTATAGTGGCGTGTGTAGTAGTGTGTAATGTAGTGTATAGTAGTGTATAGTGTAGTGTATAGTAGTGTACAGTATATAGTAGTGTATAGTGTAGTGTGTAGTAGTGTATTTGTGTAGTGTGTAATAGTGTATAGTATAGTGTATAGTAGTGTATAGTCGTGTAGTGTGTAGTAGTGTATAGTGTAGCGTATAGTGTAGTATGTAGTAGTGTATTTGTATCGTGTAATGTATAGTAGTGTATAGTGTAATGTATAGTAGTGTATAGTGTAGTGAATAGTAGTGTATAGTGTAGTGTATAGTAGTGTATAGTGTAGTGTATAGTGTAGTATCGTGTCTGTCGAGCACGTTGTTAAGTGGTTATCACCTGAATAGTCGCTTGCTATTAAGGGTGCGGTTGGATCCAGATATAAGCACAGGTCATGGAGTAAACCCGTGCACCTCCAATGAGCATGGTCGGCTATGTACGGTGGTGAAAGAAGTTCAGCGTCCATAATACTACACTATACTATACACTACATACTACACTACACACTACACTATACACTACATACTACACTACACTATACACTAATATACACTACACTATACACTACACTATACACTACATACTACACTACACACTACACTATACACTACATACTACACTAGACACTACACTAATATACACTACACTATACACTACATACTACACTACACTATACACTACATACTACACTATACACTACACTATACAGTATACACTACACTATACACTACTATACACTACTATACGCTACACTATACACTACTATATGCTACACTATACGCTACACTATACACTACTACACACTACATACTACACTACACTATACATGACTATACACAACATACATTATACTATACTATACACTGCACTATACACTACATATACTACACTACACTATACATGACTATACACAACATATTACATTATACTATACTATACACTACACTATACACTACATACTACACTACACTATACACTACATACTACACTATACACTTATATATGTTGCGGTTTAAATACGCGCCACGCGCGGGAGATTGCACGCACGTGCGCGTGCAGTACAGTGGAAAAACAACAGGTGGCGGAGGGTGGCTAGGAGCGGGGGGGGGGGGTCGGAGGGACGCCGATTAATCAATTGGAAGTTAATTGGGTCGGGCATTAATACAGGGGAGTTGGAGCTGACGGGAGTTCACGCCTGGGAGGAGAAGAAGACGGTTGGAGCTGAAGCAGTGGAGAAGTATAGGGTAGCAGTGGAAAAGTTTAGGGTAGCAGTGGATAAGTACAAGGTAGCAGCGGATTGAGCGACGCGTAAAGTAGCGTAGAGTGTGACGGCAAAGCCAGCAGAAAGCGGCTGGAGTGTGACGGCGAAGCCAGCAGAAAGCAGCTGGAGTGTGACGGAGAAGCCGATAGAGGGCGGCTGCAGAGAGGCGGGAGAGCCGCGGGAGAGCGGCTGAACTGTGACGGGGGAAGCGGAGAGGAGAGTCGACGGAGACGCGGAGCGAGCGAGGCCGGCGGAACGCGGCGAGCGAGCGGAGAGCGTGTGGGGCAATGTTAAATGATGTTGGTGAAATCAATTGACGAAGAAAAAGTAAGAAGCTGTCGCGTGAAGTTCAGCACTACATCTACACTATACTATACACTACTATACAATACACTACATACTACACTACACACTACTACACTATACACTACACGATACACTACACTAGACACTACACTGCACCCCCAGACTCTCGCTGCAACATATTCTCCCCTGTGGGACTTTGCGTCTTGCGTTGCATCTTGGCGTTTGCTGTGAGGCAGGGAGGAGGGGTGAAGGTTTGGAAGAGTCGCAGCGATAGACACAGAGACAAAGACTTGACTTTTAAACAACTTTTATTGCCGCCAGCAGCAACAGCACTGGAGGCGATTTCGATAGAGAGAGACACAGAGACAGAGACACAGAGAAGACACAGAGAGAGAGACAGAGACAGTGACACAGAGAGACAGACAGAGATACAGAGAGAGAGAGAGACAGAGACACAGAGAGACAAAGGCGGAGAGGAGAGAGGCGGAGAGCTCGCGTGGTGAGCGAGTCGTGGGTGTCTCTGCGTTTACGATTTTCTGAACCGGTACCTGGGCCTTCCCTAGGTCGACTCAGCCTCAAATGAGGACCCTGGTGTAGCGGTGTAGCGTAGCGAACACTACACTATACACTACTATACACTACACTATACACTACTATACATTACACCATACACTACTATACACTACACTATACACTGCTATACACTACACTATACACTACTTTACACTACACTATTCACTACTATACACTACACAATACACTACTATATACTACACTATACACTACTATACACTACACTATACACTACTACTACACTATTATACACTACACAATACACTACTACTACACTACACTATCATACACTACACAATACACTACTATACACTACACTTTACACTATCCCCTGTAGTCTTTGTGGGTGTTTGCTACTCGCGTGTGTGTGTGCGTGTCAACATCTTAAGTGAAAAGGGGGGGGAGTCTGAGTCTCGATCGGTTTTCCCTCCCAGATGGCTTCGCACGCCAGTTCGACGTTCGCCATCAAGCGAGAAAACGACGAAGATCACCCGAGCCTCGGGATGGGGCCGGGCGCGAAGGTCAAACACGATGACGCCGACGCTGCTGGTGAGATTGCATTGCCCGTGGCTAGGAGATGTTGACTACCTCGCCTGGTATGCAGGAGGTCGTGGATTTGACCCCGACCCTGACGATGCCCGCTGCTGTATATTTGGAGTCTGTGTCTCATTGTGGTGAGATGTTGACTACCTTGCCTGGTGTGCAGGAGGTCGTGGGTTTGACCCCGACCCTGACAATGCCCACTGCTATATATTTGGAGTCTGCATATTCTCTTCCCGTGGTCGCGTGGAATTTCTTCTCCGGATCCTTCGGTTTTCCCTTTGTCTCCACGTTTATAATCAACGTCACGAGTTGAGAGTATTTGGCTGTAACAGAACATATTTTACCCTTTCTGGCAGCAATAAAACAGGAGGTGTTAAGATGTTAAAACACCAAACAGAAACCTTTAGCGAGGAATCAAGTTACTGCATTAACCACACACAGTCCTTGTGATGAACATGCAAACAAACACCACGCTCTGGTAGTAGATGATGATGCATTGTCTTTGAAACTGATTGGCCCACACCAGAGACAGCTTTCTTCAGAGCCTCGTCTGAAACACACTTAGACCAATCTAGAATTGAAGTTTTCGTGACTGCAGGGATCCATACTCTTTGGTTCTTTCTGTAAAGTCGCGTTTCGGGCGCAACACAAGCGTCCGTCATCAGGTGGGACAACCACAGCAAGAAACAATTGCTGAAGTGGGCAAAAGGGGCTGCTGCAACAAGAGGCCATTTTGGCTTAGACCAGAGGACAACGCCAAAAGGCGGACAGCACAGGGACAATGCCACTATGAATTGTTAGCCCAGGGGTCCCCAACCCCCGGGCCGCGGACCGGTACCGGTCCGTGGTCTGTTAGGTACCGGTCCGTGGCCTGTTAGGAACCGGACCGCACAGCAGGAGGCGAGAACGGTGAGTCCGCGCGTGGCCCGCCCATTATTTTATTGACCACTTCCGTCCGTGCCTCTTTCCCGCACTGCGCACTTGTCTCAGCTTGTTGCCTCGAAACGTCGTGACTTTACCGAAAAAAACAAGAGTATGAATTCTTGCAGTCACGAAAACTTCAAATCTAGAATTAGGTTTTGGTAAGCCCACAAGCTAACCCCTGGCCAAAATTAGTAAAAAAACAAACGTCGCCGGAGAGCTTCTTTGAAAAGGGGAAAAGACCCAATGATGACCCCCCTCTGGTCCGTCAAAAAATTGTCTTTCACGAAACCGGTCCCTGGTGCCAAAGAGGTTGGAGACCGCTGCGTTAGGCTCCTCTGAATCTCCACGTGATGAGCTACTTGGTTGAGGTGTCATTTGGTGATGTTCAGGTCGCTTCTGAAAAAGCGCTGCACAACTCAGTGGGGCCTTGCACTGGCTAAAATTAAATCGTTTCTCGAGGCCAGGATAGAGTCTCAGGCTCCACGTGAAAAGGTTCTGCACCACGGGAATTTTGATTGAGGGCCGTCATTAAGACCCGGATTGGGATCGCAGCAGCTCCTCTCAATGCTCGGCCCCGACACCGCCACTTGAACGTTGACGATTCGCCATCCTGACGTCGGTGTGACCGACGCCCTCGGCGACTGGGACGGCTAGATGCGTGTGGGGAATGCGTGACGAACATTTGCGTTGTACCGTCATTGTCCAGATAATGGAGCTCATCAGGTGATCCGTGTAGGGCCACAACGTCATCTCCTGTGTTTCAGATAACAGAGCTCATCAGGTGAACAGTGTACAGCCAAAACGTCACCTCCTGTGTTCCAGATAACAGAGCTCATCAGGTGAACCGTGTAGAGCCAAAACACGCGATCGATAAAGCCGCCATGGGCAAAGTCTTCCCGTACTCGCCATCTCTGACCCCCCCACTAAGACCCGTCGTCTCGCAGTGACGAGTCGAGGCCGTCTCTGTTTCGATGTGTCTGTGCCAATGTCTGTTCAATGTCTGTGTCAATGCGCGCTTTTGCAGGCGCAGTCGTGAAGCAGGAGGACGAGGGGAGCCTGATCCCCGAGATCCTGAGGATCGTGGTGAAAACGGAAGTCGAGGATGACAGTGAGGTCCCCTTCCCCTACGACAGCTTTGAGATTCATATTCTTGGTTCTTTGGGTAAAGTCACGTAGAAGGGAAACAATAAAAGAATAAAATATAAAACAATAAAATTATCATGACGTTTCGATTGCAACACAAGCAATCATCATCAGGTGTGAAAACTACAGCAAGAAAATTTGAAAAAAGTGGCGTTTTTTTCTTCACGTTAGCACCACGGACAGCGACTTGGCAGTTGTTCAGATGGATGAGTCCATCTATGTTCGTAAAAGAGGAGGGGGGAGAGGAAGAGAATGGAAAGCGGTCTGAAAGTCACCGTAAGCGTGAACACAATCAATTAAGACCCGAAATGGTTTATCAAATCCTTACAATGATTGCTAAGCCAGAATCCATCTTCTCGGTTGAAATTGTCTCTGTGTTTGTATATGTGGATAGCCTCATGAACGAATCTCTCATGGTAGCCAGATGGCTTGCAGAGAACCTCTGTCTTGGAGAAGTCAATGTCATGTGAGCCCACTGAATTATAACAGTGGTCTGCCACGGCCGAGGTGTTGGTCCTACCGTGTTTTAGGTTTGCTTTGTGTTCACGGATGCGGTCCGAGACATGTCGTTTGGTTTCTCCAATGTAACTACTACCACAGAGGCAACTTAGTTTGTAGACGCCAGGGTAATCTATGTCCGGAATCACATCTTTTACAGACGGAACCAGATCACGGATTTTATGTACTGTGTTGAATCGGACCTGGATCTTGTGTTTATTCAAGATTTTGGAGATATTTTTTGTGATCCCCGCAATGTAGGGTAAGGTGATGGTTTTGAATGGCTCCTCAAGAGGGTCCTTCTTCATGGTTGGAGTGATGGCTTTGCGGATTGTGTAGTCGGAGTAACCATTAGCCTTAAGAGCTTGGTGTACGTGCTTGAGTTCACTGGCAATGTGTTCTGGTCAGAGA
The DNA here is from genome assembly GCF_964198595.1 of Lampetra fluviatilis. Lineage (NCBI taxonomy): Eukaryota > Metazoa > Chordata > Hyperoartia > Petromyzontiformes > Petromyzontidae > Lampetra > Lampetra fluviatilis. The sequence goes on along the minus strand of NC_136346.1, from coordinate 937,644 downwards.
TGCATTGGGCTCTATGGTGTAGAGTCTTGATGAGGGAATTCTTCTGGGATGGATGGTGGTGGGAATCCGGTTTTAGGTAAGCATCTGTATGGGTAGCTTTCCTGTAGACAGAGTGGCTCATTGAGCCATCATGACCCTTTTATATTAGGACATCCAACAAAGGTAGCTTGTCATCTTTTTCGACTTCCATGGTAAATCTGATGGATGGGTGTATGGAATTGATGTGGTTGAGGAATTGGTCTAGAGCATGCCGGCCATGTGGCCAGATGACAAAAGTGTCATCCACGTACCTCTTCCATAAGGTTGGGCGTAGAGTGGCAGTCTGGATGGCGGCAGTCTCAAATTTTTCCATGAAAACGTTGGCTACAACCGGAGATAGGGGAGAGCCCATTGGCGTGCCCTCAGTTTGTTTGTAGAAAGTTCCATTCAAGGTGAAGTATGTATTGGTTAAGCAGTGTCTCACCAGGGGGGGGTACCACAGTGTTCAGTCCTTGATGAACCAAGTCTTCAATGATTGCGATGGTGTCAGGTACAGGAACTTTGGTGAATAAGGAAACCACATCAAAACTGACAAGCAAGTCGCCAATGCAACGATCCCTCGGTTTAACGATGACACAGGGTAGCGATGTTTTGACTCGGCAGACCTCAGCCAATCAGCGACTGCCCCATTTATGACCGTTTTGAGGGCGGCTGGTTGCGGGCTTTTCCATGTTTGATGTTGCGTTGCTTCCGGAAACAGCTCTCTTGAATATTACCGTACGGTTTACTCCGTATTGTTGTACAGGGAAATTGAGTTTTCAGGTCCATACGGCGTACAGCCGTTTAAAATACGAGCAACATTATTTAGTCTATTTGTATTTCTCTTCTTGTGATAAGGGGTTGACAAGTATGCTGTAGTCTAGTGTGCAGTAGTGTAGTGTATAGTAGTGTAGTGGTATAGTAGTTTAGTAGTATAATAGATAACAGAGCTCATCAGGTGAACCGTGTAGAGCCAAAACGTCACCCCCTGTTCTCCAGATAACGGAGCTCATCAGGTGAACTGTGTAGGGACAAAACGTCACCCCCTGTGTTCCAGATAACAGAGCTCATCAGGTGAACCGTGTACAGCCAAAACACGCGATCGATAAAGCCGCCACGGGTAAAGTCTTCCGGTACTCGCCGTTTCTGATCCCCCCACTACGACCCGTCGTCTCGCGGTGACAAGTCGAGGCCATCTCTGTTCCGATGTGTCTGTGCCAATGTGTCTGTGCCGATGTCTGTGTCAATGCGCACTTTTGCAGGCGCAGTCGTGAAGCAGGAGGGTGAGGGGAGCCTGAGCCCCGAGATCCTGAGGATCGTGGTGAAAACGGAAGTGGAGGATGACGGTGAGGCCCCCTTTCCCTATGACAGCTTTGAGATTGTTAAGAACCAAACTAGGGCAGGATGCTAATGCAGCGGTCCCTCGGTTTAATGATGCCACAGGGTAGCGATGTTTCGACTCGCGATCCGCCTCCCATGGGGTTCCCATTGTTTCTGTTTGCGATACGTTTTTTTTTTATCAACGACGTGTTGTACGATACCACGCGGAGCCGCCAATTTCGGCCAATAATCGGAGCGCTCCCAAGTGAACCCGGCAGATCTCAGCCAATCCGCGACCGCCCCTTTTACGAGCGTTTTGAGGGCGGCTGACTGTGGGCTTTTCGATGTTTGGTGTTGCGTTGCTTCTGGAAACGGCTCTCTTGAATACTTAAGCCATCCGCCTTCTCGGCCTAAGGTAAGACTTTTTATTTTATGAATACCGCGTCAACCCGTATGGTTGACCCCGTATTCTTGTACAGGGAAATTTAGTTTTCAGGTCCATATGGCGTACAGCCGTTTCAATACGGACAACACTATTTTTGATAATCCCCATAATCTCTCTGCCTAATCTCTCCCATTAACACAACTGACGTGCTTGCGTGCGGGGATGGAATTCCTTTCCAGCTCAGACCCCGCCTGCTTGCCCTTCGCCACGTATATAACCTCATCGTTGTAACGGCTCTCTCGCTGTGTTCTTCCTGGTTCAACAGTTCCACTGCTGGATAATTTTTTTCCGCCTGAGGGCAACTGCTTGTGTTGTGATCGAAACGTCGTGATTTTTCTTTTTTTCTTTTTCTACCTACGTGACTTTACCGAAAGAACCAAAGAGTATGGATTCCTGCAGTCACGAAAGCTTCAAATCAACATGATTTTGTCTATTTGTTTGTATTTCTCTCGCTTGTGATGGGACTTTGTAGGATGAACGTTGGGATGTATGAAGGTCACAGGGTGACCAATAAGGTCTGAATTGGTCTGTAATGAGGTCGGGCACTGATAAGTGACTGACGTGTATGTTTCTGCGCTTTATGCACTATTTTATGCCCTACTTATGCATTATTTATCCATGTTTCTACTAATATTAATGTGTTAACATGTTTTTACACCGTGTATTTGTTAAAATTGTGTGTTTAAACATACAAGCAATGTTTTAGGGTGAAAAAGTTAAACTTATCAAATTAAGCCTTTAACGTGCATTTGCTATATTCGATTTACGACGGTTTTTCGTGGAACCAACGAAATAACGTTAACCGAGAGACCACTCTCATCAATTAATATGCGGAAGGGGAAACATCCCCAGCTGGCAGCTTGACTGCACGATCTTCGGGTGCGTTTCACCCCCTACTCGTCCAAAGGCCATGTGGCGCTTTTTCTGACGTTGCAGCCGCAGACGCAATCGAGAGGCCGGATGAGACGGAGGAATCTCACGGACGTCTCTTCACCGCAAACCAGAACTTCATCGAGGTGGAGCTGTCAGAGGAGGATGTCGGTGAGCGTGAGTTTCACTTTATTCGGAGTTTCGTGGGTGTCTCTCTCTCTCTCCCCGAGGTCGCGTGGAATTTTCTCCGGCTCCTGCGGTTTTTCCCTCCACGTTTAGAATCAACGTCACGCATTTAGGGTAATTGGTTACTATAGATTCCCACGTGATAAGCCAATTCTGTTGAGCTGCTATCATTTGTGTGGTGGCCATGTCGCTTATCTGACAAAAGAGCCACACAGCTCACACCTGGTAACGTAAACATTGTTTAGTTGCCGTCTATGGACTCATTCCATAGAGACCCATAGAGTCATCACACAGATACCCATAGAGTCATCACACAGAGACCCATAGACTCATTACATAGAGACCCATAGAGTCATCACACAGAGACCCATAGACTCATCACATAGAGACCCATAGACTCATTACATAGAGACCCATATATCCATCACACGGAGACCCATAACCCCATCATAATAGGTCTGGGCTCTGGGTTTTTCTTCATGATTTCGGAGTCCCAGACACTGTTCACAATTATTACGACGCGACAGGAACGGAACTCCTGTGCGAGGAGTGCGAGGCGGGCGGACGACGCTTGTGGACGGGGGCGGACGACGCCGGACGAGCGGCCGCCACGCCGGGAGCCTCCTGCGCGCGGTGCGGCAAGCCGCTGGAAGCCACCGCGCCGTCGTGCGCGGCGGTCGCCGGCGACCGGCGGAGGCACGCGTGCGCCGATTGCGGGAGGAAGTTTGCGCAGCGCTCCCAATTAGTAGTGCACGCGAGGAGGCACACGGCCGAGAGGCCGTACGCGTGCGAGGAGTGCGGCAAGGGCTTCGCCTACCGCGCCACCCTGAACGCGCACGCGAAGAGGCACACGGGTGAGAGGCCGCACGGGTGCGGCGAGTGCGGCAAGGCGTTCTCTCAGCGTTCCGCGTTGGAGGCGCACACGAGGACACACACGGGCGAAAGGCCGCACGCGTGCGAGGAGTGTGACAAGGCTTTTTCGCAGCGTTCCGCGCTGGAGGCGCACACGAGGACGCACACGGGCGAGAAGCCGTACGGGTGCGGCGAATGCGGCAAGGCGTTCTCTCAGCGCTTCGCCCTGGAGGAGCACACGAGGACGCACACGGGCGAGAGGCCGTACGCGTGCGAGCAGTGCGGCAAGGCCTTCGCCTACCGCGCCACCCTGAACGCGCACGCGAGGACCCACACGGGCGAAAGGCCGCACGCGTGTGGCGAGTGCGACAAGACGTTCTCGCAGCGCTCCGCCCTGGAGGTCCACACGAGGATGCACACGGGCGAGAGACCGTACGCGTGCGAGGAGTGCGGAAAGGCGTTCTCGCAGCGCTCCTCCCTGGAGGCGCACACGAGGACGCACACCGGCGAGTGGCCGCACGTGTGCGCCGAGTGCGGCCGGGGCTTCTCGCATTCCGCCCAACTGGAGAGGCACGCGAGGACGCACACGGGCGAGAAGCCGTACGTGTGCGAGGAGTGCGGCAAGGGGTTTGCCCAGAGTGGTCAGCTGAACAGGCACTCAAAGACGCACGCGCTCAAGTGAAGACCTCGCGTGTCCCGAATGTGTTTTTTTTTATGCCTCCCATTTGAAAACCAGTGGTTTTGTCGCCTACCGTATATACAGGGTGCTTCAAAATTTTTTTTAACACTTTTGTGGAATTATCGTTTTGAATGGAAAAAGAACGGATAATACACCGTAACATGATAACAAATGTAATGTTAATAGCTTAAAAAAGCCAGAGTCTCCCACTTGTTCACCATCATTGTCAACTCACGCCTGTAATCTTCTCCAGATGGTCTCCAGAGCCCAGAGGGGCACATTTCTCGTGGTATTGTTGCAAATTTTCAGAAGTGTCATCACTTTTTTTGAAGCACCTTGTATATATTTATTTTGTTTCACCGCAAACTCTTATACTGCACAGTGTAACATCTTAGTAGTAGTAGTAGGCATTCGTGACCAATATTATCCATGTTATAGGTATTTTTTTTGTTTAGATGCTAATTAGTTTGTCACGTAAACAAAACGTACCAATTCGTGACTAGTACAGCACTAACCGGTTGTGTGTCGTAGAGTAAACCCACTACGTTTAGAATTCGAGTACCGTGACATCCAGTCTCGTCAGGCGACAGCCAGAGTTGTGGAGAAATCCTGCTCCTGTTTTGGTTTTAAGGTCACCGGGAGCGGGAACTTAAGGGGTCTATACAGGCTGGGCCATAAGTAACGACCTTGATTTGTTTTGCCTATGGCTTGTGAAAAAGTGAAATAAAAACACGAATTCTAAATGATTGAACGATGGTTTCTGAAATGTCAAGTATTTTTGCACGCTGCTGAAGTGTCTTGCCGGTTCGTCGTAAACTCCCCATGCGTCCACTTTATTTCCGCGCGTGTTTTTACGTTTCGTTTACAAAATAATTGAACACAAAATGACCGCTCTTTCAAAGCGGGTCGTTATGGCCCACTCTGTAATGTGGGGAAAGGAAGGCAAGGGCCGAGGAGCAAAAGTAAAGTGGATCAGAATCCATTCGATCGTCGATTATCCGACTGCTTACAACATTATCCAGTGGTCCGGCAAAGCCCGCTCCAAAAGCTGCGACCCAGTCCAGCGATCGTTAAAACACACATCATGGTTGTTGAAATACGGGCGGCGTAGTGCTACGGACATCGCCCCACGCAAAGTCTTCTAGTTGGAGTGGTAAGTACGGTAGAGTAGATGCAGTCACCCGTTTTTTTTTTGACAGTATGCTATTTAGATTTGTAAGTTCGTGCCAATTTCATTGAAGAAGACCCCAGAGGGCCGGCCCAGGACAGGCTGCTGGCGGGACGACGTTGCTCGGTTGGCCTGGGAATGCCTGGGAATTCCCCAGGAAGAGCGAGATTCTGAGTGTAGTAGTGTATAGTGTAGTGCATAGTAGTGTATAGTAATGTATCGTGTAGCGTATTGTAATGTATAGTAGTGTATAGTATTGTATAGTGTAGTGTATAGTAGTGTATAGTGTATAATAGTGTAGCAGTGTATAGTAATGTGTAGTAGTGTATCGTGTAGTGTATAGTCGTGTATAACGTAGCAGTGTATAGTGTAGTAGTGTATAGTGTCGTAGTTTATAGTAATGTATTGTAGTGTATAGTAGTGTAGTGGTGTATAGTAGTGTAGTAGTGTGCAGTAATGTAAAGTAGTGCATAGTATTGTATAGTGTAGTGTGTAGTAATGTATACAGTAGTGTATCGTGTAGTGTATAGTGTAGTGTAGTAGTGTATAGTAATGTATAGTGTAGTGTATAGTGTAGTGTATAGTGATGTAGTAATGTACAGTAGTGTATAGTGTAGTGTATAGTGTATTGTATAGTGATGTAGTGCTGGAGTCTGTCGCCAAGGAAACAGAGGCGTGGACCGCCACCACTCAACACGTTGCGACCGCCACGACCCTCGCCAAGACAAGCGGATTGAGAAACCAACGAACAAAGACATTCATAAACTCCTTAAAAAAATGTTTTTTTAAACAACGGTTTTATTAACAACTTCCTTTAACTTACGGTCGTCGAGAAGTCCGTCAATGGCGCCTGAAACACGTGGCGCCTGCTTTTTGTGCGATTCCACAGTTTAGGGACCGCGGCGTTTTTGACCTACACAAATATATATAGCAATAATAAGGCGTCCATACAAAATGTAAATTGCGTTAAAGTAGCGAATTCATTGATGAATTGATGCCGATTTTGATACAGGCATTGCATTGTCACCGGATCTAAGTACGTGTGCAAAATGTGTAATTGATTGGACAACGGGAAGTGGACGAAATTTTGATTATGTTTTATTTTTTATTATTTTTTTACTTCCCTTCTACGTGACTTTACCGAAAGAACCAAGAAGATGAATCCCTGCAGTCACGAAAGCTTTAAATCGAAATTTAAGTAGAACCGTTGAAAGAAGTAATATTTAAAAAAACTTTTTAAAAACACGCTTTCATGAAATGTACCGTACTAGTAATGGAAGAACTCCACGACTCCAGGAAGTGGCCCCGAAGCTTGCCACAACGTAAGGGACCGTGGCCAACAGCCAACGTCAGTTGACCGTGGACAATGACACCAAAGCCGAAACATAACATTTCTTATGATAGAATATAGTATTGTCATCAGTATGCCATAAGTATACCAAGTTTGCAGTTGATACCACATTGGGAAGTGGGTTAAAATTGAGTTATAAGATTTGAGGATACGACAACAACAGAGTGAGTTAATAGAAAGCGTGTAATAAAAGCATTATACACGACACCCGAAACATTAAAGCCATGCAGGAAAGTGCAAAAATTAAGATATTCCTACGAATGATGATGAGTGATTAATTACACGCTGTGTAACAAAAACATTTTTTTTTGGTCCCTGGGTACAAAGTTTTATTTTCCAATTGCTTATGCCTCAAAAGTACAGAAAATGTCTATTATTCCCCACAAACTTTGCTTTTGTGACCAGGACAGTGATATTTTGAAATGTACCTTAGCTCAATGAGAACACGTGGTGTGCATTTGTGTCATTCCTTCACGGAAAGTCCTGGTCACAAAAGCAAAGTTTGTGGGGAATAATAGCCATGTTCTATACTTTTAGAAGCAATTAGAAAATAACACTTAGTACCCAGGAACAAAAATCGTGTTACATTGTGTAATCGTTGATCCACTGCATATATTGGACGTATCCAATGAGCTATAAAGCTCTTTAATCACAGATGTTTTCGAGTTCGGGGCACGGGGTCAGAACGTCACAACAACAGAACTCACAAACACGAAAGAAGTGCAAAGTGCAAGACAGGTAAACAATCACTCAGACACACACAGACATGCACAGACCGACACAGACACACACAATCACCCAGCCACACACAGACCTACACAATCACCCAGACACACACAGACACACACACACAATCACCCAGCCACACACAGACCTACACAATCACCCAGCCACACACAGACCTACACAATCACCCAGACACACACAGACCTACACAATCACCCAGACACACACAGACACACACAGACCTACACAGACACACACAATCACCCAGCCACACACAGACACACATACCTACACAAACACAAAGACCTACACAATCACCCAGACACAATCACCCAGACACACACAGACACACACATTCACCCAGACACATACAGACACACACAATCACACAGACACACACAATCACACAGACACACCCAGGCCTACACAGACACCTACACAGACACACACAATCACCCAGACACACACAGACACAATCACAAAGACACACACAGACACACACAATCACCCAGACACACAATCACAAAGACACACACAGACACAATCACAAAGACACACACGCATACACACACAGATACAAACACTAAACTAGGATGGGGGATGGTTGTGTGCGTGTCTGTGTATGGCTGGGTGATTTTCAGTGTATGTGTGTATCTGTGTGTTTCTGGGTGTGTCTGTGTGTGTAATTGTGTGTCTGTGTGTCTGGGTGATTGTTTAACTGCCTTGCACTTTGCACTCCTGTCGTGTTTGTGAGTTCTGTGTTGTTGTTGTGACGTTCTGACCCCGTGCCCCGAACTCAACATCTGTGATTAAAGCGCTTCATAGCTCATCGGATTCCTCCTCCAGTATAAAGACAAGATTCTGACCCCGATTCTTTGTCTCGGTCGCTATATACACACACACATCACCAGAATCGTGAAGTATTTGTTTTAAGTTTTTAAGAGGTCAAAATCGATCTTATTCTTCTCTCGTTCAATCACTAAAACTTCTTTCATTCTTTACCTTATTCAATCGCCAGGCTCCTGTCACGGATTGCAGGCCCAGCTGTTGCTAGGGACGCCGTTGCTAGGAACGGCCGTTTGCTTGGGACGCCGTTGCTAAGTGACGCCGTTGCCAGGGACGGCCGTTTGCTTGGGACGCCGTTGCTAAGTGACGCCGTTGCCAGGGACGGCCGTTTGCTTGGGACGCCGTTGCTAAGTGACGCCGTTGCCAGGGACGGCCGTTTGCTTGGGACGCCGTTGCTAAGTGACGCCGTTGCCAGGTGACGCCCGTTGCTATGTTGTCAGTTGGTCTCCGCGGCCAGCATGAGCGCGTTTGATTTTGTAACGCGGATAAGCACGCTCGTGCCAGGCCCTTATTGAATGTTGTAGTCCACATTAGCGCGTTGTTTTTTGCTGCCAAATGGAGAGACTTTGTGGTGTTGTGTGGGTGAGTTGGGTTGGGTTTGCATGCCACATTTGAACTTTTGATTTAACGTCGTTTACAGCAAAGAGCGATGTCCACACACTAAAACAATCTCCACGTGTATCTTCGTCGGGGTTGCTTTAACTTCTAATAATAATGGTGATTACTATTAAAACAGCAAGCGCGACTCGCCGCATTCAGAGGGAGAGGGATGTTGTTGCAGCGTCAGTCTTTAAACGGGGAAAAAAGTGTCGTCAACTTTCCTCCGAATTAAAATGGCATCGCTCTACACGCTGCATACGTGTGGAGCACTGTACACGTGGCCACCCGTGTACTGTACAAGGGGTTATCCGTGTACAGTGCACGTGGGTATCCGTGTACAGTACACGCGTTTATTCGTGTAGTGCGAGCGGTTATCCGTGTACAGTGTGAGCGGTTATCCGTGTACTGTACACGCGGTTATCCGTGTGTAAAGTACACGCGGTTATCCGTGTGTACTGTACACGCGGTTATCCGTGTACAGTACACGTGGTTATCCGTGTGTACAGTACACGCGGTTATCCGTGTGTACAGTACACGCGGTTATTCGTGTACGGTACGCGCGGTTATCCGTGTACAGTACACGCGGTTATCCGTGTACAGAGCACGTGGTTATCAGTGTACAGTACACGCGGTTATTCGTGTACAGTACACGCGGTTATCCGACGATCCACGTCACCCCGTTGTTGTCGTCGTCTTTCGCAGGCTCCGGGTGCAAGAAACGCCCCGGGCCGAAGCCGCTTTCGGTGTGTCCAGTACTAGCAGGTGGTGGTGCTGGTGGATGTGATAATGAGACATCGGTTCCATGTTGGAGTCTGACGCCGCCGAATTCCGTCGCAAGGGAACGGTTCTTGTAAGCCGCCGGGCACGGGCGGTGGGGGGGTGGAGCTTTATTGGTCGGATCTCGATAAATACATCGATCACTGGCACGTCAATAAATAATAACGCCTTGGTTCAACGTGACGAGCTTCGTCGGGGGGCGTGGGAGGCGAGGGGGGCGGACGGGGGCAAGGGGGGCGAGGGGAGGGAGGGGGGCAAGGGGGGTGAGGGGGGATCGAACCACGGATCGAAGGTCTCTTTCTCTATTTGGTCAACGCTTCTCCGTTCGCCCCCCCGCCCGGCGATCTCTCCTTCTCGGCGGCCATGCCGACCAGCGACCGCAGCAGCGCCAGCTGCACCGGCCGAGCCTCGGGCTGCCGCTCCAGCCAGCGCAGCGCCCTCCGGAGGCACTCGCCGGCTTCGGCGTGCGAGACGCCGCAGCCGGGGCTCTCCGCCACCTCGTCCTCCTCCTCCTCCTCCTCGCCATTGAAGTCCTCCTCCACGCCCCCCTCCTCCTCCTCGTCCATTGCCGCACGCCCCGACGCTTCGGTCTCCGTCACCAGGGCGTCGATGTCCTCGTCCGCCAGGATGCGGTAGCCGGGCTCGCCTCCGTCGCAACGCGTCCACTCCTCCTCCGCCTCGGCAGCCGCCGCGGCAGCGGCCGCAGCAGCGGCGGCAGCGGCGGCAGTGAGCCGCCCGCCCTGAGCGCAGCAGAGCTGCCGTATGCCGTGGCGCTGCTGGAAGCGCTTCAGCCAGCCGGTCGACGCCTTGAAGTCGGGGTCGCCGCCCAGGATGGCGTTGAGCTGCTTGGCCTTGTCGCTCACGATGGGGCCGGACACGGGCAGGCCCTCGCTCCGCCTCTGCACGAGCCACGTGAAGACGGCGCTGTCCAGCTGGTGGTCCTGGGCGCCGCGCATGATCTTCCTCTGCCTGCAGGAGGTGAAGGACTCCGTGGACTCGACGAACGACTTGAGGCTCGCCTCCGCCTTCTTGATGGACGTGACGGTGCTCTTGCCGATGCCGAAGTCGGCCGCGATCCTCTCCCTCGTGTGGCCCGTTTCGATGCGCGAGAGGATCTCGAACTTCTGTTCGATGGTCAGCACGACACGCTTCCTCTTCGCCGCGGCCGCCGCCGCCACCGCCGCCGAGAACGCCAGGCCCGCCGAGTAACCTTGTTTTGTAAAAGGGGGGGCCGCGTGGGAGGCAGAGGGAGGGGAGGGGAGGGAGGGGAGGGAGGGAGGGAGGGGAGGGAGGGAGGGGAGGGAGGGGAGGGAGGGGAGGAGAGAGGGAGGGAGGGAGGGGAGGGAGGGAGGGAGGGGAGGGAGGGGAGGGAGGGGAGGGAGGGGAGGGAGGGGAGGGAGGGGAGGGAGGGGAGGGAGGGGAGGGAGGGGAGGGAGGGGAGGGGAGGGAGGGGAGGGGAGGTGAGGGGAGGGAGGGGACGGGAGGGGACGGGAGGGAGGGAGACACAATCAACGGTTTCGCAATAAGCGACCCAGAATACGAATGAAGCCGAGAGCGCGGACTGCGAGCGACGTTTCCCGTAGTCGGCCGAACCTCCCGCACCCCCGGCCCTCAACCTCCCACGCAGCCGATTGGTCGACCGTCGACCGAATCGGGGCCAGGGCACGCGGCTGGTGCGGCCACCCGATGCACCGATGGCGGCCACCGAAGATCTGGGCAGGCGTGGCGAGCGCTCACGAATCCCAAACCAATCGACTGCCGTCACGAACGCTCCGCCGCCGCCTTCACTCATTTTAAAGGAGCAATGGACGAGATCCACTCACAATTGAGTGGTGGATGGTGAACATGAAAAAAAATGACGCCTTTAATCCGCCGCTATTCTATCCGCACCTTCCCATACATCGCCCCTACCGCACCGCTCCCACGCCCCTACCACGCCCCTACCAAGCTCCGACCACGCCCCTACCAAGCTCCGACCACGCCCCTACCACGCCCCTACCAAGCCCCTACCAAGCTCCTACCAAGCTCCGACCACGCCCCTACCACGCCCCTACCAAGCTCCAACCACGCCCCTACCACGCCCCGACTTACCGTCGCCGTCATCCTCCACCACAACCTCGATCTCCGCTGCGTCCGAAGGAGCCGAAGCAGCAGCAGCAATGGCAGCAGCTCGGTCTCCCCACGGTAGCCGCAGTACCTCTCCGCGCTTCCCAGCACGGCCACCGTCATCGTCGGTGGCCGGACTCTCCGGGGCTCCCCCGTCGCTCGCGACGTTCTCCTCCTCCTCCTCCTTGATCCGAACCTCGGCTCCGCGAGCTGAGAGAGAGAGAGACGCGAAACGTCACTCAGCGTTGAGCCGCGCGAGCGTACAAACGTTGCATCATTAAACCCCCCGGCGCCGCCGCTGACCGTGTCGCTTTAGAACTGCGCGAGAGTCCTTGCGGCACGGTCAGCGACGAGGGGATCGTCAGAGGCTCCGTCGTCTGAGGAGGGGCGGTCACTTGTCTGGCGAGATGCTGCAGATGTAGATGCCACTGGTTCTTCACGATCTACAGATGTAGATGCCACTGGTTCTTCATGTTCTACAGATGTAGATGCTACTGGTTCTTCACGTTCTACAGATGTAGATGCCACTGGTTCTTCACGTTCTGCAGATGTAGATGCCACTGGTTCTTCACGTTCTGCAGATGTAGATGCCACTGGTTCTTCGCGTTCTGTAGATGTAGATGCCACTGGTTCTTCACGTTCTGCAGATGTAGATGCCACTGGTTCTTCACGTTCTGCAGATGTAGATGCCACTGGTTCTTCACGTTCTGCAGATGTAGATGCCACTGGTTCTTCACGTTACGCAGATGTAGATGCCACTGGTTCTTCACGTTACGCAGATGCCACTGGTTCTTCATGTTCTGCAGATGTAGATGCCACCACCGCCATCTATCGTGCCGCAGTCGAACTTACGACTCTCGGTCCGAACAGGCATCTGTTGCCATGACCTCTCCGCACCGCTAATCTTCTCCACAATATCTATTTTAAACTAAGGCCTCACCAAGCTACTGTGTAGCTCGTCTGACTGGCACAAATGATAGCAGCTCATCGAAGTGGCTGATATCATCATCATCATCACGTGGAAATTTATAGCAGCGGCCAAATGCTCTAAATGCGTGACGTTCATTCTAAATGTTGGAGGGAAAACCAGACGACCTGGAGACAAAACCATGCAACCACAGCCAAAAAGTGTAAAAAAAACACCTAATCTTAATTTTCATCCAGTTTCTAGTTTTTTGTATAGGCTATAGACAGTTCTGTCTGTTTAACAGGTAGGCTTGGGTTAGACCGCGTAAATATATAAATGTGTCGTTAAAACCCACCACCACCCGACACAGCCAACTTGTAAAAGTTGTCACGTAAACAGAACGTGCCAATTCGTCACGAGTACAGCATGAGTGTGTAGTGTATAGTAGTGTAGTGTATAGTGTAGTGTATAGTAGTGTATAGTGTAGTGTATAGTAGTGTAGTGTATAGTAGTGTAGTGTATAGTGTAGTGTATTAGTACAGCACACCGGTGCGTTGGAGAGCCAAGCAACAACATTTACAATCTGAGTACAACATTTCACCAGTAATCACAACCAGCTTCATCAGGCGACAGCCAGATCTGCCTTCTCCGCCAAGTCACGGACCACCGACACGTCCGTCGTTGCCTCCTTTTCCAGACGCCACCTACCGACAGGAATTCAACTTCCCACCTTTCACGCGGAGAGGCATCCCGACTCACCGCCGTCGTCACCGTGGTCGCAGGGGGCGTCTTCTTCCCTCTCCGTTTTCACCGGCCGCCACCCCTCGTGCCCAGACCCCGCTTCGTCCGTTTGCTCAGCACACGGCTCCGGAGGCGAGGGCCCCGCCCGGCCTGTCCCATTGTGCAACGGCAACAGAGCGAGGAGACTCCGGCTGATGCCGCCCGTCATGCGATTGGATCGCGAACGAACAACGCGGATCACCCCCCCCTTACACAGTCGCAAATAGGATGGATGATTGTGGTTGAGATTTAAATGATCAGGGCGTGTAGTGCAGCACATAGTGTATAGTGTAGTGTGCCAACCACGCACTGATTAGCGCGGTTGGCACACTATACACTACACTATACGGTGCACACTACATACTACACTACAAACTACACTATACTATACACTACACTATACACTACTTGTACACTACACGACTATACACTACACTATACACGACACTACTATACTATACACTACTATACACTACACTGGTAGGAACCTCCTGGTTACACCAGCCCACAGGGGATTATTGTGTCTGTCCGTCGTGCATGGGAGGGGTGGGGCTGGGTGGAGAGGGGAGGTTGGGGAGGGGCTGGGTGGGGAGGGGAGGGTGGGGAGTGGCTGGGTGGGGAGGGTGGGGCTGGGTGAGGGGTGGGAGGGGTGGGGCTGGGTGGGGAGGTGCTGGTCACCCCGTGGTGCCCTTATAAAACTCAACGTTTAACCTACTCACGCCGGCTTGTGCCCGCCCTCACAGTCGGCCATATTTGAGGAATACACCACGCCGCCGTTGACCCTGGCCATTGACCGAGCAACCCAACGTTCCTACCAGCTCCCTCCGCAGGAATGTGTTATAGACTACAGTACTATACCCTACATACTATACACTACACCGCACCTCCGAATAATAAGGCTATGGGTCTCTATGTAATGAGGCTACGGGTCTCTCTGTAATGAGGCTGTGTCTCTGTGTGATGTTGATTCTAAAATGCGGAGGGGCAAAACCGGAGGAAGACCCGGAGACAAATCCACACGACCACGGGGACAGCGAGAGAAGAGAGACGCAGACTCCAAATATGTGGCAGCAAGCCGGGTACGTAACCACCACCACGGCCGCTAGCGCCAGGCTAGGTGCACCTAGAGGACTACTCACCGGTAGCAGCAGCGGCAGCGTCTCGGCGTGGCTCGTCGGCCCCTCTACGACGCGACATCTCACGGCCGGGAGGATCTCCTCCTGCCGCCTCCCTCGCTCCGTGAGGCCGGAGTCTCGGGGTCGGAGGAGCCTCGCCCGCGCGCTCGCTCAGACGTGCTCGCGCGATGGAGAAAAATCGGGATTGAACCCACGGCCTCCTGCAGACCAGGCGAGGTGGTTAACATCTCACCACGGGAAGAAAGACACACAGACTCCAAATATACAGTAGCAGGCATCGTCGGGGTCGGGATCGAACCCACGACCTCCTGCATACCCGGCGAGGTAGTCAACATCTAGCTCCACACAAATATATAGCAGCAGGCATCGTCAGGATCTGGATCGAACCCACGACCTCCTGTACACCCGGCAAGGTCGTCAACATCTCCTCGCTCCACACAAATATACAGCAGTGGGCATTGTCGGGGTCGGGATCGAATCCACGACCTCCTGTGTACCCGGCGAGGTAGTTAACATCTCCTGGCCACAGCAGAGACCCGGAGGGCTCCTCTCGGATCAACTTTGAGGGGCGTGGATTCACAATGGCCAATTGGGACGAGGATCGGGAAGAGGAGGAAGTGGTTGGATCTTGAGGAGGATGGGGAAGAAGATTGGGAAGGAGATCGGGGGGAGGAGGAGGATCTGGAGGAGGATCGAGAGGATGATTAAGAAGAGGATGAGGAGGAGCAAAAGGAGGAAGAAGTGGAGGAGGAGCAAGAGGGGGATGAACAGGATGAGGAGGAGCAAGAGGATGAGGAGGAGGAAGAGAAGGAGCAGCAAGAGGATGATTAAGAGGAGGATGAAGAGGATGAGGAGGAGCAAGAGGAGGAAGAAGTGGAGGAGTAAGAGGAGGAGGAGCAAGAGGATGAGGAGGAGGATGATTAAGAGGAAGAGGAGTAAGAGAAGGAGGAGCAAGAGGATGAGGATGATTAAGAGGATGAGGAGCAAGAGGAGGATTAAAAGGATGATTAAGAAGAGGATGAGGAAGAGGAGGAAGAAGTGGAGGAGCAATAGGAGAAGAGGATGAGGAGGAGCAAGAGGATGAGGAAGTGGAGGAAGAGGATGAGGAGGAGCAAGAGGATGAGGAGGAGGATGATTAAGAGGAGGAGGAGGATGAGGATGATTAAGAGGAGGAAGAGGAGGAGGCTCGGGAGGGTCGCGAACCTGGCTCCGGGGGGGGCGGGGGCCCTAGGAGCAGCTGGCGGCTTCCCCCCCGCACGGAGCGGGGACCTCCCCGCGGGAGACGGAGCGCGCCCTGGGGGGCGGGGCGGGGGGGCGCAACGTGGGGGGAGGGGGTGGTGGGGGGAGGGTGGTGGGAAACGAGAGTGGTCTGTGGATGTTACAACAACCACGACTCAACACGGAACGATGGATGCGAGCCAAGCCGAAGCACTGACACGCTGCACGCTGTTGTTGTTACTATCCCTGTGGGTCTCTGTGTATATCTGTGGGTCTTTATGGGACTCTATGTATCTCTATGGGTCTCTATGTATCTCTGTGGGTCTTTATGTATCTTTATGGGACTCTATGTATCTGTATAGGTCTCTATTTATGAGTCTCTATGTATCTCTATGAGATTCTATTGGTCTCTGTCTATCTCTATGGGTCTCTATGTATCCCTGTGGGTCTTTATGTATATCTGTTGGTCTCTATGGGACTCTATGTATCTCTGTGGGTGTTTATGGGACTCTATGTATATCTATAGGGCTCTATGTATCTCTATGGGTCTCTATGTATCTCTATCTATATGGGTCTCTATGTATATCTATAGGGTTCTATGTATGTCTATGGGCATCGTCTATCTCTATGGGTCCCTATCTCTATGGGTCTCTGTCAGTGCCCTACCTTATCATAGCCCAAACAAATAGACGAACGTTTTTGTTTTGCCCGTATTGAATCAGCTGTACTCCGTATGGACGTGTGGTATTCTTTGAGTCATCGGCAAGTCCACTCAGCTCCACATCCTCCTGTAGACCTGTACCACATCACTCCATCTCTTCTCTAGCCCGTGTCACTCACTCACTCACTCGCCCACTCACTCACCCACACACCAACTCACTCACCCACTCACTCACTCACCCACCCACTCACACACACACCCACTCACTCACCCATCACTCCATCACCTCTCCAGCCCATGCCGCGCCCGTTTAGCCCCCTCTTTCTGGCCGACCAAAAGCTGTTGAGGCATGCGGTGGCTGGGCATGCTGGCTACATAACCCAGCCAACATCCACACCCACCCAACCCACACTCGAGAATATTAAAAGCTCCCCACCACGCCAGGCCACGGTCGCAAACCAGCTCTGGTGCAGGCCAACCAGTTTCAAAAGACGCTGCAGCACGAGCCCTTCGTGCAGACGTGGCGATGCCTTGCAGTTGCATCTGTAGTGATGGGTTTCACGACGGTGGAGACGAACGTTTGGGGCAACACGTTTATTAACACACAGCTACGATACAGCGCGTAGCGAACCCCTAACACTTGAAGGGGTTCCGGCCCCTTCACCCGCTGCCTAAGGAGCTACCG
Source organism: Lampetra fluviatilis (assembly GCF_964198595.1). NCBI lineage: Eukaryota > Metazoa > Chordata > Hyperoartia > Petromyzontiformes > Petromyzontidae > Lampetra > Lampetra fluviatilis. The sequence continues at coordinate 920,313 of NC_136346.1, read as the reverse complement.
CCTCCGGACTGACGTGCCCCACTACTGGGGCCACGGTCTCTGGGTCCTCTGACTAGGGGTGACCTAGGCGAGACCACTGGCCCACTCAGACCCGGCCCTTACAAGGACGGCGGGTCAGGCGAGTTCCAGGGTCCTGGCTAGCTGGGCTTCAGTCTTCAACTGGCACCGGACCCGTCCAGAGGTCCGGCTTTTATACAGCTCCCAGGCGTGTCAGCCCCTGGCTACGCCTTCCTTCCAGAGAGTTCCAGGGGTGGGGTCTCGGGGGATACCAGGAAACCCCGTAGCCCCCTCCTGCTTTGGGGTTGGGGAACGTAGCGACCCCTCTGCCGGTGCGAGGTACTGCCCCTGATGGGCCCTGTCTGCTACTGCAGGTAAGTGCCCGCAGCCCATTTACAGCGCTACACATCTACGTTGAGCTGCTTTCGCACCGTAAATAACCAACCGTGCTAGTCGGAAGTGCGCTGTCGTGTATAGTGTATAGTGCAGTGCAGTGTATAGTGTAGTGTATAGTGTAGTGTATAGTGTATGTATGTTTAACTTCTTTCGCAGCATACGTTGCCTGGTCCAAGTGTCTCTAGACCAGGGGTGGGCAACCTGCTGTCCTGTGAGGGGGGTGGGGTCTGACTTTTTGTGACGCCGTGTGACGAGGGGGGGGGGTCAGAAATCGTCCAAAATCGCGTGACGTCATTTATGGACGGCCCCCAGCCAGGTCGCTTCTGAAAAATAGTTACAAAGCAGCTAGTAAAACAAAAAAGTGAAATTTTCAATAGTTTAGAAAGATCACCTTGCAGACAATCAGACAGCCAACGAATTCGACTTACTTAAAAAAACACAAAAGCTCTCCTTCACGCGAGACGTTATCTCGCTCGTCCGCTACGCAGGAAGTCGTGGGTTCGATCCCGGACCCTGATGACACCTGCTGCTGTATAGTCGTCGTGTTCTCTATCTCTGCCCGGGGTGGTCGAGTGGATTGTTCTCCGGGTCTCTCCGCTTTTCCCCCCTCCATATTTAGGAACAACATCACGCGTTTAGATTGTTTGGCTGCTGCCATCTGACCTTATCTTGACGGAATTCATATAGCGCCTTGACCAAGGCACGTTACAGATAATTAACAAATGTAACGGTGGAGACGAGGTTAATCAAATAGAAGGCAAGAAGCAATGGGGGGGAAAAAAAATCTGCGATGTCTGAATTTGGTGAAAGCCAAATGGATGACAGGAAATGATGAATGGATTGAATGAATGGTGTTAATGAGTGGGAGCCATATAATGAGAATAATTAATTATTCTCAAAGTAAATGATGATGAATGGATTGAATGAATGGTGTTAATGAGTGAGAGCCATATATTTAGAATTCATTATTCTCAATCTTGATTTGAAGCTTTCGTGACTGCAGGAATCCATACTATTTGGTTCTTTTGGTAAAGTCACGTAGTTAGAAATAAAATACAACAAATCACGACGTTTCGATTGCAACATAAGCAATCATCATCAGGTGGGAGAGGTCGCCCTCTCCCCCCCGAGCGCTCACGCAGCGCTCTCCTCCCCCCCCCCTCTCTCTCTCCACCCTTGCCCCTCCCCCCTTTCTTACCTATATAAGCAGCCACCACCACCACCGGCGGCTCGAATACAGAAAAACCGTTTTGGCAGGTATGCGAAGAACCTCCACGACGATAAGAAGTCCACCGAAGCACGATGGAGGGAAGCCTTGGGGCAAAACAACCAACCCTGTTGCAGAAATCCATCGTCAGCGATCCTCACAATCCTCCAACGAGGGATCTGACCTGCCGAGGGAGATCTCGACATCAATTTGTAATCTGTTGCAATTCCCAAAAATGCTATCAGAAAGAAGAAGACTATCCGAGCCTCTATTGCCTCCAGTAGTTTTACTTCCCCCCAACGTCCGTTACCCTTCTCTACATCTGTCACACCTCAAGAAATCAAGGATTTAAAGCGGAGCTATTGAACGTTAAACGGTTCGTACTTGGATTCAAGACTCGTAGTGATTAAGACACTTGATGTGAAAGTTAAGGTTCGCCGGATCTACAAAGTTTCTCCCGCACACGAAGCACTTGTACGGCTTCTGCAGGTTGTGGGTCTTCATGTGGCGATCACGAGCCGAAGTGGTCACAAAGAACTTCTCGCATATTGGGCACTGGTGCGGCTTCTCGCCCGTGTGAGTCATCGTGTGGTTCCTCAGCGCTGACAAGTGTACGAACTCCTTCTCGCACAACGCGCACTTGTGCGGCTTCTCATCCGAGTGGGACATCTTGTGACTCTTCAGCGTCGACAAATGCGTGAAAGTCTTCTCACACGAATCACACTTGTGCTTCTCGCCCGTGTGGGTCTTCGCGTGATTCTTAAGCGACTTCGCCTCAATGAAACACTTGTCGCACACGGGGCACCGGTGGGGCTTCTCGCCCGTGTGGATCTTCGTGTGGCTCCTGAGGTTGGAGAGGTGCGCGAAGGTCTTCCCGCACGTCGCGCACTCGTGCGGCCTCTCACCCGTGTGGATCAGGAGGTGGCTCTTGAGCGTCGACGAGTCCGTGAAGGCCTTGCCGCACACGGAGCACTTGTGCGGCTTCTCGTCCGTGTGCTTCATCATGTGCCTCTTGAGAGCAGACGGCTGCACGAAGCCCATCTGGCACAACAGACACCTGTACGGCTTCTCTCCCGTGTGGCTCATCATGTGATTCTTAAGCGACTTCGCCTCCGCGAAGCCTTTTTCGCACACGGGGCAGCGGTGCGGCTTCTCATCCGTGTGGATCTTGACGTGGCTCCTGAGGTTGGAGAGGTGCGCGAAGGCCTTGCCGCACGTCGGGCACTCGTGCGGCTTCTCGCCCGTGTGGATCAGGAGGTGGCTCTTGAGCGTCGACGAGTCGGTGAAGGCCTTGCCGCACTCCGAGCACCAGTGCGGCCTCTCGTCCGTGTGCTTCATCATGTGCCTCTTGAGGGCGGAAGACTGGATGAAGCTGTGCTCGCACAACGGACACTTGTGCGGCTTCTCCCCCGTGTGGATCATTGCGTGGCTCTTGAGGGCCGACGACTTTCGGAAACCCTTCCCGCACACGGAGCACTCGAGAGGCCGCTCTCCGGTGTGTGTCATCGTGTGGCTCTTGAGGCGCGACGGGCAGGAGAATCCCTTGCCGCACAGGGAGCACCGGTGGGACATCTTTTCGTCGCGGGCCTTCTGGTCGATCGGTGAATTCTTACGGCTCCTGTCGTCCTCCAGGACCACCTCAATCTCCGCCACGTCCGACGAAGTCGCCCCATCTCTTCGCGGGATCCATGATTCTCGCCAAAGCCTCCCTCTGGAGCCACCGGTCTGTTCAACGTGACCATCGTCTTCATCAGAATGAAGGTCTCGTTCATCAAATTGAAGGTCTTCTTCTCCGCTGCTTGGGTCCTCTCCTTCAGACTGAGAGTCTTCTTCTTCTTTCAAATGAATGTCAGGGTCTTGACCTAGGAGACGAAACATTAAGAGTTGAGCTCTGTACAAATGTACGCACGAGACAACATTGTTCACGATGTATGTGCGTGTGTGTTGAACTTCTTTCACACATTTTTCACACGGTACATAGCCGACCGTGCTCTAAAGCAATAAACTGAACACAACAACAAGCAGTTCGAAGTAAATTCGTTTTCAATCTCGATTATTTCAAAGTGCACGTGTAAGTCTGTGGGTCCCCGTGCGAGTCTATGGTTTCTCTCCATGCGCGTCTACGTGCGTGCGCGTTGAACTACTTTCGCACCGCCGTACGGAGCCGACCATGCTCGTCGGAGGTGAGGGGGAAGGACAACAAACTAAACACAAAAAGAATGTTCTAAAGAAATGAGCTTTTACGTTTAGAAAAGTTTTCAATGCGCACGCAGCATGATGGATTGTGAGGAAATGAACAGGGCAACGTTATTTTCCGTTGCCAGAGCCGAAAAGCTTTCAGATGATGAAATAGTTGCTCAAAGTTCAGCCCCCAGAAGGATGTGAACAGGGGAGGTCACTCACCGTCATCAGCGTCGTCTCTTTCCACCTTTACGGGTGGCCACGTCCCACCGCCCGGCTCCTCCTCCTCCTCCTCTCGCTTCACGAGCGGCTCCACGGGTAGAGAAGGGAACACCTCCACCTCCTCCACCTCCTCCACATCTCCTGTCCCAAGAGGAACCCAGTGCAGTGAGAGACTCAAGCACCGCCGCTGCTTCTCTCCGTGAGGTTGCAGCGGGAAGGAAGCAAACGCAGAGACAGCGCCCAGCAACAAGCGCCGCTCGCTAGCGGGGACCGTCACTACCACCACCACGGCCGCTAGCGCCAGGCTAGGTGCAGCTAGAGGACTACTCACCAGCAGCAGCAGCAGCAGGAGCCTGTCCTCGTGATCCGTCGTCCCCTCTACGCGACATCTCACAGCCGAGAGGATCTCCTCCTGCAGATCCCTTGCTCGGTCAGCCCGGAGTCTTCGGTGTGTATGATACGTTTGTATAGTGTAGTGTATAGCAGTGTATAGTAGTGTATAGTGCAGTGTATAGTGTAGTGTATAGTAGTGTATAGTGTAGTGTATAGTGTATAGAAGTGTAGTATGTAGTATGTATGCTGAACTTATTTTGCACCGTACGTAGCCAACGGTGCTAATCGGAGGTGCGGTCTGAGAATGACACGAGACTCGTGGTCAAGAGTGATGCACTGATCTGGTCGCTGACACAAATGCTAAGATCATTGCTATCTTGTCCTATTAATCCCAAGAATCTCATAACTTATCCCCCTTATTACCACCTCTGGTAAGCCCTCGTTATAACGCGGAACATGTACACCTACACACACTGATACACACACCGACACACACACAACAACCGCCAATTCACCACTAAGTGGCGGTGATGTCACCACGACGCTTGCGCCAGACTATGTGCACGTTGAGGCCACGTGAAGTGCCGAACGCCGGTTGGGAGGAGATCACGGGGCAGACCCAGGTACCACTGGTCGACTGAGACGACTGGCTGATACACCACCTGTGCCCCCTACTGTACCAACTTGCTGTGCTTTAGCCACCCGGCGCTCCGCTCGTTGTTGTGAGCGTCGCTCCTCCGCTGTTGCTGCAAGGCGACTGCCTCCAACTTGCCCAGTAGCAGTGTCCTTCACGAGCCTCCTCCACAGAGGCCGATCTTGACATCGCTGGTACCAGTCATCGGCAAGTCCACTCAGCTCCACATCCTCCTGGACCACATCAGCTCCATCTCTTCTCTAGCCAGTGCCGAGCCCGTTTAGCCCTCTCTATCCGGCCAAACAAGAGCTGTTTAGGAATGCGGTGGCTGGGCATGCGGGCTACATGACCCAGCCAACGCAGCCTTGCCTGCCAGAGGAGCTCACCGATGGGACTTTGTCCAGATCTTTCAAGGATTTGTGAGCTCCTCACACAATCCAGCCTGGTTAAATCCAGGATGGATCGTAGGCAGGCCAGCCTAAATGTTTCTAACCGGCGAAGATGTTCCATTAGGGGGGTCCACGTTTCGCAAGCGTAGAGAAGCGAGGGAATGACCATGGCCGAGAAGACCCGAAGCTTCGTGCGGAGCGACAGACCAGGTAGCTTTCACACAGCGTTACACAACCGATGAAAATATATTTCTGCCTTACTGATTCGGAGTGAGACCTCTGTTGTTGAACCGGAGCCCGGTTATAAGCACACTGCCAAGGTATGGGAAACTCTCCACTTTCTCCACAACTGCCCCATCACCGATTGGGAGTTGTGGGGGTGGAGTGTCCGATGGTACAAAATACCCAGGCAGGTGCTTAGTTTTGGTGGGGCTGATGGTAAGGCCCCACCTCTTATTGGCACGCTCCAGTTTCAGCAGCTGCGCCTCCAACTCCTCCTCTGAATGAGCAGCACGTACACACACACACACACCTACACACACACACCACACACCTGCACACACCTACATACACTCACCTACACACACCGGCACACACACCTACACACAACCGCCATTCGCCAGTAAGTGGCGGTGACGTCACCACGACGCTTGTGCCAGGCCATGTGCACCTTGAGGCCACACACAAACCTACACACACACACCTACACACACACACCTTAAACACACACCTACACACACACACTTACACACACACACTTACACACACCTTAAACACACACCTACACACACACACTTACACACACCTACACACACACACTACACACACACACCTTACACACGACCTCCTGTACACCAGGCGAGGCAGTGAACATCTCCCGGATCACACCGCGGGAGAGAGGCGGAGCGCGAAACGTCGAACGCGGAGCGTGGCTGAGTGGGTGGGTGGGGGTCTACAACTGGCAAGTGAATGCACAGCCAAGACGGAGCACTCGAAACGCCGCCATCACCACCACCACTACTCCACTTTGACGGGGGGGGGGGGAGACTTTTCGGGCAACGACCCTTCGTCATGGCCGGCTCAGAGACTCGTCACCTCCTGAATTCCCTCCCCCATTTCGTAGCCCCGCCCCTCCCTTTTTATAAGTGGCACCGCCCACTCCTCCAATCGGTCTTAATTTTAGAACTTTCGTGACTGCAGGAATTATTATTTGTTTCTTTCGGTTAAGTCACGTCTAAAGATAAAATAATAAATTAAATTAAATAATAGAATACGACGTTTCGATTGCAACACAAGCAATCATCATCAGGTATAATGAAATAGCGACATAAAATCTAACCAGAAAACTATAGACAGACATATTAGCAGACAGATATCACCAAGATACATAGAGAGAGCAACACAGGTAATTTATTATTTTATCTTTAGACGTGACTTAACCGAAAGAAACAAATAATAATTCCTGCAGTCACGAAAGTTCTAAAATTAAGATTGAACCACTTCTACGGGGAAGTTTTAAACTTATCTTCTTTTTTTTCTCTCTCTCTGACTACTTGTTCTCTCTGCCTGTGTCCTTTCTTTGGAATGTTCACACTTAAATTCTAACTTAGCAATCTTTGAAATACGTAATCAACCAGGCTATGCGTTAATTGTGTGTTGATCGACCCTCTGTGTTGTATTACATTACATTTCGATATTTTACTAGGTTATTTAATTTTAGTGTGTCCTTCTGATTTTCAGGCTTGCTTGCCGTGTCATCGCACTTGCAGCACCACGTTTTGTTGTCCACTCATTGATATGCTAATTTTTTCTCTAACCCCCCTCCCTCTCTCTGCGTCCGCCCTCTGTCTATTTAAGGCCACCCCACAGAGACGACCACCTCTCTCTGTTACCTGTGTTGCTCTCTCTATGTATCTTGGTGATATCTGTCTGCTAATATGTCTGTCTATAGTTTTCTGGTTAGATTTTATGTCGCTATTTCATTATACCTGATGATGATTGCTTGTGTTGCAATCGAAACGTCGTATTCTATTATTTAATTTAATTTATTATTTTATCTTTAGACGTGACTTAACCGAAAGAAACAAATAATCCTCCAATCGGCTTGGAGCGGAGAGAGCTGCACCAACCGCCTCCACTGCCGCTCGGCAAGTGAAGCGTCTCCTGCGGTATCTCGCCTCTCTGCTGCTGCTGCCCCCCCCCCACACACTCACCCTCCCCCACACTCACATCCACCACCGCTCGGCGTGGGGCAGAGCGAGGAGCCTCCTCTACATCCTCTGCGGGTGCGAAAAGCCTCCTTCTCTTCTTCCTCTTCTCCCTATTCCTCCCTCATCCTCATCTTCCTCCTCTTCGTCCTCCTCCTCTTCCTGCTGCTTCTCATCGTCATCTTCCTCCTATTCCTGCTCCTCTATCCTTCTATTCCTGCTACACTTCCTCTTCATCTGCTCCCATGCCCCCCTTCTATTCCCGCAGCCAAATGACTCTCAACGTATATGGGTCTTTCTCTATGTGTGTGTGTGCAATGACCTTGTAGGAACTGCCTCTACTTACAAACGAGTTGTGTTGTAGGTGGTCTGTCTCGTCGTAAGTACAAACGTGTTGTGCTGCGCATGCACTAAACACGGGAAATGGCTTTAAAAGTTGTAAAATATTCTGCAGATGTAGATGCCACTGCTTCTTAACGTTTTTTAAGATGTAGATGCCACTGGTTATTCATGTTTTGAAGATGTAGATGCCACTGGTTGTTCACGTTCTGTAGATGTAAATGCCACTGGTTGTTCACGTTCTGTAGATGTAGATGCCACTGGTTCTCCATGTTTTGTAGATGTAGATGCCACTGGTTCTTCATGTTCTGCAGATGTAGATGCCACTGCTTCTTAACGTTTTTAAGATGTAGATGCCACTGGTTATTCATGTTTTGAAGATGTAGATGCCACTGGTTGTTCATGTTCTGTAGATGTAGATGCCACTGGTTCTCCATGTTTTGTAGATGTAGATGCCACTGGTTCTTCACGTTTTGTAGATGTAGATGCCACTGGTTCTTCATGTTCTGCAGATGTAGATGCCACTGCTTCTTAACGTTTTTAAGATGTAGATGCCACTGGTTATTCATGTTTTGAAGATGTAGATGCCACTGGTTGTTCACGTTCTGTAGATGTACATGCCACTGGTTCTTCACGTTCTGTAGATGTAGATGCCACTGGTTCCTCATGTTCTGTAGATGTAGATGCCACTGGTTCCTCGTGTTCTACAGATGTAGATTCCACTGGTTCTTCACGTTCTGTAGATGTAGATGCCACTGCTTCTGCACGTTCTGCATATGTAGATACCACTGGTTCTTCACGTTCTGATGATGTAGATGCCACTAGTTCTTCACGTTCTGCAGATGTAGATTCCACTGGTTTTTCACGTTCTGTAGATGTAAATGCCACCGGTTCTTCGTGTTCTGCAGATGTAGATGCCACTGGTTCTTCACGTTCTGCAGATGTAGATGTCACTGGTTCTTCACGTTCTGCAGATGTAGATGCCACTGGTTTTTCACGTTCTGTAGATGTAAATGCCACTGGTTCTTCGTGTTCTGCTGATGTAGATGCCACTGGTTCTTCACGTTCTGCAGATGTAGATGTCACTGGTTCTTCACGTTCTGCAGATGTAGATGCCACTGGTTTTTCACGTTCTGTAGATGTAGATGCCACTGGTTCTTCGTGTTCTGTAGATGTAGATGCCACTGGTTCTTCACGTTCTGCAGATGTAGATGCCACTGGTTCCTCACGTTCTGCAGATGTCGATGTAACTAGTTCTTCACGTTCTGTAGATGTAGATGCCACTGGTTGTTCACGTTCTGTAGATGTAGATGCCACTGGTTCTCCATGTTTTGTAGATGTCGATGCCACTGGTTCTTCATGTTCTGCAGATGTAGATGCCACTGCTTCTTTACGTTTTTAAGATGTAGATGCCACTGGTTATTCATGTTTTGAAAATGTAGATGCCACTGGTTGTTCATGTTCTGTAGATGTAGATGCCACTGGTTCTCCATGTTTTGTAGATGTAGATGCCACTGGTTCTTCACGTTTTGTAGATGTAGATGCCACTGGTTCTTCATGTTCTGCAGATGTAGATGCCACTGCTTCTTAACGTTTTTAAGATGTAGATGCCACTGGTTATTCATGTTTTGAAGATGTAGATGCCACTGGTTGTTCACGTTCTGTAGATGTACATGCCACTGGTTCTTCACGTTCTGTAGATGTAGATACCACTGGTTCCTCATGTTCTGTAGATGTAGATGCCACTGGTTCCTCGTGTTCTGCAGATGTAGATTCCACTGGTTCTTCACGATCTACAGATGTAGATGCCACTGGTTCTTCATGTTCTACAGATGTAGATGCTACTGGTTCTTCACGTTCTACAGATGTAGATGCCACTGGTTCTTCACGTTCTGTAGATGTAGATGCCACTGGTTCCTCGTGTTCTGCATATGTAGATACCACTGGTTCTTCACGTTCTGATGATGTAGATGCCACTAGTTCTTCACGTTCTGCAGATGTAGATTCCACTGGTTTTTCACGTTCTGTAGATGTAAGTGCCACTGGTTCTTCGTGTTCTGCAGATGTAGATGCCACTGGTTCTTCACGTTCTGCAGATGTAGATGCCACTGGTTGTTCACGTTCTGTAGATGTACATGCCACTGGTTCTTCACGTTCTGTAGATGTAGATGCCACTGGTTCCTCATGTTCTGTAGATGTAGATGCCACTGGTTCCTCGTGTTCTACAGATGTAGATTCCACTGGTTCTTCACGTTCTGTAGATGTAGATGCCACTGCTTCTGCACGTTCTGCATATGTAGATACCACTGGTTCTTCACGTTCTGATGATGTAGATGCCACTAGTTCTTCACGTTCTGCAGATGTAGATTCCACTGGTTTTTCACGTTCTGTAGATGTAAATGCCACTGGTTCTTCGTGTTCTGCAGATGTAGATGCCACTGGTTCTTCACGTTCTGCAGATGTAGATGTCACTGGTTCTTCACGTTCTGCAGATGTAGATGTCACTGGTTCTTCACGTTCTGCAGATGTTGATGCCACTGGGTTTTCACGTTCTGTAGATGTAAATGCCACTGGTTCTTCGTGTTCTGCAGATGTAGATGCCACTGGTTCTTCACGTTCTGCAGATGTAGATGTCACTGGTTCTTCACGTTCTGCAGATGTAGATGCCACTGGTTTTTCACGTTCTGTAGATGTAGATGCCACTGGTTCTTCGTGTTCTGTAGATGTAGATGCCACTGGTTCTTCACGTTCTGCAGATGTAGATGCCACTGGTTCCTCACGTTCTGCAGATGTCGATGTAACTAGTTCTTCACGTTCTGTAGATGTAGATGCCACTGGTTGTTCACGTTCTGTAGATGTAGATGCCACTGGTTCTCCATGTTTTGTAGATGTCGATGCCACTGGTTCTTCATGTTCTGCAGATGTAGATGCCACTGCTTCTTTACGTTTTTAAGATGTAGATGCCACTGGTTATTCATGTTTTGAAAATGTAGATGCCACTGGTTGTTCATGTTCTGTAGATGTAGATGCCACTGGTTCTCCATGTTTTGTAGATGTAGATGCCACTGGTTCTTCACGTTTTGTAGATGTAGATGCCACTGGTTCTTCATGTTCTGCAGATGTAGATGCCACTGCTTCTTAACGTTTTTAAGATGTAGATGCCACTGGTTATTCATGTTTTGAAGATGTAGATGCCACTGGTTGTTCACGTTCTGTAGATGTACATGCCACTGGTTCTTCACGTTCTGTAGATGTAGATGCCACTGGTTCCTCATGTTCTGTAGATGTAGATGCCACTGGTTCATCGTGTTCTGCAGATGTAGATTCCACTGGTTCTTCACGTTCTGTAGATGTAGATGCCACTGCTTCTTCACGTTCTGCATATGTAGATACCACTGGTTCTTCACGTTCTGATGATGTAGATGCCACTAGTTCTTCACGTTCTGCAGATGTAGATTCCACTGGTTTTTCACGTTCTGTAGATGTAAGTGCCACTGGTTCTTCGTGTTCTGCAGATGTAGATGCCACTGGTTCTTCACGTTCTGCAGATGTAGATGTCACTGGTTCTTCACGTTCTGCAGATGTAGATGCCACTGGTTGTTCACGTTCTGTAGATGTAGATGCCACTGGTTCTCCATGTTTTGTAGATGTCGATGCCACTGGTTCTTCATGTTCTGCAGATGTAGATGCCACTGCTTCTTTACGTTTTTAAGATGTAGATGCCACTGGTTATTCATGTTTTGAAGATGTAGATGCCACTGGTTGTTCATGTTCTGTAGATGTAGATGCCACTGGTTCTCCATGTTTTGTAGATGTAGATGCCACTGGTTCTTCACGTTTTGTAGATGTAGATGCCACTGGTTCTTCATGTTCTGCAGATGTAGATGCCACTGCTTCTTAACGTTTTTAAGATGTAGATGCCACTGGTTATTCATGTTTTGAAGATGTAGATGCCACTGGTTGTTCACGTTCTGTAGATGTACATGCCACTGGTTCTTCACGTTCTGTAGATGTAGATGCCACTGGTTCCTCATATTCTGTAGATGTAGATGCCACTGGTTCCTCGTGTTCTGCAGATGTAGATTCCACTGGTTCTTCACGTTCTGTAGATGTAGATGCCACTGCTTCTTCACGTTCTGCATATGTAGATACCACTGGTTCTTCACGTTCTGATGATGTAGATGCCACTAGTTCTTCACGTTCTGCAGATGTAGATTCCACTGGTTTTTCACGTTCTGTAGATGTAAGTGCCACTGGTTCTTCGTGTTCTGCAGATGTAGATGCCACTGGTTCTTCACGTTCTGCAGATGTAGATGTCACTGGTTCTTCATGTTCTGCAGATGTAGATACCACTGGTTCTTCACGTTCTGCAGATGTAGATGTCACTGGTTCTTCACGTTCTGCAGATGTAGATGCCACTGGTTTTTCACATTCTGTAGATGTAGATTCCACTGGCTCCTCACGTTCTGCAGATGTCGATGTAACTAGTTCTTCACGTTCTGTAGATGTAGATGCTACTGGTTCATCACGTTCTGCAGATGTTGATGCCACTGGTTCTTCACGTTCTGTAGATGTAGATGCCACTGGTTCCTCATGTTCTGTAGATGTAGATGTCACTGGTTCCTCGTGTTCTGCAGATGTAAATTCCACTGGTTCTTCACGTTCTGTAGATGTAGATGCCACTGCTTCTTCACGTTCTGCATATGTAGATATCACTGGTTCTTCACGTTCTGAAGATGTAGATGCCACTTGTTCTTCACATTCTGCAGATGTAGATTCCACTGGTTTTTCACGTTCTGTAGATGTAAGTGCCACTGGTTCTTCGTGTTCTGCAGATGTAGATGCCACTGGTTCTTCACGTTCTGCAGATGTAGATGCCACTGGTTTTTCACATTCTGTAGATGTAGATTCCACTGGCTCCTCAGGTTCTGCAGATGTCGATGTAACTAGTTCTTCACGTTCTGTAGATGTAGATGCTACTGGTTCATCACGTTCTGCAGATGTTGATGCCACTGGTTCTTCACGTTCTGTAGATGTAGATGCCACTGGTTCCTCATGTTCTGTAGATGTAGATGCCACTGGTTCCTCGTGTTCTGCAGATGTAGATTCCACTGGTTCTTCACGTTCTGTAGATGTAGATGCCACTGCTTCTTCACGTTCTGCATATGTAGATATCACTGGTTCTTCACGTTCTGAAGATGTAGATGCCACTTGTTCTTCACATTCTGCAGATGTAGATTCCACTGGTTTTTCACGTTCTGTAGATGTAAGTGCCACTGGTTCTTCATGTTCTGCAGATGTAGATGCCACTGGTTCTTCACGTTCTGCAGATGTAGATGTCACTGGTTCTTCATGTTCTGCAGATGTAGATACCACTGGTTCTTCACGTTCTGCAGATGTAGATGTCACTGGTTCTTCACGTTCTGCAGATGTAGATGCCACTGGTTTTTCACGTTCTGTAGATGTAGATTCCACTGGTTCCTCACGTTCTGCAGATGTCGATGTGACTGGTTCTTCACGTTCAGCAGATGTAGATGCCACTGGTTCTTCACGTTCTGCAGATGTAGATGCCACTGCTTCACGTTCTGCAGATGTAGATGCCACTGGTTCTTCACGTTCTGTAGATGTAGATGCTACTGGTTCATCACGTTCTGCAGATGTTGATGCCACTGCTTCTTCACGTTCTGCATATGTAGATACCACTGGTTCTTCACGTTCTGATGATGTAGATGCCACTAGTTCTTCGCGTTCTGCAGATGTAGATTCCACTGGTTTTTCACGTTCTGTAGATGTAAGTGCCACTGGTTCTTCGTGTTCTGCAGATGTAGATGCCACTGGTTCTTCACGTTCTGCAGATGTAGATGTCACTGGTTCTTCATGTTCTGCAGATGTAGATACCACTGGTTCTTCACGTTCTGCAGATGTAGATGTCACTGGTTCTTCACGTTCTGCAGATGTAGATGCCACTGGTTTTTCACATTCTGTAGATGTAGATTCCACTGGCTCCTCACGTTCTGCAGATGTCGATGTAACTAGTTGTTCACGTTCTGTAGATGTAGATGCTACTGGTTCATCACGTTCTGCAGATGTTGATGCCACTGCTTATTCGTGTTCTGCAGATCTAGATGCCACTGGTTCTTCACGTTCTGCAGATGTAGATGCCACTGGTTCTTCACGTTCTGTAGATGTAGATGCCACTGGTTCCTCATGTTCTGTAGATGTAGATGCCACTGGTTCCTCGTGTTCTGCAGATGTAGATTCCACTGGTTCTTCACGTTCTGTAGATGTAGATGCCACTGCTTCTTCACGTTCTGAATATGTAGATATCACTGGTTCTTCACGTTCTGAAGATGTAGATGCCACTTGTTCTTCACGTTCTGCAGATGTAGATTCCACTGGTTTTTCACGTTCTGTAGATGTAAGTGCCACTGGTTCTTCGTGTTCTGCAGATGTAGATGCCACTGGTTCTTCACGTTCTGCAGATGTAGATGTCACTGGTTCTTCATGTTCTGCAGATGTAGATGCCACTGGTTTTTCACGTTCTGTAGATGTAGATTCCACTGGTTCCTCACGTTCTGCAGATGTCAATGTGACTGGTTCTTCACGTTCAGCAGATGTAGATGCCACTGGTTCTTCACGTTCTGCAGATGTAGATGCCACTGCTTCACGTTCTGCAGATGTAGATGCCACTGGTTCTTCACGTTCTGTAGATGTAGATGCTACTGGTTCATCACGTTCTGCAGATGTTGATGCCACTGCTTATTCGTGTTCTGCAGATATAGATGCCACTGGTTCTTCACGTTCTGCAGATGTAGATGCCACTGGTTCTCCATGTTCTGCAGATGTAGATGCTACTGGTTCTTCACGTTCTGCATATGTAGATGCCACTGGTTCTCCATGTTTTGTAGATATAGAGGCCACTGGTTCTTCATGTTCTGCAGATCTAGATGCTACTGGTTCTTCACGTTCTGCAGATGTAGATGCCACTGGTTCTTCATGTTCTGCAGATGTAGATGCCACTGCTTCTTTATGTTCTGCAGATGCCACTGGTTCTTCACATTTTGCATCACGGTCAGTGACGAGGGCATGTCCGAGGCTCCGTCGTCCGAGGAGGGGCAGTCGCCCGTTGGGCGAGACGCTGGAGGGGACCCCGGCCGTGAGACGCCGTCCCTTGGAGGAGATGTGCAGCGCGAGGATGTTCATGCCGCCGCTGGTGAGCGATTTCTTCCCCGCACTTTTCCCTTCAGGCTGCAAAGTTGCGGGGCGAGCAGGCAGCATTAGCATTGAGTCAGTTTAACGCGTAGTAGTAGTAGTCGTAGTGGTAGTCGTGGGCCTACGCGACCAATATCCATAATAAAGGTTTGGGAGTTTTGTTGTTTCGGTTAGATCGCATGGATATAAACATTGTGTTGTTAAACCCACCACCACCAGACATGGCCAATCAGTGAAGGGGGGGGTTTGTGTCACCGAAACAACAAGTGGCCGATTAGTTACTTAGTTCAGCACTAAACCGGTTGTGTTGTTGTGTGTTGGGAGAGTTAAACCTGCAGCAACATTGATGCATTCGAGTAGCTGGTGATGTTTCGTTGGTGATTACAACAACAGCCAGCAGCTGCCAGCAGCCTCCATCAGGCGATTAGCCAACAATTGTGAAGAAGTCTTCCGGCCTTAGAGGGTGAGTAAAAGTGGTGTCATCATCACTGTGGTGAGCCTATCAGGTGCGAAGACCAGAGAAGAAGGGGGTCATATAAATTACAAGTCTCTCCTTGCTATAAAGCTCTTTTTCACGGATGTCCAAAATTGTTCACGGATGTCCAGTAGTTTTCACAGATGTCCAGTAGTGTTTACGGATGTCCGTCGTGTTCACAGATGTCCAGTAGTCTTCACGGATGTCCAATAGTGTTCACGGATGTCCAGTAGTGTTCACGGATGTCCAGTAGTGTTCACAGATGTCCAGTAGTTCTGCTGTGCTCTCATTTTGGGCAGATGAGATGGCAGCCTCTTTGCCGGTCGAGCCACGCGACGGGAAAGCGGGTCAAGAAAAGCCGAGAAATGAGACGTGCCCACGGGTGAAAGTTAAGAGTGAAGACACCGATGATAGTAAGTGTCTTTGTCTCCTGCTAAGATTACGGTGATGAGACTCGACTGTCCCCCATCTACTTCATGATTTTAAATCCTTTGTCGGTTGTAATACTCTAAATACTAATAATTTAAAAATCATCTGAACATTAGCTTGCTTGTCCATCTCTTAGTCGTACGCATCACGAGCCAACGTTGTCCCATGTGTGACTTCGCACTGAGGCTCAACTCTCAACGTTTCGCCTCCTAGGTCAGGAAGAATCCGACATTCGTTTGAAAGAAGAAGACTCTGAGTCCGAAGGAGAGGACCTTAGTAGTGAGGATGAGGATCTTCAATCCGATGAGCGAGACCATCATTCCGACGAGGGGGATGATGACGACCACGATGAGGAGGAAGCCTTCGAGGCCGACGGTTCCAAAGGGAGGCTTCGGAGAGGGCCACGGAGCTCACGGAGAGACGGGGTGATTTCGTCGGACGTGGCCGAGATTGAGGTGGTCCTGGAGGACGACAGGAGTCGTAAGAATTCACCGATCGACCAGAAGGCCCGCGACGAGAAGATGTCCCACCGGTGCTCCCTGTGCGGCAAGGGATTCTCCTGTCTGTCGCGCCTCAAGAGCCACACGATAACGCACACCGGAGAGCGGCCCCTCGAGTGCTCCGTGTGCGGGAAGGGTTTCCGAAAGTCGTCGGCCCTCAAGAGCCACGCGATGATCCACACGGGGGAGAAGCCGTACCGGTGCTCGCTGTGCGAAAAGGGATTCATCCAGTCGTTTGCCCTCAAGAGGCACATGATGAAGCACACAGACGAGAGGCCGCACTGGTGCTCGGTGTGTGGGAAGACCTTCACGGACTTGTCGACGCTCAAGAGCCACCTTCTGATCCACACGGGCGAGAAGCCGCACGAGTGCGCGACGTGCGGGAAGACCTTCGCGCGTATCTCCAACCTCAGGAGCCACGCTAAGATCCACACGGGCGTGAAGCCCCACCAGTGCCCCACGTGCGGCAAGGACTTCATCGAGTCAAAGTCACTTAAGAATCACATGATGGGCCACACGGGAGAAAAGCCGCACATGTGCTCTGTGTGCGGGAAGACCTTCACGGACTCGTCGACGCTCAAGAGCCACTTTCTGATCCACACGGGCGAGAAGCCGCACGAGTGCGCGACGTGCGGGAAGACCTTCGCGCGTATCTCCAACCTCAGGAGCCACACTAAGATCCACACGGGCGTGAAGCCCCACCAGTGCCCCACGTGCGGCAAGGACTTCATCGAGTCAAAGTCACTTAAGAATCACATGATGGGCCACACGGGAGAAAAGCCGCACTTGTGCTCGGTGTGCGGGAAGACCTTCACGGAGTTGTCGACGCTCAAGAGCCACTTTCTGATCCACACGGGCGAGAAGCCGCACGAGTGCGCGACGTGCGGGAAGACCTTCGCGCGTATCTCCAACCTCAGGAGCCACACTAAGATCCACACGGGCGTGAAGCCCCACCAGTGCCCCACGTGCGGCAAGGACTTCATCGAGTCGAAGTCACTTAAGCATCACATGATGGGCCACACGGGAGAGAAGCCACACAAGTGCTCCGTATGCGGGAAGGACTTCAAGCAGATATCCACACTCAACATCCACATGAAGACCCACACGTTTGAGAAGCCACACAAGTGCGACCTGTGCGCGAAGACCTTCACGCTTTTTTCGACCCTCAAGAGTCACATGAGGACCCACTCGGACAGGAAGTCGCACAGGTGCGCCCTGTGCGAGAAGGAGTTCGTACACCTGTCAGCGCTGAAGATCCACATGATGACCCACACGGGCGAGAAGCCGCACCAGTGCCCGATCTGCGAGAAGAGCTTCGTGAGCCTGTCGGCCCGCGACAAGCACACGAAGACGCACAACGTGTAATAGCCGTACAAGTGCTTCGTGTGCGGGAGGAACTTTGCGGACCCTTCGAACCTCAACTTTCACATCAAGTGTCTTAATCACTACGAGTCTTGAAGCCGAGCGTGGGCCGTTTAACGTTCAGAGGCGTCGCTTTAAACTCCCTGGCTTGACGGCCACTGGAGGCTTGGCTGCTATCGCCCGTTGCTGACATTGGGAAGCTGCAGATTTAATCGTGTTCCCATGCACATTCTTACCACCTATTCATCCCACTCCGGTGTTTATTTATCAAGTATACCTTTGAGTCATCTGGGAAACTTGCTTGCATCAATGGAATCTCATCATAGAGGTTTTTGGGGCAGAGCGTGTAAATATAAATGTGTCGTTAAACCCGCCACCCCCCGACAGCCAATTAAGTGAAGGGGTTTGTCACGTAAACAAAACGTGGTGCCAATTAGTTACTAATTCAGCACTAACCGGTTGCTGTGTGTTGGAGAGTAAACCCACTGCAACATTTACAATTCGAGTAGCCGTGATGTTTCTCCAGTAATTACAACAACCGTCATCATCGGGCGACAGCAACAGAGTTGCGGATAAAATCCTCCTCCTGCTGCGCTCTTAAATAGAGGGATACATGTGATGTTATCACTTGTTAGCCAATCAGGTGCAAAGGCTAGAGGTGGGGTGACGCCTTGTCCAACACCATGTGAGACTAGGCTCTAAGGAAAGCTGTCTCGGGTGTGGACCAATCAACTTCCAAGGACAGTGCATACATTATCAGAGTTATGTTTTTTGTTTGCATTATGACTGCAGGTATTGTGCTCTATGCAAACATGACTTCTTGTAAAAAAAAGTGTCAGTTTTGTTGCCAGATAAAAGGGTAAAAAAACAATTATCATATTTTTTCTTCTGGCAAATGAGGTTCCAATGGTGTAGTTTAGTTGCTTTGTATGTATGTTGAACTTCTTTCGCACCGTGCGGTAGCCAACCGCGATAATCAGAGGTAAGGGGGGGGGGGGGGCAACAACCTAAACACAACAACAACAAGCAGTTCTAAACAAATTAGTTTGTCAATCTAGATGATTCAAAAGTGCGTAGTTTGGCTCCAGTGGCTTCCTAACATCGGAAGGAAGAGCGTTCCAGACGGCCGCATAAGCAGCGCATCTGAAAGTGCCACGCGATGCGTCGACCGCCGTCTTCGTTCGATGGCCGCCCAAAAGCCACCGCCGATTCTGCTCCTGCGAGCATGACTGGAGTTTGCGTGATGGTTTTTTTTACTCACCAATCAAATAAACGCGCATTGCCCCGAATCGCGGGTTGGCGAACACCTTCTCGTCTGGATGTGCGTGAAAGCGTTGCTGACCCACGAGATGAATCGTCTGAGTGACGCGTACTGCACCATCAACTCAATACTGCACCATCAACTCAACACTGCACCATCGACTCAACACTGCACCATGGGCTCAGCACTGCACCATGGGCTCAGCACTGCACCATAGACTCATCACTGCACCATAGACGAAGCACTGCACCCTAGACACTGGGGTTAGACATTCGTGATGTGTGACGATTGGGGGGGGGGGGTTTGAGAAATGTGACGTCACATCAAAATGCGCAACTTTAAATAAATATAGACAACACGTTTTACTTAATTATATAGCCTTTTTAATGAATGTTTTCTACAACAACATCAGAGTGCAGCGCCACATTAAATACTACAATGACAATAGTTTAAAGCGATTTGAAGCATGTTTTATTTTCAAAATGGAAATATGGTTGTCGGGGGGGGGGGGGGGCAGAGCTATGTGACGTCATATTTGAGGGGGGGTCTGACTTTTTGTGACGCTGTGTGACGAGGGGGGGGGGGGTCAAAAATTGTCCAAAATCGCGTGACGTCATTTACGGACGGCCTCTTAGATCGCTGAAATATAAATGCTGCATCATTAAACCTGCCACCACCCGACACGGACAATTAGTCAGGTTTGTCATATAAACAGATAATGCCAATTCGTTACACTCACCCACCCACTCACCTGCTCACACTCGCCCACCCACTTATCCACTCATTCATGCACTCACATACTCGTCCACTTATCCACTCACACACCCACTCACACACCCACCCACCCACTCACCCACTAAGTGGCGGTGACGTCACCATGGCGCTTGTGCCAGTGAACGAGTACATTGCGGCCACGTGAAGTGTCGAATGCCTGCTGGCAGGAGGTCACGGGGCAGACCCAGCAGGTGCCATGGGTCGACTGACTGAGATGAGTGGCCGATGCACCACCTGTGGCCCCTACTGTGCCAACTTGCTGTTTTTTAGCTGCCCGGCTAAAACACAGCTCGTTGTGAGCGTCGCTCCTCTGCCCTCCGTTGTTGTTGGGCGGCGACTGCCTCCAACTGCACAGTAGCGTCCTTCACGAGTCTCCTCCACAGAGGCCGATCTTGACACTGCTGGTGTCAGTCATCAGCAAGTCCACTCAGCTCCAGATCTTTTAAGGATTTGTGAGCTCCTCACACAATCCAGCCTGGTTAAACCCAGGATGGATCGTAGGCAGGCCAGCCTAAATATTATTCATAATCAACGTTTTTGGGTTTAGATCGCGTTATTTATAAATGTGTCGTAACCCTCCACCACCCGACATGGCCAATCAGTAAAAAAGTGTCACGTTGACAAAAGACAAATTAGTTCACTGCTTTAGCCCACCGGTGTGTTGAAGCGCGAAACCACAACATTTACAATTTGAGTACGACGTTTCGCTGGTAATTGCATCCAGCATCATCGGCCAATTCGCCAGAATGGCGAGGCTCTGCTGTGTCTCCCGTTCTTATATAGAGCAGCAGCAGGGTGACGTCATCATTAACTCAGACACAGCAGAGCCTCGCCATTCTGGCGAATTGGCCGATGATGCTGGATGCAATTACCAGCGAAACGTCGTACTCAAATTGTAAATGTTGTGGTTTCGCGCTTCAACACACCGGTGGGCTAAAGCAGTGAACTAATTTGTCTTTTGTCAACGTGACACTTTTTTACTGATTGGCCGTGTCGGGTGGTGGAGGGTTACAACACATTTATAAATAACGCGATCTAAACCTAAAAACGTTGATTATGAATAATATTGGTCGCGAAAGCCTACGTGTTAAACAGCCTAAATATTTCTAACCGGCGAAGATGCTCCATTAGGAGGGTCCACGTTTCGCAAGCGTAGAGAAGGGAGGGAATGACTGTGGCCGAGAAGACCTGAAGCTTCGTGCGGAGCGACAGACCAGGTAGCTTCCACACAGCGTTACGCAACCGATGGAAAGATATTGCCGCTCGACTGATTCGGACTGAGACCTCTGCTGTTAAACTGGAGCCGGTCATGAGCACACTGCCCAGGTATGGGAAACTCTCCACTCTCTCCACTACTGCCCCATCACTGATTGGGTAGTTGTGGGGGTGGAGTGTCCGATGGTACAAAATACCCAGGCAGGTGCTTAGTTTTGGTGGGGCTGATGGTAAGGCCCCACCTCTTAGTGGCACATTCCAGTCTCAGCAGCAGCGTCTCCAACTCCTCCTCTGAATGAGCAGCTATTACCAAATCACCGGCATACATAACGTGGTTGACCAATAGAGAGCCATCCCTTGATCACACCCGGGCATCGATCAGCCTCCCATTATATCTGTAACAAATGGAAATTCCCTCGGTACAGCTATTGAAGGCTTCACGAACTACGTGGTCAAAATAGATGTTAAATAATGTGGGAGCCAGAGGACATTCCTGTCGCACCCCAAGGTGTACAGAGAATGGCTCGGATTCCCGGCCACGTAGTTTTACCCGGGCCCGCTCACCATCATGAAGGCCCTTAATGATCGCGAACAGAGGGTCAGGGACTCCGAAAGCACGAAGAACAACCCAGAGCCCAGGCCTACTGATGGTATCATAGGCCTTGACCAGGTCAATAAAGCAGAGATGTAGGTCGTGTTGGAATTCCCTACACCTCTGCTGTAGCAGACGGACAGAAAATATGGCATCTGTACAGGACCGCCCTTTCCTGAAACCGCATTGGGGCTCCGCAAGCCTCTCCTCAGCGTGCCGAGCAAGGCGATGTTGAATAATCCTTGCCAGGACCTTTCCCGGTACACTGAGGAGATGCCCCTGTAGTTGTTACAGTCTGTGCGGTCCCCCTTCTTAAAGAGGGGGACCACCAGGGCATCCTTCAAATCCTGCGGAACCCGTCCAGTGGTCCGGACTGTTGTTATGATGTCATATAGGGCATTCTGTGCACAAACGCCACCCTCCCTCAGCATTTCGCTTGGGAGATCATCTCTGCCCGGTGCCTTTCCTGGTCTCAAACACACCTACACACACACACCTTACACACGACCTCCTGTACACCACGCGAGGCAGTGAACATCTCCCGGATCACACCGCGGGAGAGAGGCGGAGCGCGAAACGTCGAACGCGGAGCGTGGCTGAGTGGGTGGGGGTCTACAACTGGCAAGTGAATGCACAGCCAAGACGGAGCACTCCAAACGCCGCCACCACCACCACCACCACTACTCCACTTTGACGGGGGGGGGGGAGACGTTTCGGGCAACGACCCTTCGTCATGGCCGGCTCAGACCCCTCACCTCCTGAATCCCCTCCCTCATTTCCGTAGCCACGCCCCTCTCACCAGATGCCCCGCCCCTTCTATAAGTGGCACCGCCCACTTTATTCGTAGCCCCACCCCCATTCCGTGGGTCCGCCCCTCTCATTCGTCGCCCCTCATTCGTGGCCCTCGACCACTCACATCCTTTGATAAAGGAGGCCATTTATTTCTAGCCCCGCCCTCAATTTTGTGGTACCGCTCCTCCCCCACCCGTGACTCCGCCCCCTGTTCCTCCAACCGGCTTGGAGCGGAGAGAGCTGCACCACCACGGCCACTGCCGCTCAGGAAGTGAAGCGTCTCCTGCGGTATCTCGCCTCTCTGCTGCTGCCACCCCCCACACACTCACCCTCCCCCACACTCACCCCACCACCGCTCGGCGTGGGGGCAGAGCGAGGAGCCTCCTCCACCTCCTCTGCGGGTGCGAAAAGCCTCTTCTTCTTCCTCTTCTCCCTATTCCTCCCTCATCCTCCTCTTTGTCCTCCTCTTCCTGCTGCTTCTCATCGTCATCTTCCTCCTATTCCTGCTCCTCTATCCTTCGATTCCTGCTGCATCTCCTATTCATCTGCTCCCATGCCTCCCTTCTATTCCTGCAGCCAAATGACTCTCAACGTATATGGGTCTTTCTCTGTGTGCGCGTGTGCAATGACCTTGTAGGAACTGCCTCTACTTACAAACGAGTTGTGTTGCAGGTGGTCTGTCTGGTCGTAAGTACAAACGTGTTGTGCTGCGCATGCACTAAACACGGGAAATGGCTTTAAAAGTTGTAAAATATTCTGCAGATGTAGATGCCACTGCTTCTTCATGTTCTGTAGACGTAGATTCCACTGCTTCTTCACGTTTTTAAGATGTAGATGCCACTGGTTCTTCATGTTCTGTAGATGTAGATGCCACTGGTTCTTAATGTTCTGTAGATGTAGATGCCACTGGTTCTTCACATTCTGCAGACGTAGATGCCACTGGTTCTTCACGTTCTGTAGATGTAGATGCCACTGCTTCTTCGTGTTCTGCAGTTGTAGATGCCACTGGTTCTTCATGTTCTGCAAATGTAGATGCCACTGGTTCTTCACGTTCTGCAGATGTAGATGCTACTGGTTCTTCATGTTTTCCAGATGTAGATGCCACTGGTTCTTCACGTTCTGCATCACGGTCAGCGACGAGGGTATGTCCGAGGCTCCGTCGTCCGAGGAGGGGCAGTCGCCCGTCGGGCGAGACGCTGGAGGGGACCCCGGCCGTGAGACGCTGTCCCTTGGAGGAGATGCTCAGCGCGAGGATGTTCATGCCGCCGCCGGTGAGCGATTTCTTCCCCGCACTTTTCCCTTCAGGCTGCAAAGTCGCGGGGCGAGCAGGCGGCATTAGCATTGAGTCAGTTTAACGCGTAGTAGTAGTAGTCGTAGTGGTAGTCGTGGGCTTTTGCGACCAATATCCATAATAAACGTTTGGGCGTTTTGTTGTTTCAGTTAGATCGTGTGGATATAAACGTTGTGTCGTTAAACCCACCATCACCATCACCACCACCACCACCCGACATGACCAATCAGTGAGGGGGGGGGGGTGTCACCGAAACAACACGTGGCTGATTAGTTACTTAGTTCAGCACTAAACTGGTTGTGTTGTGTGTTTGGAGAGTTAAACCCGCAGCAACATTTACGCATTCGAGTAGCTGGTGACGTTTCGTTGGTGATTAGCCATCAATTGTGAAGAAGTCTTCCGGCCTTGGAGGGGGAGTAAAAGTGGTGTCATCATCACTGTGGTGAGCCTATCAGGTGCGAAGACCAGAGAAGAAGGGGGGTGGGGTAATGTAGTCATATAAATTACAAGTCTCTCCTTGCTATAAAGCTCTTTTTCACGGATGTCCAATATTGTTCACGGATGTCCAGTAGTTTTCACAGATGTCCAGTAGTGTTCACGGATGTCCGTCGTGTTCACAGATGTCCAATAGTGTTCACGGATGTCCAATAGTGTTCACGGATGTCCAGTCGTGTTCACGGATGTCCATTAGTGTTCACGGATGTCCAGAAGTGTTCACGGATGTCCAGTAGTGTTCACAGATGTCCAGTAGTTCTGCTGTGCTCTTATTTTGGGCAGATGAGATGGCAGCCTCTTTGCCGGTCGAGCCACGCGACGGGAAAGCGGGTCAAGAAAAGCCGAGAAATGAGACGTGCCCACGGGTGAAAGTTAAGAGTGAAGACACCGATGATAGTAAGTGTCTTTGTCTCCTGCTAAGATTACGGTGATGAGACTCGACTGTCCCCCATCTACTTCATGATTTTAAATCCTTTGTCGGTTGTAATACTCTAAATACTAATAATTTAAAAATCATCTGAACATTAGCTTGCTTGTCCATCTCTTAGCATTCCCTCTGCTGCGTACGCATCACGAGCCGACGTTGTCCCGTGTGTGACTTCGCACTGAGGCTCAACTCTCAACGTTTCGCCTTCTAGGTCAGGAAGAATCCGACATTCGTTTGAAAGAAGAAGACTCTGAGTCCGAAGGAGAGGACCTTAGTAGTGAGGATGAGGATCTTAAATCCGATGAGCGAGACCTTCATTCCGACGAGGGGGATGATGACGACCACGATGAGGAGGAAACCTTCGAGGCCGGCGGTTCCAAAGGGAGGCTTCGGAGAGGGCCACGGAGCTCACAGAGAGATGGGGTGATTTCGTCGGAAGTGGCCGAGATTGAGGTGGTCCTGGAGGACGACAGCAGTCGTAAGAATTCACCGATCGACCAGAAGGCCCGCGACGAGAAGATGTCCCACCGGTGCTCCCTGTGCGGCAAGGGATTCTCCTGCTTGTCGCGCCTCAAGAGCCACACGATGACGCACACCGGTGAGCGGCCCCTCGAGTGCTCCGTGTGTGGGAAGGGTTTCCGAAAGTCATCGGCCCTCAAGAGCCACGCGATGATCCACACGGGGGAGAAGCCGTATCGGTGCTCGCTGTGCGAAAAGGGATTCATTGAGTCGTTCGCCCTCAAGAGGCACATGATGAAGCACACGGACGAGAAGCCGTACATGTGCTCGGTGTGCGGCAAGACCTTCACGGACTCGTCGACGCTCAAGAGCCATCTTCTGATCCATACGGGCGAAAAGCCGCACGAGTGCGCAACGTGCGGGAAGACCTTCGCGCGTATCTCCAACCTCAGGAGCCACACTAAGATCCACATGGGCGTGAAGCCCCACCGGTGCCCCACGTGCGGCAAGGACTTCATCGAGTCGAAGTCACTTAAGAATCACATGATGGGCCACACGGGAGAGAAGCCGCACAAGTGCTCCGTATGCGGGAAGGACTTCAAGCAGATATCCACACTCAACATCCACATGAAGACCCACACGGGCGAGAAGCCACACAAGTGCGACCTGTGCGCGAAGACCTTCACGCATTTTTCGACCCTCAAGAGTCACATGAGGACCCACTCGGACAGGAAGTCGCACAGGTGCGCCCTGTGCGAGAAGGAGTTCGTACACCTGTCGGCGCTGAAGATCCACATGATGACCCACACGGGCGAGAAGCCGCACCAGTGCCCGATCTGCGAGAAGAGCTTCGTGAGCCTGTCGGCCCGCGACAAGCACACGAAGACGCACAACGTGCAGAAGCCGTACAAGTGCTTCGTGTGCGGGAGGAACTTTGCGGACCCTTCGAACCTCAACTTTCACATCAAGTGTCTTAATCACTACGAGTCTTGAAGCTGAGCGTGGGCCGTTTAACGTTCAGAGGCGTTGCTTTAAACTCCTTGGCTTGACGGCCACTGGACGCTTGGCTGCTATCGCCCGTTTTTGGTTGAATTCATCCATAATCAGATGTAATCGTGTTCCCATGCACATTCTTACCACCTATTCATCACACTCTGGTGTTTATTTATCAAATATACCTTTGAGTCATCTGGGAAACCTGCTTGCATCAATGGAATCCCATTACAGAGGTTTTTGGGGCATAGCGCGTAAGTATAAATGTGTCGTTAAACCCGCCACCCCCCACACAGCCAATTAAGTTAAGGGGTTTGTAACGTAAACAAAACGTGGCGCCAATTAGTTACTAGTTCAGCACTAACCGGTTGCTGTGTGTTGGAGAGTAAACCCACTGCAACATTTACAATTCGAGTAGCCGTGATGTTTCTCCAGTAATTACAACAACAACCGGCATCATCGGGCGATTGCAACAGAGTTGCGGATAAAATCCTCCTCCTGCTTCGCTCTTAAATAGAGGGATACATGTGATGTTTTCACTTGTTAGCCAATCAGGTGCAAAGGCTAGAGGTGGTGTAGGGGGGGAAGGGGTTAACCCCTTACCTAATTGGCTGTCGGGTGGTGGCGGGTTTAACGACACATTTACGCGATCTAAACCCAAAAACCTCCATAATGGATAACATTGATTGCGAAAGCCTCCTGCTGCTACGTGTTAAATGGAATCCCAGTTACACTTTCAAGAGGCCGAATTCCACCACGCAGGACTGCTCCTTCACTTGACAGCGGTAGATGCTTTCCCACCAAAAAAAAAATTCCAACACGGCGCGCGAAAGCAAAATCGCGGTGGTGTGGAGCGGGCGGGCACACGGTAGCCAAACCCACAATGCACCGCGGACAATGCGCAGCACGAATGGCAAAGAGTCAGGAACTTTTAAATCAGCATGGAAGGAGGAACCGTCAACTGCATTGCGGTTGAATTGTTACGTATGCTTGTGTGTGTACGTTGAACTTCTTTCGCACACCACCGTACGTAGCTAACCGGAGGTGCGGCGGTGGAGGTCTTTTCTGCTTGAACCGAGTGCGGGTGAAAGGAAAGCGGTACAGGAAACCCTCGCCCACCACGGCGGGGGTGCTACGTTTTATTGAAAATTAGAACTGCGATCGGCAAATCCGCGATCATCTGCAAACTCGGACCGACGTTACATGGGGGGGGGGGGGAATACTGCGGTTTGGTTTGGCGCTCAGCGTAGTACGGACACCCACGGACCTACCTTTGTTGTTACGTTGTTACCCTGCGTCGACCCAACACACACCAAAAAGTATTTTGTTAAGTACAAAAATCTAAATTGTTCGTTAAATGTAGAGAATTAAAGAAATAAATACTGTACACATGGTATCCGTGTACAATACTGTACACGTGGTATCCGCACACAGTAGTGTACTCGTGGTATCCGCACACAGTACACACCACTGGAGACGAGACGGGGGGAGACGAGATGGGGCGAGAAGAGACGGCGCCATGTTTGTTCCGCAGCAGCGTCGTCACCGCGAGCAGTGCAGTCACGACGCTGTCCAGCAGGAATCTCGCGGTCGAAACCGCGAGATTTGTCGAGCCGCGCCACGAGCGGGAAGGGAGCACCGTGTCTGAACCCACGAGAGCGTGAGAGTTTGGTGTTCGGTGAGTTTCGAGGCGCTTCGTGCCGTGTTGAGGATGGTAGTCTGGATAGCAGCATTTACTGGCTAGGAACAGTTGCGCCGTAAGACACGGATACGTGAACAATGCCGGTCATGCGATGGACGAGAGTGGGAATTTGGTGGTTCAGCACTAAACTATTCATGCAGTGCTCACCAAGCCATTAAAACAATGTTAAATTAGTTTAGTTGCTTTGTATGTATGTTGAACTTCTTTTGCACCGTGCGTAGCCAACCGCGATAATCAGAGGTAAGGGGGGGTTGGGCAACAACCTAAACACAACAACAAGCAGTTCTAAACAAATTAGTTTGTCAATCTAGATGATTCAAAAGTGCGTAGTTTGGCTCCAGTGGCTTCCTAATATCGGAAGGAAGAGCGTTCCAGACGGCCGCATAAGCAGCGCATCTGAAAGCGCCACGCGATGCGTCGACCGCCGTCTTTGTTCGATGGCCGCTCAAAAGCCGCTGCCGATTCTGCTCATGCGAGCATGACTGGAGTTTGCGTGATGGTTTTTTTGCTCACCGATCAAATAAACGCGCATTGCCCCGAATCGCGGCTTGGCGAACACTCCCTTCTCGTCCTAATGTGCGTGAAAGCATTGCTGACCCACGAGATAAATCGTCAGAGTGACGCGTACTGCACCATTAACTCAATACTGCACCATCAACTCAACACTGCACCATCGACTCAACACTGCACCATCGACTCAACACTGCACCATAGGCTCAGCACTGCACCATAGACTCAACACTGCCTCATAGACTCAACACTGCCCATTCTGTAGATGACATCTATATCTACAGAACGTGAAGAACCAGTGGCATCTTCATCTACAGAACGTGAAGAATCGGTGGCATCTACAGAACGTGAAGAACCAGTGGCATGTATATAATGTAGTGTAGTTTATAATACAGTGTAGTATATAGTAATGTAGTGTATATTTTTGTATAGTAGTGTATCATGTATAGTAGTACCGTACATGCCGTAGAATACCTTTGCAGT
Source organism: Lampetra fluviatilis (assembly GCF_964198595.1). NCBI lineage: Eukaryota > Metazoa > Chordata > Hyperoartia > Petromyzontiformes > Petromyzontidae > Lampetra > Lampetra fluviatilis. The sequence goes on along the minus strand of NC_136346.1, from coordinate 891,436 downwards.
CGACAGGAGTAAAGTTGGGACTTGCAAACAGACAGAGCCTCCTGCAAACCCAACTCGTTTGTAAGTCGGGGCAGTCCCTGTACAGTAGTGTAACAGTATAAAATGTAGTATAGTAGTGTATATTGTAGTATAGTACTATATAATGTAGTCTAGTAGTGTATAGTGTAGTGGTGTACAATGTAGTGTAGTAGTGTATAACGTAGTGTCGTATAATGTAATGTAGTGTATAATATAGTGCAGTAGTGTATAATATAGTGCAGTAGTGTATTATATAGTATAGTAGTGTAGGGGTGTTAGAGAGAGAGCCCGTTATGCATGGCAGCCTATGGTAAACAAACACAGTAGGCGGGGCTACATGTGTGCACGAGCAGGTGCCCTCTGCGACGTCCGCGCCAGACACCCTGGGGGGTCGATTCGGTCATTATGATCCCCCGGGGCCCCACCCCTCAGGGAGGGGTTGGGTATAAAAGGGGAATGTATCGAGGGGCTCGGGAGTGTTGTGTTAGCTAAGAAGAGGAGACGGAAGACGTCCTAGATAGAGCCCTGGTCTCCCCCTGGCACGCCGTCCTTATCAGGACCGCGCAGGCTCGAGCCAGTGGCGTGGTACCAGAGCCAGAGCCAGTGCTGGTCTGGACTCTGGGTACCGGGCCCGACTGACCAGTGTCGGGCCAAGATAGCCTCCCCTAGCCCATTAGAGGAGGACTCAGAGGCAGGCTAGGGTTAGCCTAGAGGTGTGTCCTCAGATAGACGGGTGAGGGGGCCGATACCCCCTCAGTGTGTATGTCACAACGTGTGGTGTTAAATAAACAAGTGTGCCTCCAACTCCGGTGTGAACGAGTCATAAGCGTTACTACATCTGGCGTCAGAAGTGAAACAAAGTACGAACATGGATACACGCCGGACGACTCGAGTCGGGGTACCAGAGGCAGAAGACACCACTGCAGTCGGAGGGCCCGAGACGGCTGAAGATGCCATCGACCAGCCGGGGCTGGGCGCATCCACGCCACAGCAGCTGGAGGAAGGGGAGCCGTCGATGGAGGGGCTGAGGGAGGCGCACGCGAAGCTGACCGAGCTGCTGTACGCCGCAGCCGCCATGCTCGACACCATCACGCAGCTGGGGGCTGCGGGACCGCCACGGGGCAACGGCAGCCGACGATCACAGCGCCTTCCCGCCATTTCCACGGAGCAACATTTTGAAACTCCCGCCATCGCCGCAGCTGCTGCTGAGGGCGTGGCCGCTCTAAGCATCGCGTCCAACGGCGGGAGTACAGTACCTGCCGCGTCACCACCAACGGGCGGAACGTCACCACGGGTGCGACCGGCGATGCCATCGCTGGTTCGTGCCGACGCTGACTTGAGTAAGGCGGACGAGGGAGTGCGTTCTTCCTCTGCAGCCGCTGCCTTACATCAGCGGCTACCTCCACTCAAGGAATTTGTGGGCGAGGATGGCGACTGGGGCGGCTTCCAGCGGCGCTTCCTCGCTCACCAGGAGATGGCACAGTGGACAGACGCCGAGGCTCTCCGCGCGCTGCCAGCACTTCTCGACAGCGACGCCCTCGCCACTCTAACATCGGCTTCGAAGGAGAGGCGCTCCACGCTGCGGAAGGCGATGCAGGTGCTGTCGGCGGTATATGGTCCACCATCGGACTGTCGCCAACTCTTTTACGATCGCCAGCGAGGGACGAAGGAGTCGCCCCTGGCGTACCGCACAAGCCTCCTGGCACTGGCGAAGGAGGCCTTTCCACGAATGGATGACGAGGGTGTCGACGCCATGGTGACAGAGAAGATACTTTTGCTGGCGGACGACTTAGACATCGTCATTGTCGCACAGGACGATGCAGAGATGTGCTCCCTCCAAGCGGCCCGTCTTCTCCACGCAAACCTGTCCTCTCAACGACGGAAGGCCAGCAAGGCGGCGAGCGGGCGTGCCGTCGCTGCAGCCACCCTCCCGGCGGAAGAGGTTTGCGCCATCGACCATCAACGGCAGCATGGAGCGGGAGTACGGGAGGACCGGGCCGGTTCAAGCCGTCTACAACATCCATCGTCGTCACCAGCGCTTCCACGCTGTTACAACTGCGGCATCCGGGGCCACGTCGCCTCGGGGTGCCGCTCTCCTGGGCAGCGCAGGACGACACCTCAACGGGACGCTGGCCCTCGTCACAAGCTCCACCATCATAATCCGGCGAGTCGCGGCACCCCTCATGCTTGGCCCACGCACACGCCCGTCACACACTCAAACACCGCAGCGAAGGGGGGGCCAATATCGCGTACCATGGCACCAACACGCACCGCTCTGGGTACTCAGATTGAACCCAGCCAGTGGTCCGTGTTGGCCCATCGGGTTGTAGCCGCGTCGTCAGGGTCGTCGGCCGTTGCGGGCCACATCGATGGGGTCGAGGTGCGCATCCTGGTCGATACAGGAGCATCGGCGACCATTATTTCGGAGTTGATTTATAACATTCTCCCTGCCCAAAGCCGTCCTTTGATGCCTGTTAACGTGCCATTCTTTGCTGCTAACGGGGGTTCACTTGGCATCATCGGACAAATTCGTGCCCAAATTTGTGTCGGGGATATTAAATTGTCTGGGCCGATTTTTGTTTCCTCCTCGCTGGCGGTTCCGTGCCTGCTGGGGACGGACTTCCTGGCCAAAATGCCGATTAGGATATTAATCGACCAGGGATGCATTGAGCTCCCATCGGGCCGACGCATGGCGTTTCTGCCATCCCCCGCTACGAGCCGGACGGCGTTCGCGACGGTGCCGGCGTTCGTAGATAGAACGGTGCGCGTTCCTCCGGGGGCGCAAATGTTGATTCCCTTGAAACTTCGGCGGCCCTTCGCTAAGGGCATTGGGGCTCAAGGGGTTCTGTTGGGACCGTCTAGGGCCGGGGTCAGTGGACCTGATTTACTCCCGGCCCAGACCATAGTGAGAGGGGAAGGAGAACCCTTCATCGCGGTCCTCAATGTGGGCTCGCAGACGGTGGTGGTCCCACAGGGGACCGTGCTTGCTCACGCAACGCCGGTGCCCTGTGAGGAACCCGTCGCGAGTCATGTCGGCGCTGTCCCTGCACCGCGACCACATTCGGACAGCGATGAAGGGTGGCTCGAGGCGCTTTGTGCGGGATCGACGGACCTGTCAAATTTAGAGCGTCAACGTCTTAAGACACTACTAAGGGAATTTTCCGACGTTTTCAGTCGGGATAAATACGATTTGGGCTGCACTAATCTGCTGCGTCACCATATTGATACGGGTGACAGCGCGCCAATACGCCAGAATCCTTTTCGGTTGAGTCCCGCCGAAAAGGACCATGTCAAATCGGCTGTTGATGACATGCTAGCCGCCGACATCATTTCTCCCTCCAACAGCCCTTGGGGAGCGCCGATCGTCCTGGTTAAGAAGCAGGACGGTTCGTTGCGGTTTTGCGTTGACTTTCGGCGCCTTAACAAAATTACGGTTGCCGACGCATACCCGCTCCCACGGATGGACGAATCGCTTGACGCCTTGGCGGGAGCGCGATTCTTCTCCACATTGGACTTACTTTCGGGATTCTGGCAGCTTCCTCTGGACGATGATTCAAAGCCTAAAACTGCTTTCCGTACTCCGCACGGCCTGTTTCAATTCAACCGGTTGCCGATGGGCTTACACTCAGCGCCGGCAACTTTCCAGCGGTTGATGGAATTAGTTTTGGCTGGATTGCAATGGGAGTCGTGCCTGATTTATTTGGATGACGTTATTGTCTTTGGCAAAACTTTTGATGAACATCTCCAGAGGTTGCGGGCGGTTTTCCTAAAGATGCGGGCTGCTAATTTGAAATTTAAGCCCCAAAAATGCCATTTGTTACGCGAGTCGGTGCGTTATTTGGGGCACATCGTGGGACGCTCAGGTATTTCTACCGATCCCGCCAAAACGCAGTGTGTAAGCTCCTGGCCGACTCCCACCTCAGTGGGAGAGGTTAGGAGTTTTATTGGGTTTGCGTCGTATTATAGACGCTTCGTCGCTAATTTTGCGACTATAGCAAAACCCCTACACGCTTTAACATCAAAAGGGGTTCGGTTCTGCTGGGGTCAGGAGGAGGAAGCTGCTTTTTGCTCCCTTCGGGACGCTTTGGTAAACGCTCCTCCCCTGATTTACCCTGATTTTTCAAAACCATTCTTGCTCGACACCGATGCGAGCAACACGGGTATTGGGGGCGTGCTCTCCCAGGTGGTTGACGGCGTGGAACGTGTGGTTGCGTACGGCAGTCGGGTGTTGTCTCCAGCGGAGCAACGATATTGTGTCACCCGTAGGGAACTGTTGGCAATTGTCCATTTCATCCAACAGTATCGCCCATATCTGTACGGTCGGCATTTCACCGTCCGCACAGATCATGCGGCACTGCAGTACGCCCTGAGGGTTCAACAGCCATCGGGACAATTGTCCCGATGGTTGGAGGTCCTCCAGGATTACGATTTCCAAACCACATACCGTAAGGGCGTTCGCCACACCAACGCGGACGCTCTGTCGCGCTTGCCAACCACCTCCGAGTGTGCATGCCTCCTGGGGTCTGGACGTTGCAGACCTCCAGGGGACACATCGGTTCCTGTCTTGGCGGCCGCCAACGACGACGATACAGTAGTTACTAATTCGATCGAACAACAGGGCAAAGATTCCCTGTTGGGGTTGCCCGTCATTGACTGGGGGCGCCTCCAGATGGAGGATGTGTCCCTCCTCGGGTGGCGACGTCGCGTTGGCGGTGCGGCGGGGGGAAAAAGAGGTGGTTCCGACGCATGGGAAATGTGCCAAGGCCTGCTGATGCATTGGGACGGGAAGTCGCGTCGACATCGGCTGGTGGTCCCTACTGGGTTGCGGGGCAGGGTGGTATGGGCCGCTCATGAGCGCCTCCTACACCTGGGGACCCAAAAGACTCTCGCCTTGCTGCAACTTGATTTTTATTGGCCTGGCATGACGAGGGATGTTGGGGATTTGTTGGGATCATGCCCTCGATGTGCACAACGCAAACCGCCGGCACGGGAGTCTAACCCGCCCTTGCAATCGATCAAAGTGTCCAGGATAAACGAGCTGGTCGCTCTGGACATTTTGGGACCATTCCCCGCCACCCCCAGGGGGAATAGATATTTGTTGACTGGTGTCGAGTATTTAACACGCTGGCCTATGGCCTGGCCTCTGGCCAACCAGTCGGCAGCAGCCATCGTGGAGGCCTTTGTTCAGGGTTATGTCCTGGACAAAGGTGCTCCGGAGAGGCTGCTGACCGACCAGGGCAGAAATTTTTCCGGTAAACTACTCAGACAAGTCTGTGATCTCCTGGGCACAAAGAAAATTCGGACCTCCCCATATCACCCACAAACTGACGGGATGGTCGAACGGTTGCATCGCACCATCACGTCCATGTTATCACAACAAGTTTCGGACTCGCAAACGGATTGGGACCTACAAATTCAGGGGGTCTTGGCGGCGTACCGGATGGCACCCCATGCAGCTACGGGGTTTTCTCCCTTTTACCTCATGTACGGCCGAGAACCAGACCCGCCTGTTCGTGCCCAGTTGCAGATCCCCGTGCCGCAGGGAAAAACTAATCTGGCTGACCACGTTAAATTTAATCTGGACAAATTGACCGAGGCACGGGATGCTGCAATGCAAAACTCTGACCTCCGTCAGAAGGCGAATGAGCGCCTCAGATTGAGTCGAGCGCACATGCTGCAGTGGAAGCCGGGGGACAAGGCATGGCTGCACTGCCCCCAGGTGCCACTGGCAACCTCCTCTAAACTGGTGCGGCCGTGGCGGGGCCCTGTGGAAGTGGTGGAGGTGTTACGACCGCAGTGCGTGCGCATCAAGTGGGGGAAGCGGCGATGGTTCGTGCACCCCTCTAGGTTAAAACCCTTCTCTGCGGTACACAATCACACTTCACACGCGCGTGGCCAAGCATGTGGGGGGTCGGCCGACTCGCTGGGTCCGTCTCCGTCGCTCTCACCTAATGCCTTGCCGGCTGTGCCACCTTCAGGTGCATCAGGAGTGACGGGCTCACGCCCAATCACCCCTCCTGCGGATACCGAGGGTCACGCGGAGTCTGATGAATGCTCACCCCAAGACGGACAATTGCCACCTGATGGTCCGCCACACGCGGTTACCCCGTGTGAGGGGCCCGCTGCAAGGACGCGCGCTAAAATGCGCAAACTGTTGTGAGGCCGGAAAATGTGTACATAGCTGTTGTGTTCATTGGATGTTGTGTGGGTGGTGTGTTCCCCACTCCTCGGATGTACATATGTTGGCTTCACCGTGTGTTGTGTGTGCGTGGTGGGTTCCCTGCTGATTGTATATAGGCTGTTTTTTTTACGGAATTCGTATTTATTCGGGGGGGGTGCGACGGGTTGTTTTCTCATCTTGCTGTTGCGTTCTTGTTCTGGTTCCTGTTATTGTTCAAAAATAGTGAGGCACACGCGCGGTCAGGGGGTGAAGGCACCTTTATTGTCAAATTTTTGTATGTTGGCAGCCGGGACGGCTGCATGCTATGCGGGGGGGAGTGATGTAGGGGTGTTAGAGAGAGAGCCCGTTATGCATGGCAGCCTATGGTAAACAAACACAGTAGGCGGGGCTACATGTGTGCACGAGCAGGTGCCCTCTGCGACGTCCGCGCCAGACACCCTGGGGGGTCGATTCGGTCATTATGATCCCCCGGGGCCCCACCCCTCAGGGAGGGGTTGGGTATAAAAGGGGAATGTATCGAGGGGCTCGGGAGTGTTGTGTTAGCTAAGAAGAGGAGACGGAAGACGTCCTAGATAGAGCCCTGGTCTCCCCCTGGCACGCCGTCCTTATCAGGACCGCGCAGGCTCGAGCCAGTGGCGTGGTACCAGAGCCAGAGCCAGTGCTGGTCTGGACTCTGGGTACCGGGCCCGACTGACCAGTGTCGGGCCAAGATAGCCTCCCCTAGCCCATTAGAGGAGGACTCAGAGGCAGGCTAGGGTTAGCCTAGAGGTGTGTCCTCAGATAGACGGGTGAGGGGGCCGATACCCCCTCAGTGTGTATGTCACAACGTGTGGTGTTAAATAAACAAGTGTGCCTCCAACTCCGGTGTGAACGAGTCATAAGCGTTACTACAGTAGTGTAGAATGTAGAATAGTAGTGTATAATGTAGTGTATAGTGTAGTGTATAATATAGTATAATAGTATATAATTTAACGTGCTCTCCACTGCTGGCTTAAGGGAGAGCCGCGCTCTCTCCACTGCTGCCCTGAGGGAGAGCCGCGCTCTCTCCACTGCTGCCCCGAGCGAGAGCCGTGCTCCGTCCACTGCTGCCCTGAGGGAGCTCCGTGCTCTCCACTGATGGCCGCCTGAGGCTCGCGCTCCCGGGGCTGGTGGGGCCGTTTGTGCGGGTGCCGGGGGAGCCGACGGAGGGAGCCGATGGAGCCGAGGGGGCTGGGTGAGCCGATGGGGCCGGGTGGGCCGATGGAGCTGGGTGGGCCGCCGCAGGCTGTGGTTGTTCGGGGGCGCCACTACTGGACATGTGATTAAAGAGCTTTATAGCTCATCGGGATTTCTCGTGAAGTATCTTCTGAATGGAATAGGCACGGTTATCTGAGACGTTGCACCAACCTACGGTCCACCACATTGTCCAAGTGCATGAAAGTGTTTCGAGAAAGACTCGTGAGGCGACATTTTAACACGTCGGAGGCTTTTACGACCAATATCGACAATACAGGTTTTTTAGGGTTAGGGGCCGTCCATAAATGACGTCACGCACCTAGGAGGGGGGGGGGGAGTCAGACATTTGTGATGTGTGACGATTGGGGGGGGGGGGTTTGAGAAATGTGACGTCACATCAAAATGCGCAACTTTAAATAAATATAAACAACACGTTTTAATTAAATAGAATTTTTAATAAATGTTTTCTACAACAACATCAGAGTGCAGCGTCACATTAAATACTCACTACAATGACAATAGTTTAAAGCGATTTGGATGGCTCTTAGATCGCGGAAATATAAATGCTGCGTCGTTAAACCTGCCACCACCCGACACAGACAATTAGTCAGGTTTGTCACGTAAACAGATCATGCCAATTCGTTACACTCACCCACCCACTCACCTGCTCACACTCACCCACTCGCCCACCCACCCACTCACCCACTAAGTGGCGGTGATGTCACCATGGCGCTTGTGCCAGTGAACGAGTACATTGAGGCCACGTGAAGTGTCGAACGCCTGCTGGCAGGAGGTCACGGGGCAGACCCAGCAGGTGCCATGGGTCTACTGACTGAAATGAGTGGCCGATGCACCACATGTGCCCTCTACTGTGCCAACTTGCTGTGTTTAGCTGCCCGGCTAAAACACAGATCGTTGTGAGCGTCGCTCCTCTGCCCTCCGTTGTTGTTGGACGGCGACTGCCTCCAACTGCACAGTAGCGTCCTTCACGAGTCTCCTCCACAGAGGCGGATCTTGACACTGCTGGTATCAGTCATCAGCAAGTCCACTCAGCTCCAGATTGTTTATGGATTTGTGAGCTCCTCACACAATCCAGCCTGGTTAAACCCAGGATGGATCGTAGGCAGGCCAGCCTAAATATTTCTAACCGGCGAAGATGCTCCATTAGGGGGGTCCACGTTTCGCAAGCGTAGAGAAGGGAGGGAATGACTGTGGCCGAGAAGACCTGAAGCTTCGTGGGGAGCGACAGACCAGGTAGCTTCCACACAGCGTTACGCAACCGATGGAAAGATATTGCCGCTCGACTGATTCGGAGTGAGACCTCTGCTGTTAAACCGGAGCCGGTCATGAGCACACTGCCCAGGTATGGGAAACTCTCCACTACTGCCCCATCACCGATTGGGAGTTGTGGGGGTGGAGTGTCCGATGGTACAAAATACCCAGGCAGGTGCTTAGTTTTGGTGGGGCTGATGGTAAGGCCCCACCTCTTAGTGGTACGCTCCAGTCTCAGCAGCAGCGTCTCCAACTCCTCCTCTGAATGACCAGCTATTACCAAATCATCGGCATACATAACGTGGTTGACCAATAGAGAGCCATCCCTTGATCGCACCCGGGCATCGATCAGCCTCCCATTATATCTGTAACAAATGGAAATTCCCTCGGTACAGCTATTGAAGGCTTCACTAACTACGTGGTCAAAATAGATGTTAAATAATGTGGGAGCCAGAGGACATCCTTGTCGCACCCCAAGGTGTACAGGGAATGGCTCGGATTCCCGGCCACGTAGTTTTACCTGGGCCCGCTCACCATCATGAAGGTCCTTAATGATCGTGAGCAGAGGGTCAGGGACTCCGAAAGCACAAACAACAACGCAGAGCCCAGGCCTACTGATGGTATTATAGGCATTGACCAGGTCAATAAAGCAGAGATGTAGGCCGTGTTGGAATTCCCTACACCTCTGCTGTAGCAGACGGACAGAAAATATGGCATCTGTGCAGGACCGCCCTTTCCTGAAACCGCATTGGGGCTCCACAAGCCTCTCCTCAGCGTGCCTAGCAAGGCGATGTTGAATAATCCTTGCCAGGACCTTTCCCGGCACAATGACGAGATGCCCCTGTAGTTGTTACAATCTGTGCGGTCCCCCTTCGTAAAGAGGGGGACCACCAGGGCATCCTTACAATCCTGCGGAACCCGTCCAGTGGTCCGGACTGTTGTTATGATGTCATATAGGGCAGTCTGTGCACAAACGCCACCCTCCCTCAGCATTTCGCTTGGGAGATCATCTCTGCCCGGTGCCTTTCCTGGTCTCAAACACACCTACACACACACACACCTACACACACCTACACACACACCTTACACACGACCTCCTGTACATCACGTGAGGCAGTGAACATCTCCCGGATCACACCGCGGGAGAGAGGCGGAGCGCGAAACGTCGAACGCGGAGCGTTGCTGAGTGGGTGGGTGGGGGTCTACAACTGGCAAGTGAATGCACAGCCAAGACGGAGCACTCCAAACGCCGCCACCACCACCACCACCACGACTCCACTTTGACGTGGGGGGGGGAGCGGGAGACGTTTCGGGCAACGACCCTTCGTCATGGCCGGCTCAGACCCCTCACCTCCTGAACCCCCTCCCCCATTTCTGTAACCACGCCCCTCCTATCAGATGCCCCGCCCCTTCTATAAGTGGCACCGCCCACTCCAAGGCCCTCGACCACTCACATCCTTAGATAAGGAGGCCATTTATCTCTAGCCCCGCCCTCAATTTTGTGGTACCGCCCCTCCCCACCCGTGACTCCGCCCCCTCTTCCTCCAACCGGCTTGGAGCGGTGAGAGCTGCACCACCACGGCCACTGCCGCTCAGCAAGTGAAGCGTCTCCTGCGGTATCTCGCCTCTCTGCTGCTGCTCCCCCCCACACACTCACCCCCCACTCACCCCCCCCACACACTCACCGCCCACACCCCCCCCCCACACTCACCCCCCCACACTCACCCCTCCCACACTCACCCCCCCCCACACTCACCCACCCACACTCACCCCCCCCACACTCACCGCCCACACTCACCCCCCCACAGTCATCCCTCCCACACTCACCCACCCCACACTCACCCCCCACACTCATCCCCCCACCACCACCGCCCCCCCCACCACAACCGCTCGGTGTGGGGGCAGAACGAGGAGCCTCCTCCACCTCCTCCTCGGGTGCGAGCCGCGTTCTCCTCTTCCTCCTATTCCTGCTTCTCATCGTTAGCCTCCTGCTCCTCCTATTCCTCTTCATCCTCTTCTCCCACCTATTCCTGTTGCTCCTATTCTTCCTGTCCCCCCTGCTATTCATAATCCTGTCCCTTCTATTCCTGCATCTCCTATTCATCTGCTCCCATGCCTCCCTCCTATTCCTGCAGCCAAATGACTCTCTCTCTCTCTGTGTGTGCAATGACCTTGTAGGAACTGCCTCGACTTACAAACGAGTTGTGTTGTCTGTGGTCTGTCTGGTCGTAAGTACAAACGGGTTGTACTGCGCGTGCACTAAACACGGGAAATGGCTCTAAAAGTTGGGAAATGTTCTGCAGATGTAGATGCCACTGGTTCTTCATGTTCTGTAGATGTAGATGCCACTGGTTCTTCACGTTCTGTAGATGTAGATGCCACTGGTTCTTCACGTTCTGTAGATGTAGATGCCACTGGTTCTTCACGTTCTGTAGATGTAGATGCCACTGGTTCTTCACGTTTTATATATATAGATGCCACTGGTTCTCCATGTTCTGTAGATGTAGATGCCACTGGTTCTTAATGTTCTGTAGATGTAGATGCCACTGGTTCTTCACGTTTTGTAGATGTAGATGCCACTGCTTATTCGTGTTCTGCAGGTGTAGATGTCACTGGTTCTTCATGTTCTGCAAATGTAGATGCCACTGGTTCTTCACATTCTGCAGACGTAGATGCCACTGGTTCTTCACATTCTGCAGATGTAGATACTACTGGTTCTTCAGGTTCTGTAGATGTAGATGCCACTGGTTCTTCATGTTCTGTAGATGTAGATATCACTGGTTCTTCATGTCCTGCAGATGTAGATGCCACTGGTTCTTCACGCTCTACAGATGTAGATGCCACTGGTTCTTCATGTTCTGTAGATGCCACTGGTTCTTCATGTTCTGTAGATGTAGATGCCACTGGTTCTTCATGTTCTGTAGATGTAGATACCACTGGTTCTTCATGTCCTGCATATGTAGATGCCACTGGTTCTTCACGTTCTACAGATGTAGATGCCACTGGTTCTTCATGTTCTGTAGATGCCACTGGTTCTTCGTGTTCTGTAGATGTAGATGCCACTAGTTCTTCATGTTCTGTAGATGTAGATACCACTGGTTCTTCATGTTCTGCAGATGTAGATGCCACTGGTTCTTCACGTTCTACAGATGTAGATGCCACTGGTTCTTCACGTTCTGTAGATGTATTTACCATTGGTTCTTCACGTTCTGCAGATGTAGATCCCACTGGTTCTTCACGTTCTGCAGATGTAGATCCCACTGCTTCTTCACGTTCTGCAGATGTAGATCCCACTGGTTCTTCACGTTCTGCAGATGTATATGCCACTGCTTCTTCGTGTTCTGCAGATGTAGATGCCACTGGTTCTTCACGTTCTGCATCACGGTCAGTGACGAGGGCATGTCCGAGGCTCCGTCGTCCGAGGAGGGGCAGTCGCCCGTCGGGCGAGACGTTGGAGGGGACCCTGGCCGTGAGACGCCGTCCCTTGGAGGAAATGCTCAGCGCGGGGATGTTCATGCCGCCGCCGGTGAGCGATTTCTTCCCCGCACTTTTCCCTTCAGGCTGCAAAGTTGCGGGGCGAGCAGGCGGCATTAGCATTGAGTGAGTTTAACGCGTAGTAGTAGTCGTAGTGGTAGTTGTGGGCTTTTGCGACCAATATCCATAATAATGGTTTGGGCGTTTTGTTGTTTAGGTTAGATCGCGTGGATATAAACGTTATGTCCTTAAACCCGCCACCACTGCCAACATCACCACCACCACCCGACATGGCCAATCAGTGAGGGGGGGGGGGGTTGTGTCACCGAAACAACACGTGGCCGATTAGTTATTGAGTTCAGCACTAAACCAGGTGTGTTGTTACCTGTTTGGAGAGTTAAACCCGCGGCAACATTTACGCATTCGAGTAGCTGGTGACGTTTCGTTGCTGATTACAACAACAGCCAGCAGCTTCCATCAGTCGATTAGCCATCAATTGTGAAGAAGTCTTCCGGCCTTAGAGGGGGAGTAAAAGTGGTGTCCAGTAGTGTTCACGGATGTCCAGTAGTGTTCATGGATGTCCAGTAGTGTTCACGGATGTCCAGTCGTGTTCACGGATGTCCAATAGTGTTCACGGATGTTCAGCAGTGTCACAGATATCCTTGTGCTACGGCAGATCTCTCGCCTACTTCAGCAGTTTTTTCTTGCTGTGGTTGTCCCACCTGATGAGGATTGCTTGTGTTGCGATCGAAACGTCGTGATCTATTATTTTTCTACCTACGTGATTTTACCGAAAGAACTATAGAGTATGGATTCCTGCAGTCACGAAAGCTTCAAATCAAGATTAGTATCCAGTAGTGTTCACAGATGTCCAGTAGTTCTGCTGTGCTCTCACTTTGGGCAGATGAGATGGCAGCCTCTTTGCCGGTGGAGCCACGTGACGGGAAAGCGGGTCAAGAAAAGCCGAGGAATGAGACGTGGCCACGGGTGAAAGTTAAGAGTGAAGACACTGATGATAGTAAGTGGCTTTGTCTCCTGGTAAGATTACGGTGATGAGACTCGACTGTCCCCCATCTACTTCATGATTTTAAATCCTTTGTCGGTTGTAATACTCTAAATACTACTAATTAAAAAATCATCTGAACATTAGCTTGCTTGTCCATTTTTTAGCATTCCCGCTTTGCTGCATATGCATCACGAGCTGACGTTGTCCCGTGTATGACTTCGCACTGAGGCTCAACTCTTAACGTTTCGCCTCCTAGGTCAAGAAGAATCCGACATTCGTTTGAAAGAAGAAGACTCCGAAGGAGAGGACCTTAGCAGTGAGGATGAGGATCTTCAATCCGATGAGCGAGACCTTCATTCCGACGAGGGGGATGATGACAACCACGATGAGGAGGAAGCCTTTGAGGCCAGCAGTTCCAAAGGGAGGCTTCGGAGAGGGCCACGGAGCTCACGGAGAGACGGGGTGATTTCGTCGGACGTGGCCGAGATTGAGGTGGTCCTGGAGGACAGCCGGAGTCGGAAGTGTTCGACGATCGACCAGAAGGCCCACGATGAGAAGAAGTCCCACCGGTGCACCCTGTGCGGCAAGGGATTCTCCTGCCTGTCGCGCCTCAAGAGCCACACGATGACGCACACCGGAGAGCGGCCCCTTGAGTGCTCCGTGTGCGGGAAGGGTTTCCGAAAGTCGTCGGCCCTCAAGAGCCACGCGATGATCCACACGGGGGAGAAGCCGTATCGGTGCTCGCTGTGCGAAAAGGGATTCATCCAGTCGTTTGCCCTCAAGAGGCACATGATGAAGCACACGGACGAGAAGCCGTACATGTGCTCGGTGTGCGGGAAGACCTTCACGGACTCGTCGACCCTCAAGAGCCATCTTCTGATCCACACGGGCGAGAAGCCGCACGAGTGCGCGACGTGCGGGAAGACATTCGCGCACCTCTCCAACCTCAGGAGCCACACTAAGATCCACACGGGTGAGAAGCCCCACCGGTGCCCCGCGTGCGGCAAGGGCTTCATCGAGTCGAAGTCACTTAAGAATCATATGATGAGCCACACGGGAGAGAAGCCGCACAAGTGCTCCGTGTGCGGGAAGGACTTCAAGCAGATATCCACGCTCAACGTCCACATGAAGACCCACACGGGCGAGAAGCCGCACAAGTGCGACCTGTGCGCGAAGACCTTCACGCATTTTTCGACCCTCAAGAGTCACCTGATGACCCACTCGGACAGGAAGTCACACAGGTGCGCCCTGTGCGAGAAGGAGTTCGTACACCTTTCGGCGCTGAAGATCCACATGATGACCCACACGGGCGAGAAGCCGCACCAGTGCCCGATCTGCGAGAAGGGCTTCGTGAGCCCGTCGGCCCGCGACAAGCACACGAAGACGCACAACGTGCAGAAGCCGTACAAGTGCTTTGTGTGCGGGAGGAACTTTGCGGACCTTTCGAACCTGAACTTTCACATCAAGTGTCTTAATCACTACGAGTCTTGAAGCCGAGCGCGTGCCGTTTAAGGTTCAGAGGCGTCGCTTTAAACTCCTTGGCTTGACGGCCACTGGAGGCTTGGCTGCTATCGCCCGTTGCTGACATTGGGAAGCTGCAGATTTAATCGTGTTCCCATGCACATTCTTACCACCTATTCATCCCACTACGGTGTTTATTTATCAAGTATACCTTTGAGTCATCTGGGAAACCTGCTCGCATCAATGGAATCCCATCATATAGGTTTTTGGGTTGGAGCGTGTAAATATAAATGTGTCATTAAACCCGCCACCACCCGCCACAGCCAATTAGGTAAAGGGGTTAACCCCCCCCCCCCTGGTGGGTTTAACGACACATTTACGCGATCTAAACCCAAAAACCTCGATCATGGATAACATTGATCGCGAAAGCCTCCTGCTGCTACGTGTTAAATGGAACCCCAGTTCCACTTTCAAGAGGCCGAATTCCACCACGCAGGTCTGCTCCCTCACTTAACAGCGGTAGATGCTTTCCAATTTTTTTTTCCAACATGGCGCGCCAAAACGAAATCGCGGTGGTGTGGAGCGGGTGGGCACACGGTAGCCCAACCCAGAACGCACCACGGACAATGCGCAGCACGAATGGCAAAGAGTCAGGAACTTTTAAATCAGCAAGGAAGTAGGAACCGGCAACTGCATTGCGGTTGAATTGTTACGTACGCTTGTGTGTGTACGTTGAACTTCTTTCGCACACCACCGTATGTAGCGAACCGGAGGTGCGGCGGTGGGGGTATTTTCTGCTTGAACCGAGTGCGGGTGAAAGGGAAGCGGTACAGCGAACCCTCGCCCACCACGGCGGGGGTGCTACGTTTTATTGAAAATCTGAACCGCGATCGGCAAATCCACGATCATCCGAAAACTTGGAAGGCCGTTACATTGGGGGGGGATACACTGCGGTTTGGTTCGGCGTTCAGCGTAGTACGGACACCCACGGACCCACCTTTGTTGTTATGTTGCTACCCTGCGTCGACCCAACACACCAAACGGGAAGTATTTTGTTAAGTAACAAAAATTCAAAATTGTTTGTTAAATGTAGAGAATTAAAGAAGTAAGTACTGGTGGTTCAGGACCGGCATGCGGCATTTACTGCAGCACTAAACTATTCATGCAGTGCTCACCAAGCGATGAAAACAATTTTAAATTAGTTTAGTTGCTTTGTATGTATGTTGAACTTCTTTCGCTTCGTGCGTAGCCAACCACGCTAAGCAGAGGTAAGGGGGGGGGGGGGACAACAACCTAAACACAACAACAAGCAGTTCTAAACAAATTAGTTCGTCAATCTAGATGATTCAAAAGTGCGTAGCTTAGCTCCAGTGGCTTCCTAACATTGGAAGGAAGAGCGTTCCAGACGGCCGCAGAAGCAGCGCATCTGAAAGCGCCACGCGATGCGTCGACTGCCGTCTTCGTTCGATGGCCGCCCAAAAGCCGCTGCCAATTCTGCTCCTGCGAGCATGACCGGAGTTTGCGTGATGGTTTTTTTGTTGCTCGCCGATCAAATAAATGCGCATTGCTCCGAATGGCGGGTTGGCGAATGCTCCCTTCTTGTCTGGATGTGCGTGCAAGCGTTGCTGACCCACGAGATGAATCGTCAGAGCGACGCGTTTCGAATGCGCAGCACTGCACCATAGACTCAACACTGCACCATAGACTCAACACTGCAGCATAGACTCAACACTGCACCATAGACTCAACACTGCCCCATAGACTCAACACTGCACCATAGACTCAACACTGCACCATAGACTCAACACTGCCCCATAGACTCAGCACTGCACCATAGACACTGTGTAGTGCCGTAGATGGGCCACACTTACCGGCAGTGGTGGACAGGGCCCATCTGCAGGTACCTCGGACCCCCAGGGGAGGGGCCACTGTGCCAGTCCAAGAGGGGGGGGGGGGCTGCTGGGGGCTCAGGATCCTAGGCAGCTAAGCCATCGGCGCCAGGGCCTCAGGTTCCCAGACAGCTGAGCCCCTTGGCGCCACCAACGGGGGGCTGCAGGGGATCTGCGATCCCACGCAACCCCATCCCTCGATGGGCAATGGGGATAAAAGGGCCGCTCCCCAGCCGATCGGGACCAGTCGCCACTGAAGACCCAAGACCAGCCAGCTTAGGACCCTGGACCCCCTCGCCCCGCTTGTACTTGTAAAGGCCGGGACGCTGTGCGGGCCAGTGGTGGGACTCTGGGACCCTTGTAAGGGCGAGGTCCGAGGAAGCCAGAGTCTAGACCCGCACCTTGGCTGGGTCGGGTCAGGTAGCCTCCCCTAGGGTAATTGTAGTCGGAGGACCCGAGAGCGTAGCCAGTGTTAGGCACGCTAGAAGTAGGCTGTGTCCCTAGGCTGTAACAGTGTATAAGGACTGTTGGAAAGGTGTATTGTAATAAAGAAGTTGCATTTACAAAGTGTCTCCGGAACCCATTACAACTGCACCACAGACTCAGCACTGCCCATAGATTCAGCACTGCACCATAGACTCATCAATTCACCATAGACTCAGCACTGCACCATAGACTCGGCACTGCACCATAGGCTCAGCACTGCACCATAGACTCAACACTGCCTCATAGACTCAACACTGCACTATAGACTCAACACTGCCCATAGACTCAACACTGCCCATAGGCTCAGCACTGCACCATAGGCTCAGCACTGCACCATAGATTAAAAACTGCCTCCGTATATGAAGCAGTCCACCCTCCTCAACCTCCTTTTCTCTCAAGTCCCCTAAGATGCCCTGGGGTAATCTTTGAATTGTAGCTACTTAGAAAAAGTATATATAGGGGACTCCTCTACATTCGACTTACGGACTCTCTGACATATGAACAAACCAGGTCCCGTTTGTCCAGCTGCAGCCTGTTGGGATTGAGAGTCGTAAGTTCATCCGCCTCGCAATAGATGGCGGTGGTGGCATCTACATCTACAGAACGTGAAGAACCAGTGGCATCTACATCTGCAGAAGGTGAAGAACCAGTGGCATCTACATCTACAGAACGTGAAGAACCAGTGGCATTTTTATCTACACAACGTGAAGAACCAGTGGCATCTACATCTGCATAACGTGAAGAACCAGTGGCATCTACATCTGCAGAACGTGAAGAAGCAGTGGCATCTACATCTGCAGAACGTGAAGAACCAGTGGCATCTACATCTGCATAACGTGAAGAACCAGTGGTATCTACATCTACAGAACGTGAAGAACCAGTAGCAAGTACTATATAATGTAGTGTAGTTTTATAATACAGTGTAGTATATAGTAATGTAGTAGTGTATAATTTAGTATAGTAGTGTTTCATGTATAGTAGTACCGTACATGCCGTTCAATACATTTGCAGTTGACAGGAATAAAGTTGGGACTTACGAACAGACAGAGCCTCCTGCAAACCCAACTCGTTTGTATATAATGTAGTATAGTAGTGTATAATGTAGTGTAGTAGTATATGATGTGGTGTAGTATATAATGTAGTGTAGTATATAATGTAGTATAGTATAATCGACAGGAGTGAAGTTGGGACTTACGAACACATCGACTTACAGACAGACCTCCTGCAAACCAAACTTGTTTGTAAGTAGGGGCATTCGCTGCGTGCCATCTGGAGTCTACTTGGAGTGCTTCGTCTTGGCCGTGCATCTACCGCCTCTCACGCCCTCGACTCCACCCCATCCGCCATACGCGGGGGCTATGGCTGAGTGGCTACGTCTGACTCACTCTGTCTCTGTCTCACTTTGACTCCCATCTCGAGATTCGCGCTGCTCCTCACCGTCCCAGTTGGCCATTGTGGACCCACCCACACGCCCGGCCGCCTTTGTCTCTCCAGTGGCGATGTTTACGCACCGCACCAGGTACTCATTTACGGCTGAGTCGACCTAGGGGAGGCGACAGGACCGGTTCAAATTATCGTCATCGGTGTTGGCCGTGAGCGGGAATCGAACTGGGGCGCCAGGTTCGTAGCGCTGACCACTACACTCAGCCACTCAATCACTCACCCACCTACCCACCCACTCAGCCACTCACACATTCAGCCACCCACTCAGCCACTCACCCACCCACTTAGCTACTCACACACTTAGACACCCACTCACTCACCCACCCACCCACTCACCCACCTAGCCACTCAGCCACTCATCCACCCACTCACTCAGCTACTCACACACCCACCCACTCACACACTTAGACACCCACTCACCCACCGACTCACTCACCCACCCACTCAGCTGCACACTCACTTAGCTACTCACACACCCATGGAGAGCGGCAGCAGCGTCAGCGTCTTGAGTCTCTCACCGCGCTGGGTTCCTCTTGGGACAGGAGACGTGGAGGTGGAGGTGTAGCAGGAGGAGGAGGTTGTGGAGTCCCCTTCTCTGCGCGTGGAGCCACTCATGAAGCGAGAGGAGGAGGAGGTGAAGGAGATGGAGCAGGAGGTGAAGGAGGAGTTGGAGGTGAAGGAGGAGGTGGAGGTGAAGGAGGAGGAGATGGGCGCTGAGACGTGGCCACCCGTCAAGGTGGAGAGAGCTGACTCTGATGGCGGTGGTGATGATAGTGGTGGTGGTGACAGTGGTGGTGACGGTGGTGGTGAGTGATCTACTCTGACCTGGCGAAGGTTTGCGACCGTAAAAATTGTCCGCATTGAAAGATCCCCATCCACACCACTACTACCAATACTACCATCACCACTACTAATACCACTACTACCACTGCTATCACCACTACTATGACCACTAGTACTACCGCCACTACTACCACCAATACCACTACTACTACTGCCACTACCACTACTCCTACTGCTACTACTGCCACTACTACTACCACCACTACCGCCACTACTACTACGAGTGCGTTAAACCGAGGACCCGCTGTGCTGTCGTTTTACCGCTAAGGTCATGGATGCGACGAGCGAGTTCAAGAAGCCCTGCGGACTGCGGGAGATGAGCTTAACAAGGCAGGGGATGAGCTATTTGATGAGGAGGTCGATCTTCATTCCGACGGAGAGGATATTCGCATCAAGGAGGAGCCATCGCAGGAGGAGAGGGAGGAGGGGGAGGAGGAGGACCTACAGGATGCCGCTTCCAGCGACAGGCCGGGAGAGAAAGCGATCTCGTGCAGAGGCCCTCCGACTTCACGGCAAGTGGCGGAGATCGAGGTGGTCCTGGAGGGTGAAAGGGGTCACGGCAAGCTGAGGAATCGCCGGAAAACCCACGGCAAGGAGGGGAATAATAAGAAGTCACACAGGTGCTCCCTGTGCGGAGAGACTTTCGCCGAATTGTCGGACCTCAGGGGGCACGCGAAAGTCCACGCGGACGACAAGCCGCTGCGCTGCGCCGTTTGCGGAAAGGGGTTCGTGGTGGCGAAGTCTCTCCGGTACCACATGATGGGCCACACCGGGGAGAAGCCGCACCGGTGCCCCGTGTGCGGCAAGGCCTTCGCGCAGCGCTCCGCCTTCAACGCCCACGCAAGGGCTCACGCGGGCGAGAAGACTCACCGGTGCGACGTGTGCGGTAGGGCCTTCCTGCACCCGTCGTCCCTCAAGGCCCACGCGAAGGCGACGCACGCCGGGCAGGGGCCCGTCGTGTGCCCCGCGTGCGGCAAGACCTTCCGGAAGGCGTCGACCCTCGCCAGCCACGCGGTGGTGCACGGCGGCGAGAAGCCGTTCAGGTGCCCGCAGTGCGCGAGGGGCTTCGTCCTTTCCTTCTCCCTCAAGAGGCACATGGCGAGCCACGGCGACGGCGGCGGCGGCGGGGCTCGCGCCTGCCCACCGTGCGGCCGGACCTTCGCCGACCCGTCGTCGCTGAGGGCCCATGTCAGGGTCCACGCTGGCGAGAGGACGCACCGGTGCTCGCTGTGCGGCGAGGCCTTCGCGCAGCTCTCGGACCTCAGGGTCCACGCCAAGGTCCACGCGGACGAGAAGCCCCTCCGTTGCCCCGTGTGCGGGAGGGGATTCGTCGTCGCCAAGTCCCTCCGGTACCACATGATGAGCCACACGGGGTGCAAGCCGTTCACGTGCGCCGCGTGCGGCAAGGACTTTGCGCAGTTGTCGGCGTTCAACGCTCACACGAGGACCCACGCGGGAGATTCGCACAGGTGCGACGCGTGCGGGAAGGACTTCGCCCATCTGTCGGCGCTCAAGATTCACAAGATGACGCACGCGGGCAGGAGTCCGTATAAGTGCCCGACGTGCGCCAAGGATTTCGTCAACCCATCGGCTCGCGACAAGCACGCGAGGACGCACAGCGCGGAGAAGCCGCACAAGTGCTTCGTGTGCGGGAGGAGCTTTGCGGAGCTTTCGAACCTCGACTTTCACGTCAAGTGTCTGAACCACTACGGGCCTTGGGCCCAGAGCGTGGGCCGTTTAAAACCCGGGGCTTCGCTCGAACCAAAAACCGAGAGCCCCGAGGTAGATTGAGGCTCCGGAGATCCGAGGGGCGGAGGGACAAGGAAGGGGATGTCTGGGTGCAGACGACAACGACGAAGATTCGGAAAGAAGAGCTCCCGACGCCGCGCGAGGGCTTTGAGTTTATTTGAGACGTCCTGAACCTTGACTTTCCACTAGCGATGAGACAATGGGAATAGGCTTCATTACCCCCTTTCTGGCAATAAAACAGGAGTTGTGTTCAGATGGTCAAACTCAAAATGGACACCCCTTGCAAGGCATCAGGTTTGCGTTAACCACACTCGGCACTTGTGGCAAAACTTGCAAACAAACATGGCTCCTATAATACAGGGTGCTTCAAAAAAATGTCAACACTTTTACGGGACTATCGTTTTTAGGGGCCGTCCATAAATGACGTCACGCACCTAGGGGGGGTGGGGTCAGACATTTGTGACGATGTGTGACGAGGGGGGGGGGTTTGAGAAATGTGACGTCACGTAAAAATGCGCAACTTTAAATAAATATAGAATTGTTATAACACTCCTACAACATCAGCGTGCAGCGCCACATTAAATACGCACTACAATGACAATAGTTTAAAGCGATTTGAAGCATGGTTTTTTTTTTGGGGGGGGGGGGGGCAGAGCTTTGTGTCGTCATATTTGAGGGGGGGGGGGGGTTTGACTTTTTGTGATGCCGTGTGACGAGGCGGGGGGTGATCAAAAATCGTCCAAAATCGCGTGACGTCATTTATGGCCGGCCCCTGCTGCTATAAATGTCCACGTGATGATGATGATGATCATTTGTGATGGCCACATCGCTTCTGAACAAACAGTTCACACCCTCAGTAGGGCTTTGCTTGATATGGATGGGGTATGGTTTATTGTTATATCTGTGTGTCTAGGTGATTGTGTGTCTTTGTCTGTGTGATTGTGTTTACCTGCCCTCCAACAACAACGGAGGGCGGAGGAGCGACGCTCACAACAACGAGCGGAGCGCTGGGTGGCTAAAGCACAGCAAGTTGGCACAGTAGGGGGCACAGGTGGTGCAATCAGCCAGTCATCTCAGTCAGTAGACCCGTGGCACCTGCTGGGTCTGCCCCGTGACCTGCCAGCGGGCGTTCGACACTTCACGTGGCCTCAAGGTGCACATGGTCTGGCACAAGCGTCGTGGTGACGTCACCACCACTTAGTGACGAATGGCGGTTGTTGTCTGTCTGTCTAGGTGATTGTGTGTTTACCTGTCTTGTACTTTGCACTCATATCGTGTTTGTGAGTTCTGTGGGTTGTTGTTCCTGTAACGTTCTGACGGCCCCGTGTGGCCTCTACTGGACATCTGAAATTAAAGAGCTTTATAGCTCATCGGGATTCCTCGTGAAGTATCTTCTGAATGGAATCGGCACGGTTATCTGAGACGTTGCACCAACCTACGGTCCACCACATTGTCCAAGTGCATGAAAGTGTTTCGAGAAAGACTCGCAAGGCGACATTTTAACACGTCGGAGGCTTTCACGACCAATATCCACAATACAGGTTTTTTAGGGTTAGGGGCCGTCCATAAATGACGTCACGCACCTAGGGGAGGGGGGGTCAGACATTTGTGACTATGTGTGACGAGAGGGGGGGGGTTGAGACATGTGACGTCACATCAAAATGCGCAACTTTAAATAAATATAGACAATACGTTTTACTTAATTAAATAGACTTTTTAATAAATGTTTTCTCCTACATCAGAGTGCAGCGCCACATTAAATACACACTACAATGACAATAGTTTAAAGCGATTTGAAGCATGTTTTATTTTCAAAATGGAAATATGGTTTGGGGGGGGGGCAGAGCTTTGTGATGTCATATTTGAGGGGGGGTCTGACTTTTTGTGACGCCGTGTGACGGGGGGGGGGGGTGAAAAGTCGTCCAAATCGCGTGGAATAATTCTTTGCCAGGACCTTTCCCGGCACACTGAGGAGTGAGATGCCCCTGTAGTTGTTACAGTATGCGCGGTCCAGGGCATCCTTCCAATCCTGCGAAACCTGTCCAGTGGTCCAGACTTATAATGATGTCATATAAAGCAGTCTTTGTACAAACGCCACCCTCCATCAGCATTTCGCTTGAGATATCATCTCTGCCCGGTGCCTTTCCTGGTCTCAGACTCTGGATCGCCTTCAGTACTTCCTCAACAGATGGCACCTCAGCCAGCCACTCACAGGGGGTGACTTCCTCTTCCAATATTTGAGGCACTGCAGCCTCAGCAGGGTCTTCCAGACTTTGCCCCATGATCTATTCCAGACTGAGCAATTTTCCCTCCCCCAGGACTTCACAGAAATGCTCAGCAAATCTGCAAACCTGTTCCTGGGGGTTGGAGATTGGATCACTGGTCTTTCCCCTAATGATGGTGATAGGGGTGGCGCAACTTTTTTGAAGAAATTAAAGAGTGATTTGTGATCGCGGGCCATTGAGGCAGATTCCATCTCCTCAGTAACCCGCGACCACCACCCATCCTTGCAGCGCCTCACGGCTCTCCGAACCTCCGAGCGAAGGCTGCGGTAAACCTCATTTTCTGACGTGAGATGCTGGGACTTCACACTTGGTAACATAAACATTATTTAGTTTTAGGCTATAGCCTAATCACAGAGACCCATAGAGTCATTACACAGATACCCATAGACTCATTTATACAGAGACCCATAGACTCATCACACAGATACCCATAGACTCATCACACAGAGACCCATAGACTCACCACACAGAGACCCATAGACTCACCACACAGAGACCCATAGACTCAGTACACAGAGACCTATAGCCTCATCACACAGAGACCCATAGACTCATTATGCAGACCCATAGACTCATTTACATAGAGACCCATAGACTCAACACACAGAGGCCCATAGACTCAGCACACAGAGACCCATAGACTCAACACACAGAGACCTATAGCCTCATCACACAGAGACCCATAGACTCATTATGCAGACCCATAGACTCATTTACATAGAGACCCATAGACTCAACACACAGAGGCCCATAGACTCAGCACACAGAGACCCATAGACTCAACACACAGAGACCTATAGCCTCATCACACAGAGACCCATAGACTCATTATGCAGACCCATAGACTCATTTACATAGAGACCCATAGACTCAACACACAGAGGCCCATAGACTCAGCACACAGAGACCCATAGACTCAACACACAGAGACCTATAGCCTCATCACACAGAGACCCATAGACTCATTATGCAGACCCATAGACTCATTTACACAGAGACCCATAGACTCAACACACAGAGGCCCATAGACTCAGCACACAGAGACCCATAGACTCAACACACAGAGACCCATAGACTCAGCACACAGAGACCCACAGACTCGCCACACAGACCCATAGAGTGAGGGCCTTACAAGCCGGTAACATAAATGGGTGAGTTTAATCGTTAAGTTAGAACCGCGGCAACAGACATTACATTTATTCGTTTACTTCTTCAGAGATTCCTTCAGCAGGTCGGTGAACGAGCGGAGGAGGTCGTTCCTGTCGCGGGCGACCCTCAGCGCCTCCCGCTGGATGCTCATCAACTCCCTCATCGCCTCGTCCTGCGACCTCGCAAACTCCCGGAACCACCTTGGCGGGGGTCCATCATCTACCGGCTCCCCAGCTCCTCCTCCTCCACCTCCTCTCTTCCGTTTCCTCCGACGGTCGAATGATGATGGCGACGCCGCCGCTACGTTGTTGCCGGGACGTGGAGGAAGAGGAGGCGGAGGAGGAGGAGGCGGAGGAGGAGGAGGCGGAGGAGGAAGAAGAGGCGACGTCCCAGCGACGTTGGGCGCAGAGCTCCCGGGAGGCACGGCGGCGTCGTCGTCGTCTGAGCGAACTAAAGAACGGGAGGCGATGAGTAAATAATAATAATAATGATTTGAGGCTTACGTGACTGCAGGAATCCATACAGCATTGGTTCTCTCGGTAAAGTCACGTAGGTATAAAGTAAAAGAAATCACTTTACCGAAAGAACCAAAGAGTATAATAATCTTCTTGGTTCTTTCGGTAAAGTCACGTAGAAGGGAAATAATAAAATAATAAAAATAAAACAATAAAATAATTCTCACGACTTACGAACAGATCTCTGGAACCTTCCACGTTCGTAAGTAGAGGGGTTCCTATAATGTAGTGTAGCAGTATATAATAGTATATAGTATATAATGTAGTGGAGTATATTATATTGTATATAGTAGTATATACTATAGTGTAGTAGTATATAATGTAGTGTTGTAGTATGTAATGTAGTGTCGCAGTATATGATGTATGGTACAACACGTTTGGAATAAAAAAGAGTCAAGTTGGACCTCCGAACGAATCGATTTACGAACAAATCTCAGGAACCTAACTCGTTCGTAAGTGAAGGAGTCCCTGTACAGGGGTGGTTCAGATGTCATGTAAACCCCCCCCCCCGACCCCCCCCCCACCCGCTCCCCCCCACCCCCCATGTCATTCGGGCGCCCCAGAGTCAAAAGACAAAATCTGTGGCGGGGAGAACAAAAAGAAAGAAAAAGAGAGAGAAAAAAAGAGGCAAAAGAATAAATCGAACGATGATAATAAAATTATAATAACAACAAATAAATAAACTAAGTCACCGACCTTTGCGTGCTTTGGGCGGTGGCGCCGAGGTCACCGCCACCGCTGCCGCCGCTGCCGCCGCTGCCACCCCACCACCGCGGTGAGGCGCTGAACCCACGAGGTCCCGCACGAGGTCGAAGAACTCCCAGGAAGAGCGGCCGCGTGCCGTCGCCTTGCCCACATTGTCCCGGATCGTCTTGTACCTGGACCGTGGGGTGGGTCGGGGCGGGGGGAATGTTGTCCGCGCGGTGCCTCACTGACGGCGACGGTGCTGGTTCAGAGTGGCAAACGTCAACCGCGTGACGCGACGCTGTGCTCGCGATCGTGGAGAAAGAAGAGAGAGGATGGTGCAGTGTTGAGTCTAAGGTGCAGTGTTGAATATATACTGCAGTGTTGAGTCTATGGACATTGTTGAGTTTATGGTGCAGTGTTGAGTCGATGGTGCAGTGGTGAGTCTATGGTGCAGTGTTGAGTCTATGGGCAGTGGTGAGTCTATGGTGCAGTGCTGAGTCTATGGGCAGTGTTGAGTATATGGGCAGTGCTGAGTCTATGGTGCAGTGTTGAGTCTATGGGCAGTGGTGAGTCTATGGTGCAGTGCTGAGTCTATGGGCAGTGTTGAGTATATGGGCAGTGCTGAGTCTATGGTGCAGTGTTGAGTATATGGGCAGTGCTGAGTCTATGGGCAGTGTTCAGTATATGGGCAGTGTTGAGTCTATGATGCAGTGTTGAGTCTATGGGCAGTGTTGAGTCTATGGGCAGTGTTGAGTCTATGGGCAGTGCTGAGTGTATGGGCAGTGCTAAGTCTATGGGCAGTGTTGAGTCTATGGGCAGTGCTGAGTCTATGGGCAGTGTTGAGTCTATGGGCAGTGCTGAGTGTATGGGCAGTGCTAAGTCTATAGGGCAGTGTTGAGTCTATGGGCAGTGTTGAGTCTATGGGCAGTGCTGAGTATATGGGCAGTGCTGAGTCTATGGGCAGTGTTGAGTCTATGGGCAGTGCTGAGTGTATGGGCAGTGCTAAGTCTATAGGGCAGTGTTGAGTCTATGGTGCAGTGCTGAGTGTATGGGCAGTGTTGAGTATATGGGCAGTGCTGAGTCTATGGGGCAGTGTTGAGTCTATGGGGCAGTGTTGAGTATATGGGCAGTGCTGAGTCTATGGTGCAGTGTTGAGTATATGGGCAGTGTTGAGTATATGGGCAGTGCTGAGTCTATGGTGCAGTGCTGAGTCTATGGTGCAGTGTTGAGTATATGGGCAGTGACGAGCACTGCCCGGCGCCGTAATAACCGTGCCTGAACTTTAGCGCCCGCATCTTCTTATCGCACTGGTCAGGGTTGTAGGTGTAGCCGCTTGCGGCCATGACGCTGGAGATCCGTCTCCAGACGTCCACTTTCTTCACCAGGGGCGACTCGAAGTCCCCCCGGTGGCGGCGGTACGTGTCGATGAGGAGCAGGATCGCCTCGCGAGCCCACTGGATGCCCGATTGGTGCGATCCTGCAGAGAGAGAGAGAGGAAATCATTAGAATCTCTATTTAAATTATCTGGGTCTATCGGTAAAGTCATGTAGATAGGTTTAAAAATAAATGAACAAAAAATGTATAAAAGTAGATTGTTCGTATTTTTTAGTTATTTTCTTTGAACCTATCTACGTGACTTTACCAAAAGGCCCAAAGAATGTGAATTCGTGCCGTCACGAAAGCTTTAAGTCAAGATTTAAATCTCTATTTAGACAGGAGGGGTGAGGAGGATGGAGGGGAGAGGATGGAGGTGGAAGGGGGGTTAAGGAGAGGGAGGGGAGGGAGGGAGGGAGATGGAGGGAGGAGAAGGAGGAGATGGAGGGAGGAGAGGGAGGAGAGGGAGGGGAAAGGAAGAGGAGGTAGGGAGGAGGGAGGGGGGAGGAGGAGGAAGGGGGTAGGGGGGGAGTAGGGGGAGGAGTCAGCAGTAAGAGTGAGCTGTGTGAAGGTTGCTGCCGTAACGGTGTTGGTGGGCGGGGGTGGTGGTGGTGGCGGTGATTTGGTGGTGGTAGTTGTGGTGGTGGCGGTGGTGGTGTGGTGGTGGTGTGATGGCGGTGGTGGCGGTGATGGCGGTGGTGTGGAGGTGGTGCTGTGGACCTCGCTGTGATGTCCAACGGTGGAACTGACCGTTGGGGGCGTTGGGGATGCCGACCGTCGCCGCGTCTGGTGGCGACGCCTCCGTTGCCGCACCGGGAACCGTCGCTCGGCGTGTTCCTAAACGGCAAAACCAACAACCACCACCACCACCACAACAACAACAATCACCGACGACAACAACAACGTCACACGAACTCTGGTGGTCAGCAGCAGCGGCGGGGCGGCTTTTGGCCGGCTGTCGACCAAAAACTCTGGTCACCGCATCGTCGCCCACCAGTTTCAGATGCTTTATACACTACACTATACACTACACTATTATACACTATACTATACATTACTATACGCCACTATGCACTACTATACACTACATGATTCTAAATGTGGAGGGAAAAACTCCACACGACTACGGGAAGAGAGAGAAAGAGAGACGCAGACTCCAAATAGCCAGCAGCAGGTGTCGTCAGGGTCGGGATCGAACCCACGACCTCCTGCGTATCAGGCAAGGTAGTCAACATCGCCTAGCCAGCACGGGGCCCCCACTGAGACCGCACCCCTCCCACCTCCCCCCACCACCATTACCGTCCTCCTCCTCCAGGACCACCTCGATCTCCGCCACCTCCGCCGCCGGGCGTCGCCCACGCCGGCCCGGCGGGGGCGAACCGTCGCTGCGGCGGTCTCCGTCCATCGTCGCCGGAGCGCCACCACCACCACCGCCGCCGTGCCCACAGCTGCCGCCCCACGCCGAGGCCGTGCCCACGACCACCGCCCTCGCCCCCCCGCACCGCCGTGTCCAGCCGCTCTCCTCCTCTTTGACGAGCAGTGGGCGCCCGGCGCTGGCCGCCGCGTCGTGCTCGGGGGGTGCTGACGGCTTCCCCTCGTCGCCCTCCTCCGCCTCCTCTTCCTCTCGCTTCACGAGCAGCTCCACGGGTAGAGAAGGGGACTCCACCTCCTCCTCCTCCACGTCTCCTGTCCCCAAGCGACCCACGGTGGTGAGATGTTAACTACCTCGCCCGGTGTGCAGGAGGTCGTGACTTCGATCCCGACCCTGACAATCCCCTATCTATCGTAATAGCGTCGCGGTTGGGATCGAACCCACGACATCCTGCATAGCAGGCGATGCAGTTAACATTTCACCAAGCGAAGAGTGAGAGAAAGAGACGCGGACACCAAATATGCAGCAGCAGGCATCGTTAGGGTGGCCTGGGACGTCACCGCCACCACCACGGCCGCTAGTGCCAGGCTGGGTCCACCTAGAGGTTTACTCACCGGTAGCGGCGGCAGCGCCAGGGTGTCTCCGTGGCTCATCAATCCCTCTACGACGCGACATCTCACGGCCAGGAGGATCTCCTCCTGCGGCCTCCGTTGCTCCGTCACGTCACCTGCGGGCATGACACTCGAGATGGCACCAAACGGCGAGGCAATCGCCCGACCTCCGACACGGAGACCCACAGACTCACACGGAGATCCAAAGACTGACGCGGAGACCCACAGACTCACGCAAGAGAACTAGAGACTCACACAGAGACCGCCAGATTCACGCAAGAGATCCGGAGACTCACACGGAGACCCAAAGACTCATGCAAGAGAACTAGAGACTCACACAGAGACCCACAGATTCACGCCAGAGATCCGGAGATTGACACGAAGACTCACAGACTCACGCAAGATAACTGGAGACTCACACGGAGACCCAAAGTCTCACGCAAGAGATCCAAAGACTCACACGGAGACACGTAGACTCACACGGAGATCCAAAGACTCAGACAGAGACCCACAGACTCATACGGAGACTCACAGACTCACACGAAGACCCACAGACACACTGAGACACATAAACTCGCACGGAGACCCACAGACTCACGAAAGAGAACCAGAGACTGACACAAGTAGTGGAGGAGGTGGAGGTGGTGAGAGTGGTGGGAGTGGAGGTGGTGGAGGTGGGGGTGGAGGTGGTGGTGGAGGTGTTGGTGGAGGTAGTGGTGGAGATGGTGGAGGTGGTGGTTGAGGTGGTGGTGGAGGTGGTGGTGGAAGTGTTTGTGGAGGTGGTGTTGGTGGTGGAGGTAGTGGAGGTGGTGGTGGTAGGTGCTGGTGGTGGAGGTGGGGGTGGAGGTGGTGGAGGTGGTGACGGTGGAGGGGGTGGAGGTGGTGGGGGAGGGGGTGGAGGTGGTGGAGGAGGTGGTGGTGGAGGTGGAAGTGGTGGAAGAGGTGGTGGGGGTAGAGGAGGTGGTGGTGGAGGTGCTGGTGGAGGTGTTGGTGGTGGTAGGTGCTGGAGGTGGTGGTGGAGGTGGTGGTTGAGGTGGTGGTGGTAGGTGCTGGTGGTGGAGGTGGTGGAGGTGGTGGGGGTGGAGCAGGAGGTGGTGGTGGAGGTAGTGGTGGAGGTGGTGGTGGTTGAGGTGGTGGTGGTGGTGGAGGAGGTGGTGGTGGTGGAGGAGGTGGTGGTGGACTCGGAACGCGTGGGACCTCCGTGGAGGAGACGGAGCGAGGGAGCGTGGAGCGGTGGATGAGTGGGGGCTGGGGGTGGGAGAGACCCTGGAACGTGAATAGCAGCGGCCCCTGTGGCCCTAGAATCTGCATATCCGAGGGGGGGGGGAGCCCCGGAATCTGCACAGCAATGGCAAGATGCGGTACAAGACTGGGCACATGGCCTCTACCCAGCCTACCCCCTCCTGCACGAGTGTATAGTGTAGTATACTAGTACAGCACTAGTGTATAGTGTAGTGTCTAGTGTAGTATACTAGTACAGCACTCGTGTATAGTGTAGTGTACTAGTACAGTATTAGTGTATCGTGTAGTGTATAGTGTAGTATATTAGTACAGCACTAGTGTATAGTGTAGTATACTAGTACAGAACTAGTGTATAGTGTAGTGTATAGTGTAGTGTATAGTGTAGTGTATAGTGTAGTATATTAGTACAGCACTAGTGTATAGTGTAGTGTGTAGTATACTAGTACAGCAATAGTGTATAGTGTCGTGTATAGTGTAGTGTATAGTGTAGTATATTAGTACAGCACTAGTGTATAGTGTAGTGTATAGTGTAGTATACTAGTACAGCACTAGTGTATAGTGTAGTGTATAGTGTAGTATACTAGTACAGCACTAGTGTATAGTGTAGTATACTAGTACAGCACTAGTGTATAGTGTAGTATACTAGTACAGCACTAGTGTACAGTGTAGTGTATATTGTAGTATACTAGTACAGCACTAGTGTATAGTGTATTGTATAGTGTAGTATACTAGTACAGCACTAGTGTATAGTGTAGTATACTAGTACAGCACTACACCGGTTGTGTTGGAGAGAAAATCCACAACATTTACAATCCGAGTACGACGTTTCGCCACCAATTACGACCGGCACCATCAGGCGGCAGCCAGTTGCCATCTAACCCAACAAAAAAACAAATCACCACCTGCATTAGGGGGTGATATAAAGCCCGACTCCGTGTGGAACTGATTAGGGGCCGTCCATAAATGGGGGGAGGGGTCAGACATTTGTGACGATGTGTGACGAGGGTGGGTGGGGTTTGAGAAATGTGACGTCACATCAAAATGCGCAACTTTAAATAAATATAGACAATACGTTCTACTTAATTAAATAGACTTTTTAATAAATGTTTTCTCCTACAACATCAGAGTGCGGCGCCACATTAAATACGCACTACAATGACAATAGTTTAAAGCGAAGTATGTTTTATTTTTTTGGGGGGGGCAGAGCTTTGTGACGTCATATTTGAGGGGGGGGGGTCTGACGTTTTGTGACGCCGTGTGACGAGGGGGGGCGGGGTCAAAAATCATCCAAAATCGCGTGACGTCATTTATTGACGGCCCCTTAGACCGCTACGCTGCCCTACAAACTCGTGCGGCTCCCGAGGTAGACTCAGCCTCAAATGAGTTACCTGGTGTAGTGTAGTAGGCATCATCACTGAGGGAGACAAAGGCGGCCGGGCGTGGTGGTGCTGGCCACCCATCGACCCCTCTGTGTGTGCCACAATGCCGGTAGCCTTCATAGGTGCTGCTCGCTAACAGCACTTGCCGCAACAGTCTTCGCGTGACGATTATCTGAACCGGTCCTGGGCCTCCCCTAGGTCGACTCCGCCTCAAATTGGTACCCGGTGCAGTCCGTAAATATTGCCACTAGGGAAGACAAAGGCGGCCGGGCGTGGTGCTGGCCACCCACCACCTCGTGTACCGTTCCTGCCTTCATAGGTGCTGCTCGCTAACAACACTTGCCCCAACAGTGTGTTAAGGCTATATGGGGGATCTTGGTCTTTGTGTCTCAGCATGACGATTATCTGAACGCCGAATGGGCCTGAGAACCTAATTTTCCTGTGCAAGAATACGGGGTAAGTCCGTATGGGTTGACACGGTATGAGAAGTTCAACACCACTTCAACGCGTACGCTTTCGCGATCAACATTATCCATAATAGAGGTTTTCGTTGGGTTACATCGCGTAAATACAAACGTGTCGTTAAACCCGCCACCGTCTGACACAGCCAACGAGTAAGAGGGTTGTTTTACGTAAACAGAGCGTGCCAATTCGTTACTAGTATAGCACTAGTGTCGTGTATAGTGTAGTGTATCGTATAGTGTATAGTGTAGTATACCAGTACAGAACTAGTGTAGTGTGTAGTGTATCGTATAGTGTAGTGTATAGTGTAGTGTACCAGTACAGCACTAAACCGGTGTGTTGGAGAGTAAACCCACAACATTTACAATCTGAGTCCCGTGACGTTTCGCCAGTAATTACAACCGGCATCATCAGGCGACAGCCAGATTTGTGTAGAAATCCTCCTCCTGTTTCGTTCTTAAATCGAGGGATCAAGTTCAACACACACACACGAACGTACAACCGACGACGCATTATTATCTGAACGACCTCTCCGTGTCAACGTGTAGCTGCGTCCCACTGCCGAGGGTTTTGGCCGATTCTTCTTGGACGTTCCTTACTTACAATCATTCCACACTTACGAACGTTCCTCACTTACGAACGTTCCACACTTACGATCATTCCTCACTCAAAAACGTTCCTTACTTACGAACATTCCGCACTAACGAACATTCCATAAGTTCAACATACGTACGCACAAATTATTGGCACCGCCACTATCCCCATGGTCGCCCCCCCCACCGCCCTGTAATCCATGGATCAAACAAGTCACTCGAGACACCGGTTACTGGGATGGCTGCAAGAGCGGTTTATGCTGAACGCTGTCGCAACAGAGGTCGCGCGTTTGGAGGCAGCAAGCGGGTCCTGTCGCTGACAACGCGTCACGAACGGGCAGCAGCAACAGCAGCAACAGCAGAACAGAATAGGTCAGAGGTACGAGCAAAAGTAGTGGCTTGAAGGACAAACATTAACAAGGTCAACGAACCTACGGGGGCCGCGTTACAAGCGATGTTGTGGGTGTGTTGACCGGTGCATCTGTTTGCGCGAGGGTACAACGCGCTGCATAACAGTCATCCTCGCAGCGGCAGCAGGCTCTGGTTGCCCATCGAACAAAGATGGCGGCCACCGCATCATCGCGCGGAGCTTTGAGATGCGGCTGCTACTGCTGCCGCCGCGGCAGTCTGGAACGCTCTTCCTTACCGATATCAGGGAGCCGCTGGGAGCTACGCTGCACTTTTAAATCATCCACATTGACAAAACTAACATCTTTAGAACCGCTTGTCAATGTTGTCGTTGTGTTTAGTTTGTTGTCTTTCCCCCAGCGCCTCCGATAAGCCGCGGTCGGCTGCGTACGGTGCGAAATAAGTTCAACGTACGTGCACACGTGCCGGTACCTTGGCTAACACGGACTCAGTGATTGAGACACTTCATGTGGAAATTGAGATTTGAGAGATCCGCAAAGTTCCTCCCGCAGACAAAGCACTTGTACGGCTTCTCGACGCTGTGCGACTTGATGTGCCTGTTGCAGGCCGACGAATTTCTGAAGTCCTTCTCGCATATCGGGCACCGGTGCGGCTTCTCGCCCGTGTGGATCATCGCGTGGACCTTCAGGGCCGACGGCTGTACAAACTCCTTCTCGCAGAGTTCGCACTTGTGCGGCTTCTCGCCCGTGTGGGTCATCAGGTGGTTCTTGAGAGACTTCGCCTCCAGGAAGCCCTTGGAGCACACGGGGCAGCGGTGCGCCCGCTCGCCCGTGTGGATCTTCACGTGGCTCCTGAAGTTGGAGAGGTGCCCGAAGGTCTTGCCGCACGTCGGGCACTCGTGCGGCCTCTCGCCCGTGTGGATCCTCGCGTGGCTCTTGAGCGTCGACGAGTCCGTGAAGGCCTTGCCGCACGTCGGACACTTGTGCGGCTTCTCGTTGGTGTGGTTCATCATGTGCCTCTTGAGGGCCAAAGAGTGGATGAAGTCCCTGGCGCACAGGGAACACTTGTATGGCTTCTCCCCCGTGTGGATCATCATGTGACTCTTGAGGGTTGACGCGAGCCTGAAGCCGTTCCCGCACACGGAGCACTTGAAGGGCCTCTCCCCCGTGTGCGTCATCGTGTGCCTCTTCAGGGCCGATAAGCACGCCATCGCCCTGCCGCACAGAGGGCAGCTGAGCGGCTTCTTGTCGTCGCCGGATTTCCGGCCGTCCGTCCGGTTCCTCCGGCCCCTGCTGTTCTCCAGGACCACCTCGATCTCCGCCACGTCCGACGGAGTCCCCGGATCTCCCCGCGACTTCCCGGGTCTTTCCGTTGAAGCGCCAGCAGGAAGGTCCTCAACCTCCCGAGGCCCTTCTTTGCCATAAACATCCTCTTGGTCAGAGCGAAGCTTCCCATTGTCGGACTCAAGGCCCTCTTTCTCATCCTCCAAAGGTTCCTCTTTCACACGAATATCCTCTTCGTCGGACCGAAGGTTCCCGTCGTCGGAGTCAAGGTCCTCTTCTTCGCCGAGGTCCCCCACCGCTTCAGATCGGAGGACTTCGCGAAAATCAGATTCCTGACCTAGGAGGCGAAAGGTCATCGTTGAGCTCTGCGCGAATTTCCATGAAAAGGAAAACTTATCCAGCTATGGGGGTGGAGGGGGAGGGGTCATGTGACTACAATTTTCGCCATGCTGGGCAGCAGTGCAGGTTGAGTGATGAGGGGAGGAAGGGGGAGTGGGGGGCGAGAGGGTGGGGGGTGGGGGGTGGGTGCAGTGCAACACCGGGGTTCAGATTGGCCGCTCGCCATCGATGTTGCCCGCGTCATGACGCGTCACGTCACGCGTCACGCCGTCGCCAGCTCCGCCCCCTGGGCGGGCTCTGTTATGGTAGAGCAGCCCTGTTAACGACCACCACTCACCACCACCCACCACCACCACTCACCACCACACACCACCACTCACCACCACTCACCACCACCACCACCACTCACCACCACTCACCACCACCCACCACCACTCACCACCACTCACC
This sequence comes from Lampetra fluviatilis, assembly GCF_964198595.1. Classification (NCBI taxonomy): domain Eukaryota; kingdom Metazoa; phylum Chordata; class Hyperoartia; order Petromyzontiformes; family Petromyzontidae; genus Lampetra; species Lampetra fluviatilis. The sequence goes on along the minus strand of NC_136346.1, from coordinate 856,289 downwards.
ACCACCACTCACCACCCACCACCACCCACCACCACTCACCACCACTCACCACCACTCACCACCACCACTCCGTACCCCTCACCACCACTCACCGTCGTCAGCGTCATCTCTCTCCACCTTCACGGGCGGCCACGTCTCACCGCCCGGCTCCTCTCGCTTCACGAGCGGCTCCACGGGTAGTGAAGGGACCTCCTCCTCCTCCACCTCCTCCACGTCTCCTGTCCCAAGAGGAACCCAGCACAGTGAGAATCTCAAGACGGCGCCGCCGCTCTCCAGCAACCAGGGACCCTCACTGCCGCCACCACCACCACGGCCGCTAGTGCCAGGCTAGGTGCACCCAGAGGACTACTCACCACCGCCGCCACCACCACCACGGCCACTAGTGCCAGGCTAGGTGCACCCAGAAGACTACTCACCGGTAGCGGCACCAGCGCCAGGGTGTCCCCGCGACATCTCACGGCCGGGAGGATCTCCTCCTGCCGCCTCCCGCGGAGTCTTCGAAGCGGCCTCACCTCACCTGTGGGCACGGCACGTCAGGTTTGTGTAGTGTATAGTGTAGTGTATAGTGTAGTGTATAGTGTAGTATATAGTGTAGTGTAGTGTATAGTGTAGTGGATAGTAGTGTATAGTGTAGTGTATAGTGTAGTGTATAGTAGTGTATAGTAGTGTATAGTGTAGTGTATAGTAGTGTATAGTGTATTGTATAGAAGCTTAAAATCAAGATTTACTATACACTACACTATACACTACACTACAAACTACCAGAGGTGTGGACTCGAGTCATGTGACTTGGACTCGAGTCAGACTCGAGTCATGAATTTGATGACTTGCGACTCGACTTGGACTTGCATAACAATGACTTTGTCCCACCTATGAGATGTGGACTCGAGTCATGTGACTTGGACTCGAGTCAGACTCGAGTCATGAATTTGATGACTTGCGACTCGACTTGGACTTGCATAACAATGACTTTGTCCCACCTCTGCAAACTACACTATACACTACTGTACGCTACACTACAAACTACACTATGCCCATACTCATAGAGACCCATGCAGACCCACAGAGACCCATACTCACAGAGACCCATACAGACCCACAGAGACCCATACCCATATAGACCCACAGAGAACCATACCCACACAGACCCACAGAGACCCATACAGACCCATACAGATCCACAGAGACCCATACCCATATAGACCCACAGAGAACCATACCCACACAGACCCACAGAGACCCATACAGACCCACAGAGACCCACAGAGATCCATACTCATAGAGACCCACACAGACCCACATACAGAGACCCACAGAGACCCATACCCACACAGACCCACACAGACCCACAGAGACTCATACTCACAGAGACCCACAGAGACCCATAGTCATAGAGACCCACAGAGACCCATACTCATAGAGACCCACAGAGACCTTTGGCTATCACTGATGATAGCAGCTCAACCCAATGGCTGATATCATCATCATCATCATCACGTGGACATTTACAACAGCACCTGACACACAGACAAAGTTCCCCTAGGTAGCCTCTAGCAGGGCTGTAGGGGCAAGTGCTGTTAGTAGCGAGTAGCACCACCTATGATGCACACACACAGACAAAGCTCCCCCAGGTAGCCTCTAGCAGGGTTGTAGGGGCAAGTGCTGTTAGTAGCGAGTAGCAGCACCTATGATGTACACACATACAAAGCTCCCCCAGGTAGCCTCTAGCAGGGCTGTAGGGGCAAGTGCTGATAGTAGCGAGTAGCAGCACCTATGATGTGCACACAGACAAAGCTCCCCTAGGTAGCCTCTAGCAGGGCTGTTGGGGCAAGTGCTGCTAGTAGCGAGTAGCAGCATCTATGATGCACACATAGACAAAGCTCCCCCAGGTAGCCTCCAGCAGGCCTGTAGGGGCAAGTGCTGTTAGCAGCATCTACGAAAGGATACCGGCACTGTGGCACTCACAGAGGGGTGGGTGACCAGCACCCACACCCGGCCGCCTTTGTCTCCCCAGCGCCGACGGTTAACACCCCACACCACACGCACGGCTACGCCAGGTACTCATTTGAGGCTGAGTCCACCTAGAGGAGGGCGAACCCGGGGCGAGACGATGGGGGTCCCGGAACATGAATAGCGCGGGGGGAGGGGGCTCGAATAGTGAAGGGGGCCCGGAACCTGCATAGCCTAGAGGGGGCGGAGCCTGCAAAGCTTATTGGGGGGGCGGAGCCTGTATAGCCTTTTGGTGGTGGTGGCCCCGGAACCTGCATAACGGTGGGGGCCCGGAAACCTGAATCGTAATTGGTGGTGGTGGGGGGCGTCGAGACGCGGGCCAAGCCTTGGCATCGGCTACAAATCTCAACCGCATTCGCCAATCAATAAACTATTAATGTATCGTGTATAGTAGTGTAGTATATAGTAGTGTATAGCGTAGTGTATAGTAGTGTATTGTATAATAGTGTAGTGTATAGTAATGTAGTGTTTAGCGTAGTGTATAGTGTAGGTATAGTAGTGTAGTGTATAGTAGTGTATAATAGTGTATAATAGTGTAGTGTATAGTAGTGTCGTGTATAGTGTAGTGTATAGCGTAGTGTATAGTAGTGTAGTGCATAATAGTGTAGTGTATAATAGTGTAGTGTATGGTAGTGTAGTATATAGTAATGTAGTGTAGTATATAGTGTAGTGTGACCGGATTCCGAGTGATGACCCCTTGCCCGCCCGTTTCCCCGTTCCCTTTCCATCCTCTGCCTCTCATTCCTTCTCTATCTCTCCCATTTCCTTTCAATGTTTCTCTCCTCGCACCGCGTCCTCGACTCTCCTCCCTGCGTAGCCGCGGCGTCGTTCGACCCGCCAGCACCGACACGGGTTTTAGTGTCACGCAAACAGAACGCGGTGCCAATTCGTTACTAGCACAGCACTCGTGCGTAGTGTAGTATATAGTGTAACGTATAGCAGTGTAGAGTAGTATATAGTGTAGTGTAAAGTGTATAGTAGTGTCGAGTGTCGTGTAAAGTGTCTAGTAGTGTATAGTGTAGTGTAAAGTGTCTAGTAGTTTATAGTGTAGTGTAAAGTAGTGTGTAGTGTAGTGTAAAGTGTATAGCAGTGTAGAGTGCCGTGTAAAGTGTATAGTAGTGTAAAGTGTATAGTAGTGTGTAGTGTAGTATATAGTGTAGCGTGTAGAATATAACAGTGTATAGTGTCGTGTAAAGTGTCTAGTAGTGTATAGTGTTGTGTAAAGTGTATAGCAGTGTATAGTGTCGTGTAAAGTGTCCAGTAGTTTATAGTGTAGTGTAAAGTGAATAGTAGTGTATAGTGTAGTGTAAAGTGTATAGTAGTGTATAGTGTTGTGATTTAAAACTTTCGTGACTGCAGGAAATCACATTCTTTTGGTTGTTTCGATGAAAGTCACGTGGATAGAAAAAAATACACTTTTTAAATGTTTTAATAAAAACCTAAAATTCACGACGTTTCGATCGCAACACAAGCGGTCTTCATCAGGCGATGCCTGCTGCTGAATATTTGGAGTCTGCGTCTCTCCCCGTGGCCTCGTGAAATTTTCTCCGGGTCTTCCGGTTTCTCCCTCGACATTTAGACATCAATGTCACACGTTCAGAGTACTGTATTTTGCTGCTCGAAACATTTCCACCACGATAAGCCACTTGGTTGAGCTGCCATCGTCTGTGATGGCCAAGGGTCGCTTATTTGAAAAAGAGCTACGATAGAGCTCAGTGGGACCTCACACCTGGTAACATAAACAGAGGTTAGTTTTACTGGTAGGAGACTCCTGGTTACACCAGCCCACAGGGGATTATTGTGTCCGTCCGTCGTGCATCCAAAAATGGGAGGGGTGGGGCTGGGTGGAGAGGGGAGGGTGGGGAGAGGCTGGGTGGGGAGGGGTGGGGAGGGTGGGGCTGGGTGGGGGGTGGGAGGGGTGGGGCTGGGTGGGGAGGGACTGGCCACCCCGTCGTGCCCTTATAAAACTCAACGTTTAACCTACTAACGCCGGCTTGTGCCCGCCCTCACAGTCGGCCATATTTGCGGAATACACCACGCCGCCGTTGACCCTGGCCATTGACCGAGCAACCCAACGTTCCTACCAGCTTCCTCCGCAGGAATGTGTAAGTATGGGTCTCGATGAGTGTGGGTCTCAGTGGGTTTGTATATTTATATTTACGCGATCTAACCCAAAAAACCTTTCATCTGCCCTACCGTCAAGACTTACTCCACGGGGACTGCGATCGCCGAAGTCTTCGGCGACGTTCTTTCAATCGTCGACTCCGGAGCAATCACGGTTCTCGTCGGCCTGTGACATCACATTGCCTTTTTGAGACTGTCAGTCACCTTCGGCTTTGCCAGTCTTCTCGAGTCCGACTTTGGAATCGGAGGTTCAGTCCTAAAATGGATCGCATCCTATTTGGCCGGGAGGACTTCCTCTGTTCAAAATGGCCCCTGTATTTATACTACTATTTATATTACTGGAAAGTTCTAGAATGTTCTAGAAGCTACTCCAAGTGTACTCAGCACTGAATCTATCTGGAATGTTCTGGGAAATAGCTAAATGTAAAAATATCACTGTCCTGGTCACAAAAGCAAAGTTTGTGGTGAATAATAGCCATTTTCTGTACTTTTGAGGCATAAGCAATTAGGAAATAACACTACCCAGGAACAAAAACATATTGTTACACCATCTTGATTTGAAGCTTTTGTGACTGCAGGAATCCATACTCTTTGGTTCTTTCGGTAAAGTCACGTAGGTATAAATAAAATAAAATAAATCACGACGTTGTGATCGCAACACAAGTAATCGTCATCAGGTGGGACAACTACAGCAAGAAACAACTGCTGAAGAAGGTGAGAGGGCTGTCGTGTCAAGAGGTTATATAGACTACAGTAGAACCTCTGGTCACGACCATAATTCGTTCCATAACTTTGGTCGCAACCCGATTTGGTCGTGACTCAAACTTAATTTCCCCATTGGATTGTATGTAAATACGATTAATCCGTTCCAGACTCCTATGAACTGTATATAAATATTGTTTTTTTTAAAGATTTTTAAGCACAAAAATAGTTAATTATGCCATAGAAGTCACAGTGTAATAGTAAGCTAAATGTAAAAACATTGAATAACACTGAGAAAACCTGAACAGAGAAAACTAACATTGCCACGTCAATGTTTAGAATCGTTCAACAAGATGATTGTTTCGTCTGCTACATCAGTCGGTCGATTCTGAGAGAGAGAGAATATTCATACGAGCAATTCATGTTTCTATTTAAAGTAAGTTAACAGTAATATTTGGGTACAGTATTGTTTTTGGAAGCATTCAGGGTAATATCATATGAACGTTTACTTCACCGCATCATCGTATGAATGATGCGAGAAGAGATTAACGGATTCTTATGTTAGCGATTTACGTACTCAGCGCTTTCGCTCTCTAAATTACGGCTTGAATGAGGGGGGAGGGGTATGACTACACTCACAAAATAATATCTTTCTAGGAATTTTATATAACAAAAGTTATATACATAACTGTTACGCTTTGTGTAACAGTTATGCATATAACTTTGGCGCTTACAAAAAAAATGGCGTGGAAGGGGAAATCGGCCGCGGCCATGTTTGATCGCCACCCGAGTTTGTGTTCGTGACCAGATTAAAAAATGTTGTGAATTTTTTGGTCGGAACCCGATTTGGTCGTGGTCAGAAACGTTCGTGACCAGAGGTTCTACTGTATATAGGTAGGGTACATGGGCGGGGCTAGAGATGGCGGGGGGGCAGTTAGATCTGCGGAGGCGACGGGAGAGCTAGTGGGAGAGAGAGAGGTGGGGGGTTGCCAATGAAGCAACAATGCCAATGCAGCAGCAATGCCAAACGTTGGGGATGTGGGGGGAAATTAACTCTGAAAACAAATTGCCCAGAATCAGGGTCAGGATTGAACCTACGACCCCCCCCGCATACCAGGCGAGGTAGTTAACATCTCCTAGCCACAATCAATTTTTATTTTTACGTGCCAATATCGCCCTCTTTAAAGTAGGCATGAGTGCGCATTACAGCATAACGGAAACGGGGAATGATAACTGGAAACGATGCAGCAACCGATGCCCGGGGGAAGACTGCTGGCGATGATCGTCGTAATCTTACCCCAGTGGATGTCAAGATGGGGGTTGAAAGCAGCGATATCTACGTTCAAACGGAATGGACCGTGCTTGAGGGCTTCACACGGGCTCAGTGATTGAGACACTTCATGTGGAAGTTGAGATTTGAGAGATCCGCAAAGTTCCTCCCGCAGACGAAGCACTTGTACGGCTTCTCCACGCTGTGCGACTTCATGTGCCGGCTGCAGGCCGACGACTTCCTGAAGTCCTTGTCGCATATCGGGCACCGGTGCGGCTTTTCGCCCGTGTGGATCATCGCGTGGATCTTCAGGGCCGACAGGTACGCGAAGTCCTTCCCGCAGACGTCGCACTTGTGCGGCCTCTCTCCCGAGTGGCCCATCGCGTGGACCCTGAGGGCCGCCAGCTGGGTGAAGGCCTTCCCGCACGCGTCGCACTTGTGCGGCTTCTCGTCCGCGTGCGTCAACTCGTGGTTCCTGAGGAAGGACGGCTTCGTGAAGCCCTTGCCGCACGCGCCGCACTTGTGCGGCTTCTCGCCCGTGTGGGTCATCAGGTGGTTCTTGAGAGACTTCGCCTCCAGGAAGCCCTTGGAGCACAGGGGGCAGCGGTGCGCCCGCTCGCCCGTGTGGATCTTCACGTGGATCCTGAAGTTGGAGAGGTGCGCGAAGGTCTTGCCGCACGTCGGGCACTCGTGCGGCCTCTCGCCCGTGTGGCTCTTGAGGTGGCTCTTGAGCGTCGACGAGTCCGTGAAGGCCTTGCCACACGTCGGGCACTTGTGCGGCTTCTCGTTGGTGTGGTTCATCATGTGCCTCTTGAGGGCCGATGAATGGATGAAGTCCCTGGCGCACAGGGAACACTTGTACGGCTTCTCCCCCGTGTGGATCATCATGTGACTCTTGAGGGTCGACGCGAGCCTGAAGCCGTTCCCGCACACGGAGCACTTGAAGGGCCTCTCGCCCGTGTGCGTCATCGTGTGCCTCTTCAGGGCCGATAAGCACGCCATCGCCCTGCCGCACAGAGGGCAACTGAGCGGCTTCTTGTCGTCGCCGGATTTCTGGTCGTTCGTCCGAGTCCTCCGACCTCTGCTGTTCTCCAGGACCACCTCGATCTCCGCCACGTCCGAGGGAATCCCCGGATCTCCCCGCGACTTCCCGGGTCTCTCCGTTGAAGCGCCAGGCCGAGAGTCTTCATTCTCCAAAGGCCCTTCTTTGACGTCAAGACCCTCTTCATCAGAATCAAGGTCCCCATCGTCACTCCGAATATCCTCTTCATCGGACTGAAGCTTCCCGTCGTCGGACTCAAGGTCCTCTTTCTCATTCTCCAAAGGTTCTTCTTTAACACGAATATCCTCTTCGTCTGACTGTAGCTTCCCGTCATCTGACTGAAGTTCCCCGTCATCGGACTGAAGCTCCTCTTCTTCACCGAGGTCCTCCGCTTCTCCGAGCTCATCAGCTTCAGACCGGAGGTCCTCTTGAAAACGAGGCTCCTGACCTGGAAGGCGAAACGTCATCTTTGAGCTCCGTGCAAATTTTAAGAAGGAAAAAGAAAAACGCGTCTACTACCGGATGAGTTGTCTGTCCATTTCACACCTTTCGGTCGTGGGCGGGCTTCGGCAACCAAAATAACAATAAGTGCCATCGTTTTCGAATTCGATAAAAAAACAAAAACCTCGATATTTTTCGATTAAAAGCTTTCGTGACTGCAGGGATTCATATTCTTGGTTCTTTCGGTAAAGTCACGTAGAAGGGAAATAATAAAAGAATACAAATAAAACGTAATAAAATAAAATTCTCACGATGTTTCGGCCACAACGCAAGCAGCCGTCTTCAGGTGAAGAACAGAGCTGTCGGAAAGACAGCATCCTAATGAACACTGCTAAGCTTGGCAGCGTATTTTAAGCTGGGTGGGAGGAGGAGAGCGCCTTGACAAAGGAGTTTACATATGAACAGAGGAATTTAGCATATTGATGACAAATGAAGATATTGGGTTAGTCACTCCTTGTGGAATGTGTAGGCGGTGGGGGGGGGTCTCAAAGTCATATTATGCTCGTGTATTATGTAGGATTAGCAGTAATAAAGGGAGGTAAATGGAATATATAACTGAATTTGGAGCTTTCGTGACTGCAGGAATTACTCTTTGGTTCTTTCGATAAAGTCACGTATAAAGAGAAAATAATAAATTAAATACTAGCATACAACGTTAATTCGACTCTCTGTTGTATTACGTTACATTTCTAAGTATACTAGATTTGTGTTTCTATTTCATTTATACCTGATGATGATTGCTTGTGTTGCAATCGAAACGTCGTATGCTAGTATTTAATTTATTATTTTCTATTTATACGTGACTTTACCGAAAGAACCAAAGAGTAATATATAACTGCTCAACCCAGGCTATCAATGCTTCATTACTTGCATTGTCCTTGCACTGTTGATGTTCTCTGGTCAAACACTGGTGGTGAGACGAGGCTATAAAAGGGACTGTATCTCCAGTGTAGGCCAAGAAGTTTAAAGGACAATCCATGTATTATTAAGAACGTGTTTGCATCTCTTTTACTCCCAGCCTTGCACACTACCATCACTAGGAAATTTGACGTGCAGTGTTTCAATCGTGCAAATTGAAATGATGTCACATTGGTGGTCTGGCCGCACGGTAAAGATGCACTTTGTGAGTTTCTAAATCATCTCGACTCGCTAAACCCGGCCACCCAGTTCACGATCTTATCTTATATTCGCATAGCGCTTTTATCGAAGGCGCCTTACAAGGGTTACGAGTGGTACAATTGGGTGACTAAAAGTGATATGGTGAATAGGGATGGGGTATTGGGAGGGTGTGCTTAGTGGGAACGGGAATTACGGGGTTACCTAGAAATGGAGGGAAGGACGTGGCCAGGAATAAGAGGTGGGAGTCTTGAGCGAGGAGTAGAAATTAGACAGGGAGTGGTGCTTCTGGCTACATGTGGAGGGGGACGTTTGTTCCAGTGCAAGGGGGCGAGCAGGAAAACGGAGCGGAAACGGTGGATCGTGCACAAGGAGAGGCGGGGACGGTGAGGAGCGGGAGAGATGGAAGTGGAGGTGGCTAATGGACCCATCCCAATTCGTGGATATTTTCCTCGGACGTGGCCTAAACGTAGTGAAACCCGCCACCGCCACCACCACCACCACCGCAAAACTAAGTCGAGGGGTTTGTCACGTAAACACAACGTGGTGCCAATTAGTTACCGGTACGACACTCACCGGTTTGCCGTGTTTTTGGAGAGCAAACCCGCGACCACGTTCGCTATTCGAGTAGCCGCGACGTGGCGCCGCTGGGAATTACAACAAATACCAGCATCACCAGGCGACACTTGTTAGCCAATCAGATGCGGAGACCAGAGGCGGGTGGGTTAATGACGTCATAAACGTCGCAATGGATGCCCATTACCGGTTGGCTTATTCATGGGGTAATCGACGCGCGCAATGAATTGTTTTTTGGTATCGTTGCTACCGCTGTTGCTGACCCCCCCCACCTTGCAAGGATTCAAGACGGGAGGAGAGGGGACAGGGCGGAACCGGCTACACCAAGTGACGTCACCACCACCACCACCGCCACGGCCGCTAGTGCCAGGCTAGGTGCACCCAGAGGACTACTCACCGGTAGCGGCAGCAGCGCCAGGGTGTCCCCGCGACATCTCACGGCCGGGAGGATCTCCTCCTGCCACCTCCCGCGGAGTCTTCGAAGCGGCCTCACCTCACCTGTGGGCACGGCACGTCAGGTTTATGCAGTGTATAGTGTAGTGTATAGTGTAGTGTATAGTGTAGTGTATAGTGTAGTGTATGGTAGTGTATCGTGTAGTGTATAGTGTAGTGTATAGTCGTGTAGTGTATAGTGTAGTGTATAATGTAGTGTATAGTAGTGCAGTGCGTAGTAGTGTATAGTGTAGTGTAAAGTAGTGTATAGTGGAGTGTATAATTGAGTATATACACTAATACACACTGCACCACTTAGTGTAACTTGAACACTACACACTACACAATGCACCACTTTCGTAACTCTCCAAACCTTTACAGCTGTTCTGTGAGTTCAGTTTACCTGGGCTAGAGAGCCTGAACAGCAGCAGGAGGAGGTGGTGGTGGAGGTGGTGGAGGTGGTGGTGGAGGTGGTGGAGGTAGTGGTGCTGGAGGTGGAGGTGGTGGAGGTGGTGGTGCTGGAGGTGGCGGTGGTGGATTCGGAGCGCGTGGAACCTCCGTGGAGGAGACGGAGCGAGGGAGCGTGGAGCGGTGAATGAGTGGGGGGGCTGGGGGTAGGAGAGACCCCGGAACGTGAATAGCAGCTGCCACTGGGCCCCAGAATCTGCATTGCCACGAGGGGCGTGGTTAAGGGAGCCTCAGAACGTGCATAGCCAATGGGAGGGGAGAGCGGGGGGAGGCCCCGGAATCTGCATAGCCAGAAGGGGGGCGTGGTTAAGGGAGCCTCTGAACGTGCATAGCCAATGGGAGGGGAGAGCGGGAGGTTTGCCCCGGAATCTGCATAGCCAGGAGAGACGAGATGCGGGACAAGACTGTGGCATTGGCTCCCTGGAATCCTGCGGGCAGTACGGACCCCGCTGTGTGAGGTTCACCGACTCATCACACATGAACACACTGTGTGTGTGTGGTGTTCACCGTCTCATCACACGTGAACGCACTGTGTGTGCCCGTGGTTCAGCAGAAGCTGGACTGTCGCTCTCTCCCTGGATCTGGTTCCAACGTTGAGTGGTCTCATCAGTCGGTCTCCATTCACCCATTGGTTCAGTACCAGCAGCAACTGTTGACCTGGTGAGTGTGTGGTGGGTGAGTGGGTGAGTGATTGGTTGAGTAAGTGGTTGAATGGTTGAGTGAGTGGGTGAGTGAGTGGTTGAGTGAGTGGCTGAGTGAGTGGGTGCGTGAGTGAGTGGTTGAGTGAGTGATGAGTGAGTGGTTGAGTGAGTGATGAGTGAGTGGTTGAGTGAGTGAGTGGTTGAGTGAATGGTTGAGTGAGTGAGTGATTGAGTGAGTGAGTGGTGGAGTGAGTGATTGAGTGTTGTCTTCGCCAGCGGTCCCCAACCTTTTTGTTACCAGGAACCGGTTTCGTGGAAGACAATTTTTTCACGGACCGGAGGGGACGGGGGGGTTTCATTATTGGGTTTTTCCCCCCTTTCAAAGAAGCTCTCCGGCGACGTTTGTTTTTTTACTCATGTTGGCCAGGGGTGAGCTTGTGGGCTGACCAAAACCGCGACCGCTGAGACGAGTTCGTGGTGCGGCAAAGATGCGCGGACGGAAGTGGTCAATAAAATAATGGGAGCGGGCCACGCGCGGACTCACCGCTCTCACCTCCTGCTATGGGGCCAGCTTCCTAACAGGCCATGGACTGGTACTGGCCCGCGGTCCGGGAGTTGGGGACCCCCTGGTCTATGCGACATCTTGCCCAGCGGCTGCACGAGGTTACCGGGCGCGAAAGGAGCGGAGTGACAGTGATGGCCGTGGCAGTGGCCACGGGGACAGCGGCGCCGACTGTTGGAACGTCGTCACCGGAGGCCGGGCGGGACAGAAAGCCGCCTCGAGAACTTTTAATCTTGAATCTTTATATCCGCCTTGGCCGTGCGACTCTTCGACGTTTCGTGCGGCCTCGTGTGTCTGAGCACCAGTTGGGCATCCTGCATCTCCTCATCCCCCTTCCTCATCCCCCCCCCCTCATCCCCCCTGTCTCTCTCTATGTGGTGATATGTTAACTACCTCGCCTGGTGTGCAGAAGGTTGTGGGTTCGATCCTGACCCTGACGACGCCTGCTGCTGTTTATTTGGAGTCTGCGTCTCTCTCCCCATAGTGAGATGTTGACTACCTCGCCTGGTGTGCAGGAGGGTCGTGGGTTCGAGCCCGACCCTGGCGACGCCTGCTGCTGTATATTTGGAGTCTGCGTCTCTTTCCCCATAGTGAGATGTTGACTACCTCGCCTGGTGTGCAGGAGGGTCGTGGATTCGATCCCGACCCTGACGACGCCTGCTGTCTATGTGGAGTCTGCGTCTCTCTCCCCGTGGTCGCTACGTGGATTTGTCTTCGGGTCCTCCTCCGGTTTTTCCTCCTAATTTAGAATCAACGTCACCACGCGTTTAGAGTAATTTGTCTACTGCTATGAATGTCCACGTGATGATGATGACATCAGGCCCACGTGGTTGAGCTCCTATCATTTGTGATGGTCAGGTCCCTTCTCAAAAAGCTACATTGCAGCTCAGTGGGACCTTACAGATGGTAAAATAAACATAGTTTAGTTTCTAGTATGAATCTCGATGATTATGGACCTCTATGGACCTATGTGGATCGATGGGTCTCTATGAGTCTCTGTGAGTATGAGTCACTTTTGGTATCTGTGGATCTATGGGTTTCTATGCGTCTCTGTGAGTCTGTAGAAACACACGCTTAGAGCATTTGGCTGCTGCTACGAATACTCGGCGATGATGACGATATCAGCCCACGTGGTTGAGCTGCTATCATCTGTGATGGCGACGTCGCTTCTGACAAGATATCTACTACACAGTAGCAGCTCAGTGGGGCCTTACAGCTGGTAACATCAACAAAGTTTTAGTTGAATTGGTGAAACCTCGGTAGGAAACGGCGGTTGTTGTCGGACTGCTGCTGCTGCCGCCGCTGGTGAGTAGTCCTCGAGGTGCACCTAGCCTGGCACGAGCGGCCGTGGTGGTGGGCGGTGACGGTCCCACGGTTTTGTTGGGGCGTTGTCTCTGCGTTTGCTTCCCCCCCCCCCCCCCGCTGCAACCTCATGGAGAGTGGCCGCGACGGTAGCGGCAGCGGCGTCGTCTTGAGTCTCTCACCACGCTGGGTTCCTCTTGGGACAGGAGACGTTGGAGGAGGTGAAGGAGGAGGTGGACGAGGTGGACGAGGAGGAGGCAGAGGAGGTGGAGGAGGTGGCTCTTTCTCTACCCATGGAGGTGTTCGTGAAGCGAGAGGTGGAGGAGCCGGGCGGTGAGACGTGGCCACCCGTGAAGGTGGAGAGAGAAGACGCCGATGGAGGTGGTGATGCTGGTGAGTGATCGTGATGGTGGTGGTGAGACGTGGTGGTGGTGGCGAGCGGTGGTGGTGAGTGGTGATCACGGTTCTCCGCGGCGAGTTAAACACGACGCCCATTAACAACATCGTTTGTGATGGTCAGGGCCGCGGCTTTCACAGCGGTTCAGTGGGGACTTACAGCTGGTAACGTAAACGTAGTTCCGTTTCAGTGTGCACCGATGTTTGGACCGGAGGACGAACGTCAAACGGTGAACAGCACAACAGCAATGCAAGCAAACGTGCTCTGATAATAAGAATGATTATAATAATCCATAATAGAGATTTGTGGGTGAGATCGCGTAAATATATAAATGTGTCGTTAAAACCCGCCACCACTCGGCACAGCCAACTAGTGAGGGTTGTCACGTAAACAGAACGTACCAATTCGTCACTAGTACAGCACTAGTATGTAGTGTAGTGTGTAGTGTATAGTAGTGTAGTGTATAGTAGTGTATAGTGTAGTGTATAGTCGTGTATAGTGTAGTGTATAGTCGTGTATAGTGTAGTGTATAGTAGTGTGTAGTGTATAGTAGTGTATAGTGTCGTGTATAGTGTAGTGTATAGTAGCGTAGTGTATAGTGTAGTGTACTAGTACAACACACCGGTGTGTTTGAGAGCCAAGCCACAACATTTACAAACTGAGTACGACATTTCGCCAGTAATTACAACCAGCTTCACCAGGCGACAGCCAGATTTGTGGAGAAGTCTTACTGCTTCTTTCCTTATATAGAGGCGTAGATGTGTTGACCACCCTGCTGCGCTCTTGCAAAATGTGGGGGGGAATTACTGAAGCGACGTACATTCTGCATGTGCATTATGTGAACCCTTTGTAGGCATGCATTTAAATAATGACTTATTTGATGATTCGCTTCCACGCAGAACTAAGACGAATGGTTACAGTTATTTTGATTTCTTTCAATTTCGATAGATTCTCTAATTAGTATTGGCCAGTAGTAGCTAGTTTTGCACAAAACTTCAACAAAATCAATTGAGTGTCCTTGTTGGCACACATGTTCTGCTACTGCTGACAGTTTTATTTGGGAGTATTTAATATTTCTCTGATGTTCTTTTAGTCGTGTGCTGTTTGCCCAACACAGCATTTACTACACGTGCAGTTAATCCTGTACACACCTTCTGTTGATAGCTTCGGTAATACATCTTTTGTACCAGATATTAGATTCTGTATTTTATGTACTGTGCCAAATCTGACTCTGATGTTTTGTTTTTCCAAACATCTGGCTAGTTTTTTTGTTACTCCCGCAATGTACGGTATTTTGATCGTTTTAATGACTTGGGCAGTTTCAGTGCTCTTGTTGTTTGATTTGGTTTTAGTATTCAATGCCCTGTTGATTTGTGCATTATTGTAACCGTTCATTTGCACCGCTTCTTAAACATGTTGAATTTCACTTCTCAGACTGTCACCATCTGACACTTTCTTAGCTCGATGAATGAGCGTCTTGCAAAGAGCAGATTTCTTTACGGGGTGATGGTGTGACTCTGCATTCAGATAGGCGTCAGTGTGCGTTTTCTTTCGGTAAACGCTGTGTGCTATATTACCATTTCTACCCCATCCGAGCAGAATATCCAGAAATGGTAGAGTTCTGTCAGCTTCCACTTCACAGATCTGGCTGTCGCCTGCTAGTTGTAATTACTGGCAAAACGTCGTACTCAGTTTGTAAATGTTGTGGCTTGGCTCTCCAACACACCGGTGTGCTGTATTAGTGACGAATTGGCACGTTCTGTTTACGTGACAACCTTACTAGTTGGCTGTGTTGGGTGGTGGCGGGTTTGAACGACACTTTTATATATTTACGTGATCTAACCGAAAAACCTCTATTGTGGATGATATTGGTCGCGAAAGCCTACGTGTTAAATTATAATAATGATGATTATTATCATGGGGACCTGTTGCCGGCATCAAAGTATGAAAACTAAGGAGGGGTGTTTTTACGCTTTCGGGCAGCAAAAATTCCTTTAAAAAAGTTTTTTTTAAAAACAACGGTTTTATTCACAACTTCGTTTAACTCACGGTCGTTGAGAAGTACGTCAATGGCGCCTGAGACACGCGGCGCCTGCTTTGTGTGCGAGCCGATTCCACAGTTCAGGGACCATGGCGTTTTTGACCGACACAAAAATATATATAAATAATAAGGCGTCCATACAAAATGTAAATTGCTTTAAAGTAGCGAATTTAATTGATTAATTGATGCCGATTTTGATACGGGCATGCATTGTCAATGGATCTGAGAACGTGTGCAAAATGTGGTATTTATTCGTGTTGTTGTTGTTGTTTTATATGTTGTTGGGGGGGGGGGGGGGGGGGAGAGACCTTCGTCCGGTAGCAGACTTAAGTTTTACTTGAAATTTTCATGGAGCTCAATGGTGAACCTTTCGCCTCCTAGGTCAGGACCCTGATTCTCAAGAGGATGAGCTCGGCGTAGTGGAGGACCTCGGTGAAGAAGAGTTTCAGTCAGATGGCGGGGTCCTTCAGTCCGATGATGAGGATATTCGTGTTAAAGAGGAACCTTTGGAGAATGAGAAAGATGAGCTTGGGAGTGACGATGGGGACCTTGATTCGGACGAAGAGGGTCTTGACGTCAAAGAAGGGCCTTTGGGGAATGAGGACCCTCGGCCTGGCGGTTCTACCGGGAGACCCGGGAAGTCGCGGGGAGACCAGGAGACTCCGTCGGACGTGGCGGAGATCGAGGTGGTCCTGGAGAGCAGCAGGGGCCGGAGGAACCGGACGGACGGCGACGACAGGAGACCGCACGAGTGCCCCTTGTGCGGCCGGGCCTTCACATGCTCGTCGGCCCTGAAGAGGCACGCGATGACGCACACGGGAGAGAGGCCCTACCGCTGCTCGGTGTGCGGGAACGGCTTCAGGAAGTCGTCGGCGCTCAAGAGCCACGCGATGATCCACACGGGCGAGAAGCCCTTCAAGTGCCCGCTGTGCCCCAGGGGCTTCGTCCAGTCGTTCGCCCTCAAGAGGCACGTGATGAAGCACACGGACGAGAGGCCGCACGCGTGTCCGACGTGCGGCAAGGCCTTCACCGACTCGTCGACGCTCCGGAGCCACGCCAGGATCCACACGGGCGAGAGGCCGCACGAGTGCCCGACGTGCGGCAAGGCCTTCGCGCACCTCTCCAACCTCAGGAGCCACACGAAGATCCACACGGGCGAGCGGGCGCACCGCTGCCCCGTGTGCGACAAGGGCTTCGTCGAGTCGTCGGACCTCAAGAACCACCTGATGACCCACACGGGCGAGAAGCCGCACAAGTGCGCCGCGTGCGGCAAGGGCTTCACGAAGCCGTCCTTCCTCAGGAACCACGAGTCGACGCACGGGGGCGAGAAGCCGCACAAGTGCGACGTTTGCGGGAAGGCCTTCACCCAGCTGGCGGCCCTCAGGGTCCACGCGATGGGCCACTCAGGAGAGAGGCCGCATTGCTGCGACGTCTGCGGGAAGGGCTTCGCGCACCTGTCGGCCCTGAAGGTCCACGCGATGATCCACACGGGCGAGAGGCCACACCGGTGCCCGATATGCGACAAGGATTTCATAAAGTCGTCGGCCTGCAGCCGGCACATGAAATCGCACAGCGTGGAGAAGCCGTATAAGTGCTTCGTCTGCGGGAGGAACTTTGCGGATCTCTCAAATCTCAACTTCCACATGAAGTGTCTCAATCACTGAGACACTTCAAACTGTCCAGATCCCTAGAATCTCAACTTTAATGTGAAGTGTCTCAATGACCAAGACAATTCACACTTTGCATATCGCTCGAACCTTAACTTCCTAATGAAGTGTCTCCATCACTGAGACAATTCAAGTACAATCCGTTTGAACGTAGATTCATAGCAAAGTTTTGGTTTACTTTTGGGGGTTAGATCGCGTCGACGTAAACGCGTCATTAGGCCCGCCACACCGCCCGCCACGGCCAATTGGTTCAGGGTTTTGTCACGTGAACAAAACGTGCCGGTCGGTTTACCACTTCAGCACCCTGGCGTGTGTTGGAGAGTGATCCCATGGATGTTGTAAATGCACATGCTCTGGATTCGCGAGCCTCGCGCATTCGCGAGCCACCGAATAGAATGTCTTCACCCTTTTAAAAGGAGGGCTGGAACGAGATCCGCTCTTGCCTTCCGAACGGACGACTGAGTGAATGACAGCAGTCTAAAACTGCATCTTCAATCCGCTGCTGTTGAGTCCACGCGAAAGAGAAGAAGACCAAACGTCTCAGCTGTAATACCCCTGTGCTCGCGAGCGTCACGCAGCGCCTACAGACCAACGACAACGGTGATGAGTGGTGGGGGGGGGGGGCGGGAAGATGCACGTAGAACCCCACTCGGCCACCCGCTCAGGCCTCCATCTCGCAGTGATCCCTCTCCGGACTCGCCGCTGTGCATTTGCTCACTTCATGCTTACTCCTTTATACGCTCTTGGTTGTTATCAACGGGTTGAAGCTTTCGTGACTGCAGGAATCCATATTCTTTGGTTCTTTCGGTAAAGTCACGTAGTTAGTCATCAGGCAAAAGTTTTGGCAAAAGTTTTGCCTGATGACGACCGCTTGTGTTGCGATCGAAACGTCGTGATTTTTTAAATTTTATTTCTAACTACGTGACTTTACCGAAAGAACCAAATAGTATTATCAACGGGTCGACCGCGAGGTCCATCGGGAAGGGAGCGAACGCATTCGGGGAGAGTGTTTCGGGGGAGATCGCTACCTCCCCAGAGTGGACACTTCCAATTTATATATTGCTTAGACACATTGTGTATCTACATACTGTATACTCGACAAAAGCTCACCCTAATGTATCTGTTGTTGTAGATATCATTCATAGTGTTCATTCATCCCGTGCACACGCACACATTGTTAATTGGATGATTGTTAGAGTGTTATTTGGTTTGTCATTTGGGTTCGTTCGGATATTTTGTGATTTTTCTTGATTCGCTTTTCGAATTTTTCGTCGATTAATTATAATCATTTATTCGTGAGACGTTCTATTGCAATGCTGCGGAGCTGATACCTCGAGCATTTCACTGCACCCGCTACAACATGAAACGTAGCTGTGTATGCGACCAATATACATTTTTTATTTGCTCAAAATGAAAAAAACTAAAACTGTGCGGTCGTTTTAATCATCGAACTCCCGCATCTTCCAATGTGGAGTCATCCACCCTCCCGAAATCCTCACCACCACCACCTCCCATTGTCGTCCAATCATCATCAAAGGTAATACAAATGGAACACATTGTTCTTGACTTAGAGCTTTCGTGACTGCAGGAATTCATATTCTTGGGTCTTTCGGTAAAGCCACGTAGATAGATCAAAGCTGCTGATATTCTCAGCAGCTCTCCTGCGATATGTCTCACCTGCTGATGATTGCTTGTGTTACGATCGAAACATCGTGATATTGTATTTTTTTTAATTACTTTTTATTATTTGATCTATCTACGTGGCTTCACCGAAAGACTCAATAATACATTGTTCCTTATAATGTATTGTGGTCATTGTTATTACACATTGACAATCCCCCCCCGCTGTATGTTCGCCTCGTACCAAGAACGTAATGACATTTCCCCACCCTCTCCACATTGGAATGAGGTTTTCTGCATTCGCGAATTTGCATTACAAGAATGCTACCCTCGTGGATACAGAGGAGATGGCGTTAACCGTAGAGTAATACGTCGTTTAACACGCAGGTGTAGGTTTTCGCGACTAATAGTGTCCGAAACGGGTTTTTTTTGGGGTGGTTAGATCGCGTAATTATAAATTTGTCATTAAACCCGCCGCCACCACCACTCGACACAGCCAATTAGTAAGGTTTGTGTCGCTTTAACAAAACGTGCCAATTCGTTACTAGCACAGCACTAAATCGGTTGTTGGAGTAGTGAACCAATTCGTTACTAGTACAGCACTAAATCGGTTGTGTTTTGGAGAGGGAATAAATTCGTTACTAGTACAGCACTAACCGGTTGTGTGTTGGAGTAGTGACCAATTCGTTACTAGTACAGCACTAACCGGTTGTGTGTTGGGGTAGTGACCGATTCGTTACTAGTACAGCACTAACTGGTTGTGTGTTGGGGTAGTGAAACAATTCGTTACTAGTACAGCACTAAACCGGTTGTGTGTTGGAGAGTGAACCAATTCGTTACTCGTACAGCACTAACCGGTTGTGTGTTGAGAGCAAACCCACTATAACATTTACAATTCGAGTAGTTGTAACGTTTCGCCGGTAATTACGAATTGGCGGACCGTTTTACGTGACACATGCTCCTTACTGATTGGCCGTGTTGGGTGGCGGTGTTTAACGACACACAGGTACGCGATCTAACTAAAAAAAAGAACCCCGATCGTGGATAATATTGGTCGCGAAAGCCCTACTGCGTGTTAATACCAAAACACGATAGGAGTGCAGAGTTTGGGACATGCAATCAAATCCCTTTAAATTATATATATCTACAAACCAGTTCATGAAGCCTGCATTCGCCAGGCAAACGTTTTCAATAAACATAATACTGAACCTGATGTGATTTTTTTGTCTTTGCGATTTGTATCTACGATCATATCACGAACAACTATGCCAAACATTTTGTATTCGCCTCTACGTCGCCCTCTCGTGGCCAGCTCCATAGTAGCTGGTGAGGCTATAGAAGGCTCAACGAGACTTAATGCTGAATGGGAATCAGAACGTTTATTGAGGCTGCAAGAGGAATCCGATGAGCTATTAAGCTATTTTATTCATAGATGTCCAGTTAGAGGCACGGGGTCAGAACGTTAGAGCAACAAACAGTGACACAAACACCATAACAACTACAGGTAGTCCTCTACTTACGATGGAGATGCATTACGACCCCATCGTAAGTCGAAGATGGCCTAGCCTACCCAGGAGTCTTAAAGAATGGTGATAATTTAGCAAAACAGAGCAATTTACAGTACCGTACTGTATAAACTATAAACTGTATGTATTTATTAATTACAATACTGCATTGCATAGTAAAATGTAAAGTAAAAAAACCAAGGTAAATTCTTAGCCTACCGATATGAACTGCAATTTAATAGAAAGTTTTTTCAGGAAACAATCCTATCTGCTATAAAAAATTTTAACATGCATATCATCGTATCGTGGTAACCCTAAAATGAAATCGCTGAAGCTACGTATCATACATGCATTGAACGTATAGTAATGTATCATATTGTACTGTACTCGCCAAGATTCTGTCCGTCGTCTGCATACTTGAACGATGTTAGGTTGTTGATGGCAATTTTGTCATATCGCTATCGCCATCATAAGATCGAAATATCGTAAGTCAGACCACCGTAACTCGGGGACTACCTGTACTCCAAACATTTGGTATTTTTCCGCCAATAAAAAACCCCGCAAAAATTGCTGACGACGCAATTCAACTTCTATTTAGAAACGTACTCATCAGAAATCGCTCCATTTAAAGTTTCCGTTTTTTTGTTCTTATTAAGAAAAAAATGGAATGAACTTCGTCTCTATGAGGGGAAGCTCTATCTTTTACCGTTTTCGAATTATTCAGATGTGGACGTCATATAATGCTTGTATTGTTTCGTTCGAAACCGCTCGAATCTGAAATATCTAAAAAAAATATGAAAGGTAGAACACAACCAATGGTTCTCGCTTGAATTTTATTTGCCGTCTAACTCGGTCAGCGTTACTCACTGAGCCTGACTCATGAAGTCACTCAGCTTGACTTCATGAAAAAAACCCGCAGTCTTATTTTGTGAATGTTTTCTGCTGAATAACACCACGCACACAAACGTGTTTATGGGGCGCTTAACATCGAGATTTGGGGGCCTTAACATGAAAAATCTTAGATTTTATGATTCTCCTGTTTGCATCCTAACAGCTACCTATTTGCCAAATGTCAGCTTTCTATCTTGCCAGGAAGTTACCTCTAGAGGGTTTTGAGACATACAGATCAAGGTCTGTATTTATATAGAATATATATTTATCTCCCTGTTGTTTTCGTCCTTAAAGCTACCTGGGTTCAAATGTCAGCTTTATACCTTGTTGGGAAGTTACCCCTAGAGGGTTTTGAGACATACAGATTAAGGTATTTATTTATATAGAATATATATTTATCTCCCTGTTGTTTGTGCGTCCTTAAAGCTACCTTGGTTCAAAATGTCAGCTTTTTACCTTTTTGGGAAGTTTCCCCTAGAGGGGTTTGAGACATACAGAATAAGGTCTTTATTTATATAGATAGAAGAGTATTATTATTATTGAAGACGAGTCTTATTAAAAGCTACCTGTGCACCACATTTCAGCTTTCTACCTTGTCAGGAAGTACCCCAGAGGTTTGTTGAGACATACAGACAGATTAAGGTCTGTATCTACATAGAATGTACAGACCGAAAAAACAGAGACTACTTACCTGACACGGTGTGCTGGCTAAGGACAGGGAATGGAAATGATTGGCGGAGGGGAAATTGAAATGTAAAAATGAGGATTGAGTGTCATGGGGGGGGGGGCATTGGAGAAGGAGGACGAGGATTTGGCGGAGGGAAATGGGGGTGAGCGGAACCTTCCAGAAAAGGGGCGGGTAGGGGACTCGAGGTATGTTATGAGTGGGGATAGCATGAGGGGAAGGTGACGCTTGGAGAGAAGTTCGTGTGTCAAGCAGCGAAGTGCAGGGCTCTTAGTAATTAATCTTGATTTGAAGCTTTCGTGACTGCAGGAATCCATACTCTTTGGTTCTTTCGGTAAAGTCACGTAGTTAGAAATAAAATAAAACAAATCACGACGTTTCGATCGCAACACAAGAGGTCGTCCTCAGGCGGGAAAAAATAAGAATCCCCCTGCCTGAGGACGACCGCTTGTGTTGCGATCGAAACGTCGTGATTTGTTTTATTTTATTTTTAACTAAGTCTCTTAGTAACGGAGAAGAAACCACGTGTGTCGGATGTCATTACAAATGTAGCGCATAGCTGTAAACTTGATCACAGACCAATTCAGACCGTATAGGTCACCCCGTGCCCCTCATAAATCTCAACGTTCATCCTACAGAGTCCCATCACACTACTGTAGTATACTACTATACTATAGTATACTACTATACTAATACACTACTATACTACTACACTACTATACCACACTATACTACTATACCACTAACCTACTATACCACTACACTACTGTAGTGAGTAATTTCTGAGACGCTATTTTAGGAGGCAACAACGTTTATTCTACACTATATCTTGCACACTGTTCACACACGTGATAACTATTTAAGGGTCAGAGCAGCCAACATGCTGTCTGACCCATGACGCCAGAGATGAAGACATAGCACCTCGGGTTCCATTCCACCTGTAGACAGCCCCGATTCAGCCTCGGGGCTTCCCTTTTATGTCCCTTAGCGTGGACTGGCTCCGCCCTCGGCCACGCCCCCTTCTGGAACCTTCCAGGACGTTTTGGGCCACCTTCCACGTGCCACCTGCCCGGCTCTGCCCTTAACCACGCCCCCTTCTAAAACCCTCCAGAAGGTCCTGGGCCATGCTCCCCGTGTCCACTCGGTCACCTTTGCCCTACCTCCCTCACCCCGGCCCATCACGTGCTTCGCCAGCCGGCCAGGGTGCCATGTCCCCACGTGCCCCGCTCCGCCAGCAGCCAGCACCACGCCCCCTAGTGACCCACTTCGTGGCATTACATGGTGTGCTGGCTGCTACACTCACATTCCCTCATTCTACTGTACCTCGCGCTACACGCAGTAGTGATCCATTCTATGTCACTACACTACCATACCTGTCAACCCCTTATCAGTGCGCTACCTTATTAGAGATCAGTTCAGACCTGATTTGTCACACCCCGTGCCCTTATCAATCTCAACGCTCATCCTACAAAGTCCCATCGCAAGGAATAAACACAAACAAATAGACACAACGAGATCATTATTATTTTGCTCGTATTGAAACGGCTGTACGCTGCATGGACCGAGAACTCAATTTCTCTGCACAAAGAATACGGGGAAAACCGTGTGGGTTGACGCGGTGTGGTAGTAACATCGACGCACGTTCTTGCCTTCATTTCGGAAACAAACGCTATTCTGTAGGCCTCCCCAAGCCGTTTGCCCCTTCCCCTCGTGGTACCCCCCTTTTATATCCCTCGAGCCCCCCTCCCTCGAAGGTTCACTCACCCGCATTGTCCCTCGGCCAATCCCCCCGTCCTTCTTGTCGAGCTGTCATCAGCCTTTACCCCCCCCCACCCATACCCACGACCCCCTCCTGATAGTCCACCCTCGTTTTCCCGCCATTTTACGTTTGAATTTCTTCACCAATAGGTTTAATGCCCTTGCCGTCACCAATCATCTCTGCACCAATCACAGGCGCCCCCTAACGCACTCCCCGAGTGCCCGTCGTCTGCACGCGTATCACGTCAGGCGAGTGGGTCGGTTGTCTTCGGTCTTGACACATCGATGGTGATAATAGTAATCATACTCTTAGGGTCTTTTGGTCAAGTCACCTACATAGAAATAATAGATCATGACGTTTCGATAATAATCATTCAAATATCCAATGCGCCATTTTCCACGCCTGGATCCCGCAATGCGCAATCCGCGAAGTGCGATCTAACCCCCCCAAAAAAACCCTATCGTGGATAATATTGGTCGCGAAAGCCCTGCGTGCTAAACCGTGACGTAGTTGTTGTTCAATCTTGATTTGAAGCTTTCGTGACTGCAGGAATCCATACTCTTTGGTTCTTTCGGTAAAGTCACGTCGATAGAAAAAACAATAAAAGAAAACACGACTGGCATCCACCTGAAGACGGCTGCTTATGTTGCGACCGAAACGTCGTGTTTTCGTTGATTATTTTTTCTATCTACGTGACTTTACCGAAAGAACCAGAGAGTATGTAGTTGTTATAGTTGTTGTCTCTGCATCTGTACGGATGAAGAAGATCGTGCCAAATTCCGCACAGGGAGATGAGAATTGAACCCAGGTCCCCTTTCTCGCTTGCGAGTGCTACGCGAGGGGGAGGGGGGGGTGGTGAGGCATGTGGTTTATGGGTTAATGCCAGTTCCACTGTGGGCGGAGGAAACCCACTGCGGAACACGGCACGCATTTCTAAATTATTTGTTTTTCTCCGCAACGCAATGAAGCCCTCTACTCTACCCAGTGTCTACAGGGTGGTGCCAAAAGTCAGGACACGTAGGGTTGTTATTACACAGGGTGGCCCAAAAGTACGGTGCGAAGGAAGTGCAACGCACATTTGTACGTACGAACATTTGTTTAAAATTCGTGAAATAAACCTTCATGATTTATTAAAACAAAAGTGGCCACCAGCGTAAAATAAGTGAATTGCTGAAATGCAAAGGTGGACCCTCCCTCCCTCCACTCCCCTCCCTCCCTCCACTCCCCTCCCTCCCTCCCATCCCTTCCCCTCCCTCCACTCTCCTCCCTCCCCTCCCCACGCCTCCCTTCCCTCCAGACCCTACCTCCCTCCCCCTCCCTCCACTCTCCTCCCTCCCCTCCCCGACCTCCCTCCCACCCCCTCCTTCCCTCCACAACCTAGTCCAGAGATTATAGCTCCAGCTAATAACGGACTCAGCACAAACTCAACGGACTCGAGAGTGGCCAGCAACGTGTGCGAGCGACCCCCCCCCCTGCCCACCGCGTAGTTCCTCACCGATCGTTCAACGGAACGAACGGCGAATTTATAATTCTCAATCCCTATGCACACCGAAATATATACAGGTGTGTGTGTGTGTACATGTATACGCGCATACATGTGCCGTGTCGGCCTTCATAGGCGCTGTTAGCCGCTAACGGCACTTGCCCCCAACAGCCTGTCGTGGCTATACGGGAGATCTTTATCTTTGTTACGTGTGGGGAGCAGTTGGTGAGGCTAGAGATCCAAGTTCGACTCCCGCTCACTGCCACCACCGCCACCACTACCACCGCCACCACCTCCACTACCACTGCCACCACCACCGCCACCACTATCACCACTACCACCACTGCCACTGCTCAGCGTGACCACTGCGATTTTCACCGTCGAGTGTCGGAGGCAGACGTTGACCCGAAATCCGAAGACGACCCCCACCCCCAACGCGGCGAACGCGAAGGAGGTCCCCGAGACCCGGACGGCCTCGACGATGGCCCCCAGGACACAGCGGCGACAGCGACGGTGGTGGCGGCGCTGGTCCACGCAGCTTGCGTGTGCGGCGGCGGTCGTCGTCTCCGTGACGCTGATCGCGCGCCTCGCCACTCGCCCCGGGTGTCCGTCGCTGCCGGAGGGCGCGGAGACGGAACGTCCGGAGGCCCTCGGGGAGGAGGAAGATGGCCTCCTGGGGACGGGGGAGGAGGAAGGTCGACCCGAGGGAGGCCGACCCGGCCGCGGGCGATTTCGCGTCGATTGCCCTGCGATCGTCGCAGGCGACGCCTCGGCGGTGGAAAGCGCCGCCCTCCTCGTTCGGACGGTGGAGTTCAAGAGACGGCTGAGGCCCCTCGACGAGGGCAGCCTGCTGAACGCGACGCGCAACTGTGCTGCCTTCAGGCGCACGCGGCGCTACGCGGCCGCCCCTCTGAGCTGCGAGGAGGCGGCCTTCCCCGTCGCCTACGCCATCGCCGCCCACCACCGCGTGGACATGCTGGAGAGGCTGCTGCGTGCCATCTACGCGCCGCAGAACCTCTACTGCCTCCACGTGGACGCCAAGTCCCTCAGCGCCTACCTGGAGGCGGCGCGCGCCCTCGCCGCCTGCTTCCCCAACGTGTTCGTGGCCCGCCGGCTGGAGAAAGTGGTCTACGCCTCGTGGTCACGCGTGCAGGCCGACCTCAACTGCATGCGCGAGCTGGTGGAGCGTGCCGGCGAGTACCCCTGGAGGTACTTCATCAACCTCTGCGGCCTCGACTTCCCCATCAAGACCAACCTGGAGATCGTGCGGGCGCTGCGCGGGCTGCACGGCGCCAACAGCTTGGAGTCGATGAAGACCTCGGGCTACAAGAGGCGTCGTTGGGAGTATCACTACGAGGTCGTGGACGGCCTAGTGAAAATCACGGACGTCAAGAAGTCCCCCCCGCCCATCCCCTCGCCAATGTTCGTGGGCAGCGCCTACATGGTGGTGACGCGTGCCTTCGTGGAGCACGTGCTGAGCGACCCGGCGGCCCGGGCCTTCGCCGAGTGGTCGAGGGACACCTACAGCCCTGATGAGCACCTGTGGGCGACGCTCCAGCGGATGCCCGGGGTGCCCGGCTCCACGCCCGCGCACACCAAGTACCACGTGGAGGACGTGCAGGCCCTGGCGCGCCTGGTCAGGTGGTCCTACTTGGAGGGGGACGGCGGCGGTGGCGGGGGGGAGGAGGCGGCTTACCCTCGCTGCAGGGGCCCCCACGTCCGCGCCGTTTGCGTCAACACCGTGGGCGACCTGGCCTGGGTGCTGCGGCAGCGTCACCTGTTCGTCAACAAGGTTGACTCGGCCGTCGACCCCGTGGCCGTCCACTGCCTGGAGCGACACCTGAGACGCAGAGGTGGCTGATGCCCAGGCCGCACATCCGCCCCCTCTCCCCACCCCCGGAACTAAACTGGTGGGTGGGCCGGAGGTGGTGGTCGACCAGGGGCAGCAGTCCGTGTGCATTTATTTGCGGTGAGTGGGTGGGTGAGTGAGTGGGTGAGTGGTTGGGTGAGTGAATGAATAGGTCAGTGAGTGGGTGGGTGGGTGAGTGGTTGGGTGAGTGAGTGAATAGGTCAGTGAGTGGGTGGGTGGGTGTGTGAGTGGGTGGGTGAATGAATTAAAGGGTCAGTGAGTGGGTAAGTGAGGGACCGTGTGAGTAGGTAAGTGAGTAGGTGGTTAAGTGGGTGGGTCGGTGAGTGGGTGAGGGAATGGGTGAATACGTGAGTGAGTGGGTGAGTGAGTAGGTTAGTGAGTGGGTGAGTAAATGAATGGGTCAGTGAGTGGGTGAGTGAGCAAGTGGGTGAGTAGGTGATTGAGTGGGTGAGAGGGTGAGTGGGTGATGGGTGGGTGGGTGAGCGAGTGGTTTCGTGAGCGAGTGGGTGAGTGAGTGGTTGAGTAGCTGATTGAGTGGGTGAGAGAGTGAGTGAGCAGCTGTCCCTGTGCATTAGTCTGCTCTGGGTGGGTCGGTGAGTGAGTATGTGAGTGGGTGTGTGGGAGTGTGATTGATTGGGTGAGTGATTGAGTGGTTGAGTGGGTGGGTGAGAGGGTGAGTGAGTTGGTGATTGAGTGGGTGAGCGAGTGAGTGAGCAGCTGTCTTTGTGTCTTAGTCTGCTGCCAGAAGTTGGGGCGATGATTGCTGTGTGGTGTAGCCTAGCGGCACCCCCCAGTGGCAAATGTCCCTGTGCATCAGTCTGCTGTGAGTGGGTGGGTGAGTGGGTGAGTGAACAATCGAGTGAGTGGGTGAGCGACTGAGTGGGCAACTGTCCCTGTGGGTTATTCTGCTGCCAAGATTAATCCACCACCAAGATCCCGTGTCCATTTTCGTCAAGGTCGAAACTTGGCACGACTGCTCCCCACAAATCCATGGAGAGTCCTGGGTTAATGGGGAGCGGTAGTGCAGCGGTTCGTTATTTTACTCACCGATCCTCTCACCTACTCACCCGCTCGTTCACTCACTCAAATACCCACACACTCACACCCTCAATTAACCACCTACCCACTCACCCATTTGCTCACGAACGCACTCACTCATCCACTTACTGACCCATCCACTCACCCACTCGCTCACCCACCCACCTGCTCACTCACTCATTGCCCGACTCGCGCACTCACCCACTCACTCACCAACCTACCCACTCACCCAATCATTCTTTTGCTCACTCACCCACTCACTCATCCACTCCCTGACCCACTCACTCACCCACTCGCTCACCGACCCACCCGCTCACCCACTCACTCACCGACTCGCTCACTCACCCACGCATTCACCCACTCACTGACCCACTCACTCACTCACTCACCCACTCACCCACCACCCACTCACCCACTCACCCACCACCCACTCACCCACCACCCACTCAACCACTCGCCCATTCACCCACTCACCCACCCACCCACTACACTCCCTGACCCACCCACTCACACACTCGCTCACCCACCTGTCCGTTCACCCACTCACTCACCGACTCGCTCACTCACCCACTCACTCACTCACCCACTCACTCACCCACTCACTGACCCACTCACTCACTCACTCACCCACTCACCCACTCACTCACCCACTCACTCACCCACTCACTCACCAACTAACCCACCCACTCACCCACTCACTCACTCACTCACCTACCACCCACTCACTCACTCACCCACTCACTCACCCACTCACTCACCCACTCACTCACTCACTCACCCACTCACCCACTCACTCACCCACTCACTCACCCACTCACTCACCAACTAACCCACCCACTCACCCACTCACTCACTCACTCACTCACTCACCTACCACCCACTCACTCACTCACCCACTCACCCACTCACTCACCCACTCACTCACCCACTCACTTTCCCACTCACTCACCCACCCACTCATCCACTCACCCACCACTCACCCACCCACTCACCCACTCACCTGCCCACTCACTAACCGCTGCACTACCGCTCCCCGATGGGCGGCATTAGCCCAGCCATTACCCTGGCCAATTCATGGCCCCAACTAAGATATCGTATCTGTGAATGACCCCCCCCCACCTCCCCCCACGACTTTTCACATATTTCACTGCCCTCGAATCAAAGGATCGCACGCGGCTGTTTGTTTATGACCGCAGCGTTCAATGAGATCGCCGAGATAGTGGGGTTGACGACATTCTGCGCCCTGTGGGCCCCACATATAACGATGAGGGGGGTAGGGGGGGGGCTATTGGGGTCACCCCCATGCGCTCCGTTAAACCGACCCCTGTTTATTGTTGGGTCCCTGATGGGTGCAGAGGGGAAGGGGTCTATCCACTGCTGGATGGAGTGCAATCGTCACCAGGATCTTTCTAATACTAGATGATGATGTCTCCACTCTGTATGTGTTCTCTAATGTAATCATCACCACCATGGTCTATTCACTGCTGGACGGAGATAAATGCGGTGGTGGTGATCATAATGATGATGTCTCTACCCACGCGTGCACTCTCTAATCCACGTGTCGCTGTCAGCTTTCTTTAGAGCCTAGTCTCAAACAGTGTTAGACCAGAGGACACCAAAAGGCAACGCTGCCTAACACTGTTTGAGACTGGGCTCTAAAGAAAGCTGTCTATGGTGTGGACCAATCAGTTTCAAAGACAATGCCTTCATCATCCACTGCCAGAGCATCTTTTTTGTTTGCATGTTCGCCACAAGTGCCCTGTGTGCGTGGTTAATGCAGTAACTTGATTCCTCGCTGAAGGTTTCAGTTTGTTGTTTTAACATCTCCTGTTTCATTATGGCCAGAAAGGATAAAGCCCATTTTCGTGTCATGTCAGGACGAACAAACTACCCAGTGATGCTAGACTTGAGTCAAGTCATCCCAGACTTCACGGGTGAAGGGATCAGAGCGATCGTACGTGAGTTGCTGCGCACCTGTCGAAACAACGGCGAACCTTCACCGAAGGCCGTAAATCATGTTGCAGTCGGCTCGATTGCACCCAAAGGAAACAAACACTGGATTGGCATTTGGCGCGTGCGTACAGCTGTTGAGTCACGGTCGGATTTTCGTGCAGTGCTTCAAATGAACTTTCATTGGCGCGTTGATCCTTCCCGAGGATTTGGAGCGGATGAAGGCCCGAGTGTTGGGAAGGCAGGAAAGCACGATGGCCTACTTCTATGAAATAGGTCAGACTATGCCAGGAACTTCATTTGGAGTTCTCAGATAAAAAAAAAAGCTACTGGTGATTGGTCTGCGGTCCTGTGAGCTGAGCTTGCACCGGATTGTGCGCGCCCACTGCAACGCCGATAATTACCTGCACGATGATCTCCAAGAGGTCGAAGAGGCCTGCAGAGGGCTTGCCGATCGTATCTTCAAACGTGAACTGGGAAACTGGAATCAAGAACAGACACGGTCCCAAGGATGAAAAAATGAGACCCAAATGAAGGGGCAAGCAACACCATCCGTCACCGGAAACACGACACGCTACAGCAACAACGGGGGTCCACCAGCAACAATACATTAGAGTGGTGCCGATGATATAATGGCAACCAACTTGGGCAACATCCCTGCTGGCTGCCCATTACCATGTTAAACGTTGCATTTGCGGTATCTGTTAGTATCACAACCGACGACACGTCACAAGATTCCACGTGTCTCGATTTAAGTTGCGGCACCAGCGACAAGCAGACGACAGCTCTAGTGAGGAGGAGGAGGAGGTGTCACCTGAGACACCATCGCAACAGCATCAGACTGACACCAGCGGTGCCGGTGAAACGGAGATGCCTACCGACATTACTTAGGAGACATCAGCCTCCGCACCATTGGACACGTCCGCAAACGTCAACGCCACCCACCGGCAAGACTTGAGGACTTGGCGTGCGCCTAAAAGTAGAAGTGCTTATGCACCATAACATGGTTTATGTTGTTGGTACATAGTATCGAAGTTTGTTTTTGTTGTTAATATCAATGTCCCAGTTTTAATTGCAAAGCAGGGGGGGGCGATTTAAGCGTCAAAAAGAGGCCGTGTGGAGACAAGGTACATTTTAACCCGTAGGCTTTCACGACCGATATTACCCAGGTGTTTTGGGTTAGACGCGTAAAAAAATATTTACGCGATCTCACCAAAAAAAACACCTTTGTTATGGAACCGACACTTTTGTCGTCATGTTAAGAAGGGGCGGAGCCATTCTCTTCCTGCCGTTTTGGGACAGTGAGCCACGTCGTGAGTTGGAGCGATACCGTGGGGGCTTCGTGGCCGCCCGCCCTTTGTCGCTGTTGTTATCAATAACGAGTTTTATTGTTAGGAAACCATCCAGAGTATGGTGATCTTTGACTATAACACTGGTCTATAATTTTTTAGACGCCGTCTGCTTCAGAGATGAAATGTGCTGTTTATTATGGATTTTGATGGGCTGAATTCAAATATGACAATGAAAAGAAATGATTGGCTACTGTTCCCAAGATATTTAAGTATTTACATTTTACATCTATATTGTGTAGTTTTAGATCATAAATTGTAAACCTAGTTCTTTCATTGTGTTTATGGTCGCTTTACATGATAACATGTCACCTGTTCTGTTCATGTAACACTTAAAAAAATATCAGCAGAAGGGTTAAATAAATCAAATGTATTTTGAAGCAAAAGCCAAAAAAACTACGAAGTATATATAAGTACATCGTTTAGTCCTTATTCAGTGTCTACTTGGCGCTTCTTGGCTTGTCTCTTGTATTAATTAAACGGAGCATCCCTTGATACTGTCCAGCAATAGTCTGCAAGCATTGATGGGCTCCATTTGCCCTGATCGCGTTTCTCCATTGTTGCAATGTCCTGGTGACATCGCTCGCCATGCTCGTCGCTCACTGCTCTGCAGTTCGGTGGTAAAAAATCTCGATGAGAGTGCAAAAATGTATCTTTAGTAACGTGTTGCAACCAAGGCTTTTGTATGCCTTGAGGAAGTTTTCCACTAACTCCCTGTAGTTGTCTGCCTTGTGGTTTTCGAGAAAATGTGTTGCCACTAACCGTGAAAGGCTTTCCATGCCGTATTTTCCTTGCCATGCAGTGCACTGTCAAATGCATCACCTCAAAGAAGTTCACGAATCTGAGGACAACAAAGACACATTCCTTTATCTTAGCTTCACTTAACCTTGGAAATATTCCACCGAGGTACTTGAAAGCTGCTTGTGTTTTGTCCATGGCTTTGACAACGTTCTTCATCAGACCCAGCTTGATGTGTAAGGGTGGTATCATTTCTAGAGCTGATATAGGGCAATATGTTGTTCAGCAGAGGGATGTAAGCTTAGTTATGATTGCATTATCCATGACTTCCAGGAATAACATGATGCAATTAAAATCATGTATGACGCAATACCAGGTTCAGATTGCATCATTCATTGTTTTGCTAAAAAAACAAATATTATCCAAACCCAGTCATATATTTATTCATAGATCCAGTCAAAGATGTATGTTAGTCAT
This sequence comes from Lampetra fluviatilis, assembly GCF_964198595.1. NCBI lineage: Eukaryota > Metazoa > Chordata > Hyperoartia > Petromyzontiformes > Petromyzontidae > Lampetra > Lampetra fluviatilis. The sequence goes on along the minus strand of NC_136346.1, from coordinate 824,073 downwards.
TTCTGGTGTAAATTGAGATCCCTTCCCTTTATAACTCACTTATCCTCCGCCATTCCCACGACAATGGTCGTATATACTGACCCAGTCGCATATCTTGAAAACTGGAGCCAATTAACAATTTTAAGCATAACAATTTTCATTCTCGGTGATCCATAATTAGTAAAGTTGGACGACATTTATTTCGGAATAATTTTGGCTGTAGACCAGTGTAATCATCCCCGTCAGCCCCTTATCAGTGCCCTACCTTATCACAGACCAATTCAGACCCAAGTGGTCACCCCATGCCCCTTATAAATGTCAACGTTCATCCTACAAAGACCCATCACAAGGGAGAAACACAAACAAATAGACATACAATATTGTTTTGCCAGTTTTAAAACGGCTCTCCACCGTGTGGACTTGAAAACTCAATTTCCCTGTACAAGAACATGGGGTAAACCGTATAGGTTGACACGGTATAACATAGTAAGGCGGCAAATTAGGAAATATATGGAATATATAGATGCACACACGCGCGCGCTAAGTGGAGAGCAACCCAGCATCATTTGGTACAATAACAAGAATGGGAACCATGGAGAATTAGTTAAACCGGCGGTCAAGATAAAGCGATGTATACCTTCATGAAATTTATTTTCAGTAGTTTACAATAAAAATTGCAAATACATTAATGATATGCCCCCCTCGATTCCTAATGTGAGGGACAAAGCAAAGCGCTGCCCCCACCACCACCCCCCTCCAAATATAGAAGTCAAACTCGGCATATTGGGGTAGGGGGTAATAGTAGAGGGGTGAGTAGGGGATAGTGGAGGGGTCGGGCGTCACGGTAGAGGGGTGAGTAGGGGGTAGGGAGGGGTAGGGGAGGGGGTCACAGTAGAGCAGTGCCTAGTGGATACACATTCAGTCATCTTGAAACCAAACAACTCACCTCGAATCACCCCAAAATAAAATAAAAACCCTATAATGCCTCGACCCCAAATCATCCGCGCCCCGGTTAGTTGCATCAACCAAACAACACATTTGTTTCTCTCATAAATCTCCCGAAATGGAGAAGTCACACTCCCACCAGTAATAAAACCCACAAAGACGGCCGTGGGCATTCTGTAGAGCCATGAAAGATCTGAAGTATTCTGTAATATTTACTGCCCAATGAAAGCCCCTCCACAATGTTTGACCGTGCATGTCAATGCAGTCTGGAGCAGATGTGGGCGACAGAAAAAGTGGGGGGTGGAGTGGGGGGTGGCAGATGGGGGGTTGGGGCGAAAGTGGAAACTATTTTGAGATATTTACTCATCGCATAATTTTTTAAACCGAGCCATTTATTTTATCTTTCCAGGTGTAAAACCCCACTGACCTGCGTAGCTTCTTTTGTCAGAAGCAACCTGGCCATCGCAAAGTATAGCAGCTCAGTAAAGTGGCCAATATAATTTTTATGTGGAAGTTTGTAGCGGGCAGCCAAATACTCTCAAACGCTTGCACCTCTCCTCATATTCTGTAACAAAAGAGGCAACAAGGAAACCAAATTTGCTCACTTGCTCACTCGAGCACCTCGGTGGGGGGTGTGCGGGGGTGTCCACGTCGATAAATACGAAGCGGCAGCCGCAAGGCGCCTTCAGTCGGGGACTCTTCGAGGATCCTGCTGCCCCGGCTTATCGACCGCGGCGGCGGTGGTAGTGGCAGCAGAAGCAGCCAGTTGTGTCTGCTGAGCCCGACCCGGGGAGCCGATTACAGCTGCTGCCGAGCGTTCGATGAGATGGCCTGGTTCAAGAAAATAGCTGCGGCGGGTGTGTGCTTCTTGGTCGGCTTGACGGTCAGCATCAGCTTCATTCACGTGAAGGTGTCCACGGGACCGCAGGCGATGCGGCACCTCCAGATGCCCGACATCGGGGGATCCCGATTCCTCATCGATTGCGAGGCCGTCGTCGTGCGGGGCGACGACGCCGACAACGACGCGACCTCGAACGCGGCGCTGCTGGCACTGATGGTGGAATTCCGGAAGGGGGCGAATCTCGACGAGGGCGGCCTGCTAAACGCGACGCGCGACTGCGTGGCCTTCAAGCGCGAGCGGCGCTACTTGACCTCGCCGCTGAGCCGCGAGGAGGCGACCTTCCCCATCGCCTACGCCATCGTCGCCCACCACCGCGTGGACATGCTGGAGAGGCTGCTGCGTGCCGTCTACGCGCCGCAGAACCTCTACTGCCTCCACGTGGACGCCAAGTCCCCCCGCGCCTACCTGGAGGCGGCGCGCGCCCTCGCCGCCTGCTTCCCCAACGTGTTCGTGGCCCGACGGCTGGAGGCGGTGGTCTACGCCTCGTGGTCGCGCGTGGAGGCTGACCTCAACTGCATGCGCGAGCTGGTGGAGCGCGCCGGCGAGCACCCCTGGAGGTACTTCATCAACCTCTGCGGCCTCGACTTCCCCATCAAGACCAACCTGGAGATCGTGCGGGCGCTGCGCGGGCTGCACGGCTCCAACAGCTTGGAGTCGACGAAGACCCCGGGCTACAAGAGGCGTCGTTGGGAGTATCACTACGAGGTCGTGGGCGACCTAGTGAAAATCACGGACGTCAAGAAGTCCCCCCCGCCCATCCCGTCGCCGATGTTCGCGGGCAGCGCCTACATGGTGGTGACGCGTGCCTTCGTCGAGCACGTGCTGAGTGACCCCACGGCCCAGGCCTTCGCTGAGTGGTCGAGGGACACCTACAGCCCCGACGAGCACCTGTGGGCGACGCTGCAGCGGATGCCCGGCGTGCCCGGCTCCACGCCCTGGCACGACGCGTACGACGCGACGGACGTGTCGGCGATCGTGCGCGCCGTCAAGTGGTCCGCGTTCCAGGGAGACGTGGCCACGGGGGCGGCCTACCCGCCCTGCCGCGGCGCCTACGTGAGGGGGATCTGCGTCTACGGGGCTGGCGACCTGCCGTGGCTCGTGCGGCAGCGCCAGCTCTTCGCCAACAAAGTGGACACAGCGGTCGACCCTGTGGCTGTGCACTGCCTGGAGTGGTACCTCCGCAACAGGGCAGTGACGTGGGCGGACAGGATGCAAATTGAATGTTTGTCTTGGGATTGAGTGGTTCCTCGCTTGACGGAATTGTGCCCGTGGTTTTTTTTTTAATGCAGCCTTGAGGACATCGGTACAATGCCATCCCGGGATAGTTTGAGGATCGTCAATGAGATTTTAAGTAAAAAAAAAATCTTGATTTGAAGCTTTCGTGACTGCAGGAATCCATACTCTTTGGTTCTTTCGGTAAAGTCACGCTTGTGTTGCCCCTGAAACGTTGTGATTTATTTTATTTTACTGAAAGAATCAAAGAGTATAAAAAATGTAATCTGTTTTTAATTGGCATGTTATACTAATGCAGCAAACCAATCCCTCTCGCGGTTTTGTGGTTTCACGGAGAATTTATATTTCACCGATGGCGCCACACTGGCTCGACCATTCGTGGTTGACTGCGAAATTCCAGCTGTGCAGTGTCGCAACTGCACTACTCGCGATGACACTGCTGTGGAAGAACCCATGCAGCGTCGTCTTGTGTCCGCCTTGTCTCCCTCCATCTTGTCTCCACCTTGTCTTCCTCCATCTTGTCTCCCTCTATCTTGTCTCCACATTGTCTTCCTCCATCTTGTCTCCACCTTGTCTCCCTCTATCTTGTCTCCACATTGTCTCCCTCTGCGTTGTCTCCCTCTGTATTGTCTCTGCCTTGTCTCCCTCCATCTTGTCTCCACCTTGTCTCCCTCCGTCTTGTCTCCCTCTGTATTGTCTCTGCCTTGTCTCCCTCCATCTTGTCTCCACCTTGTCTCCCTCCGTCTTGTCTCCCTCTGTCTTGTCTCCACCTTGTCTCCCTCTGTCTTGTCTCCACCTTGTCTCCCTCCATCTTGTCTCCCTCCATCTTGTCTCCACCTTGTCTCCCTCCATCTTGTCTCCACCTTGTCTCCCTCCATCTTGTCTCCACATTGTCTTCCTCCATCTTGTCTCCACATTGTCTCTCTCCATCTTGTCTCTGCCTTGTCTCCTTCCATCTTGTCTCTGCCTTGTCTCCCTCTGTCATGTCTCCACATTGTCTTCCTCCATCTTGTCTCCACCTTGTCTCCCTCTATCTTGTCTCCGCCTTGTCTTCCTCCATCTTGTCTCCACCTTGTCTCCCTCTGCGTTGTCTCCACATTGTCTCCCTCTGCGTTGTCTCCCTCTGTATTGTCTTTGCCTTGTCTCCCTCCATCTTGTCTCCACATTGTTTTCCTCCATCTTGTCTCCACCTTGTCTCCATCGTGTCTCCACCTTGTCTACTTCCATCTTGTCTCCACATTGTCTTCCTCCATCTTGTCTCCGCCTTGTCTTCCTCCATCTTGTCTCCACCTTGTCTCCCTCTGCGTTGTCTCCCTCTGTCTTGTCTCCACATTGTCTTCCTCCATCTTGTCTCCACCTTGTCTCCCTCTATCTTGTCTCCACATTGTCTTCCTCCATCTTGTCTCCACCTTGTCTTCCTCCATCTTGTCTCCCTCCATCTTATCTCTGCCTTGTCTCCCTCCACCTTGTCTCCACCTTGTCTCCCTCCATCTTGTCTCCACATTGTCTTCCTCCATCTTGTCTCCGCCTCGTCTTCCTCCATCTTGTCTCCACCTTGTCTCCTTCCATCTTGTCTCCACCTTGTCTCCCTCCATCTTGTCTCCACCTTGTCTCCTTCCATCTTGTCTCCACCTTGTCTCCCTCCATCTTGTCTCCACCTTGTCTCCCTCCATCTTGTCTCCACCTTGTCTCCTTCCATCTTGTCTCCACCTTGTCTCCCTCCATCTTGTCTCCACATTGTCTCCTTCCATCTTGTCTCCACCTTGTCTCCCTCCATCTTGTCTCCACCTTGTCTCCCTCCATCTTGTCTCCACCTTGTCTCCCTCCATCTTGTCTCCACCTTGTCTCCCTCCGCCTTGTCTCCCTCCGTCTTGTCTCCGCCTCGTCTCTGTCTCGTCTCCCGATCGGGGCTCCCAGGTCATGCGGTGTTCCCAGCCTCCAACGAGGAGGCCATGAGGTTCAGCCTCACCGCGATTTGCTTTCCTGGAAAATCGCGTTGCGGCTGAGTCAGAGGTCGCAACCGGGTACCCGATACCCGTACCCTACCCGATACCCGGTACGGGTAGCCGTTTGCGACCCTGGTGCGGCCGGGTACGGGTAGGCCGTGAGTCACTGGTGAGTCACCGTTTGTCACTCATTTCGGGTAGGGTAGGGTACGGGTAGGGAACGGGTACCCGTACCCGGCCGGGTACGGGTACCCATTTGCGACCCTGGTGCGGCCGGGTACGGGTAAGGAATCAAAACCCGTTTGCGACCTCTGGGCTGAATCTTCCTTTAATTCTCTGCATCTCCCGTACACGTTATAGCTAACACTAGAAAAGTAAGGATCGTGTTTTACGTTGATACGCCCTTCCTGTTGAATGTTTGGGTTGATGTTGGGCAGTGGCTTGGCAAATGTTTCAAAATGGAGACATCTGATTGACTAAAAAGAGATCCGCATCACATACCTGTACAGGAACACAAACGCAGCGAGCATGCAGCGAGATAACAAACACGCACACTCCGATTTAAATTAACAAAGTGGGCGATGGAATGAACTTCTGTCTATTTAAAAACTAATGTTGTCCTCCACGGTTATTCTTCAACAATACTGAACATTTTTGTCGTCATCATAGCGTTCTATAGTGACCCATTCACTGTCGTATATATATAAAAGATAATTATATTTGCTTTAAATTACGTTTAAGATAAAATTATATAACAAAAACCACCCGGCTGCCCACTAGCGGGATAGCCAAAGATTCACAAGGGGGGGGGGTTGGTTTGCACTGTGCAACTTTGCTTCGTCTCTTCATTGTGTTTATTAAGCATATGTTTCTCTGAGATTTAATTGTCAGGCGAGTAAAGGAGGTCTAATGATGTAGATGCTTACCCCGAGCCCTCACTACTTTGATAGTCCATTGTCTTTGAGCTGTGTGCGCCTTTTGGCGTCCTTTGGTCTAGCACCGATTGAGACGAGGCTAAAAAAAAATCCATCTCTGGTGTGGACCAATCAGTTTCAAGGACAATGCCTATATGATCAGAGTGTGTGTTTTTGTTTGCATTTTGACCACAAGTATTGTGGTTGATGCACACGTGAATGCTCGTAAAAATGTTTCAGTTTTGTTGCCAGAAAAGAAAAGGGGAAAAGCCTTATTATTATATTTTGGTACTGGCAAATGAGGTCTAATGATGAATACCACTTAATCTTAATTTTGGAGCTTTCGTGACTGCAGGAATTATTCTTTGGTTCTTTCGGTAAAGTCACGTATAAAGATAAAATAATAAATTTAATAATAGCATACGACGTTTCGATTGCAACACAAGCAATCATCATCAGGTATAATGAAATAGCAACATAAAATGCTTATATGTCTGTCTATAGTTTTCTGGTTAGATTTTATGTTGCTATTTCATTATACCTGACGATGATTGCTCGTGTTGCAATCGAAACGTCGTATGCTATTATTACATTTATTATTTTATCTTTATACGTGACTTTACCGAAAGAACCAAAGAAGAATACTTCTTAGTTCAGTCTCTGCTGCTCTCTCATTGTGTCCAGGTGAATAGTGGGCATGGTTTTCCGCATTTTGCCCTGTCAGCTGGCTTGACAAATCAACAAATAAAGGAATGCGATCGCTGCGGTTGTGTGTTGTTGTTACCTTCAAAGTTTGATTACTTTGATTGAGCGAGCATGCATCGAGATGACAAACACGCAAACACATTCTGACTTAAATCAACAAAGTGGGCGATGAAATAAACTTCCGTGTATTTAAAAAAAATTGTCCTCCACGGTTATTCTTCAACAATACTGCACACTTTTGTCATCATCATATGGTTCCAAAGCGACCTGTCGTATATATGTAAAAAAAAAATTATATTTGTGTTAAATTAGTTTAAGATTTAATTATGTAACAAAAAAAAACCGGCTGCCCACAAGCGGGGACAGCCAAAAGTCACGAGGGGGGGGGGGGGGCAGGCAAAGAGTCACGGGGGAGGGGCAGCCAAAGAGTCACGAGGGGGGGCAGCGAAAGAGTCACGTGGGGGGGGGGGGGCAGCGAAAGAGTCACGTGGGGGGGGGCAGCGAAAGAGTCACGTGGGGGGGGGCAGCCAAAGAGTCACGAGGGGGGGGCAGCCAAAGAGTCACGAGGCGGGGCAGCCAAAGAGTCACGTGGGGGGGGGCAGCGAAAGAGTCACGTGGGGGGGGGCAGCGAAAGAGTCACGTGGGGGGGGGGCAGCCAAAGAGTCACGAGGGGGGGCAGCCAAAGAGTCACGAGGCGGGGCAGCCAAAGAGTCACGTGGGGGGGGGGCAGCCAAAGAGTCACAAGGGGACAGCCAAAGATCCACAAGGGGGGTGGGGGGGGCGGTTGCAGTGTGCAACGCTGTTCTCTCCTTTGCATCCTGGTGAATTGTGGGCAAGGGTTTCCGCATTCCTCACTGCCAGTTGGCTTGACAAATGAACAAAGAAACGAATTCGGTTGCGTTTTTATGCTGCCTTCAAAGTGTTATGACCTTGTTAAGGTAAAAAAAAAGAACCCGTCACGAAGTAATACAAGTTTTAAAATCAAACCTTTACGAAGTAATAAAGGTTAAAAAAAAAACCTTTTAAACAAAATAATTAAACTTTGGCGGGGATACCTACGAATCGACGTGATGGGGGAGGGAGATAATTTACGCACACGAAGGTCAATGAATGTGGCTCGGGGCCGTCCATAAATGACGTCACGCGATTTTGGACGATTTTTTACCCCCCCCCTCCTCGTCACACGGCGTCACAAAAAGTCAGACCCCCCCTCGAATATGACGTCACAAAGCTCTGCCCCCCCCCAAACCCATATTTCCATTTTGAATATAAAACATGCTTCAAATCGCTTTAAATTATTGTCATTGTAGTGCGTATTTAATGTGGCGCTGTACTCTGATGTTGTAGGAGTGTTGTTATAACAATTATTGTTGCTATAACAATTATATATTAATTTAAAGGTGTACATTATGATGTAACGTCATATTTCGCAACCCCCCACCATCGTCACACATCGTCACATATGTCTGACCCCCTCCCCCCCCCTAGGTGCGTGACGTCATTTATGGACGGCCCCCTATGCAAAGCGACGCAGATTTGTCGCACCCGTGACACTGCGTCGTGAATGTGCGGGACAACCCGGTCTAGTCCTGCACTTACGTTTAAGATTTCGGGATACTACTGCGTTATCGCATTGTTCAGTCCGGTTTTGGGTTGTAATTGGTGTCACAATCGTTCATTTCTCAATCCGATTGTCCCAGCGATAAACTCTTGCATCACTGCAATATACACTACACTATTACACACTACACTACTATACACTACACTATACACTACTACACTATACACTACTACACTATACATTACTATACACTACTATACACTACACTATATACTACACTACTATACACTACACTATTACATACTACACTACTATACACTACACTACTACACACTACACTACTATACACTACACTACTACACACTACACTACTACACACTACACTACTATACACTACACTACTACACACTACACTACTATACACTACACTACTATACACTACACTACTACACACTACTATACACTACACTATTACACACTACACTACTATACACTACACTACTACACACTACACTACTACACACAACACTATACACTACTACATTATACACTACACTACTACACACTACACTACTATACACTACACTACTACACACTACACTACTATACACTACACTACTATACACTCCACTATACACTACTACACACTACACTACTATACACTACACTATACACTACACTATACATTACTATACTTGACATTACTATTCACTACACTATACAGGACTATGCCTACTACATTATACACGACTACACTACTATACACTACTACACTACATCACTATACTATACACTACTCTACATCACTATACTATACACTACTATAGTATACACTACTATACACTACACTATACACTACTATACAGACTCCAGCACTTCCTGGGAAATTCCCAGGCGTTCCCAGGCCAGCCGAAAGACATCGTCCCTCCAGCATGTCCCAGACTGGTCCCGGGGTATTCCATTGACTTATTTTTGTTCGTTAACAAATTGTTCACGAGGTAAAAAAAAGCAATCTTCTTCGCCCTTCGTTTGGGATTTTGTGGCGACAAGGGTCTTTATACTTTTTAGATCGGCAAAGAAAGTTGTTAATCGACGGCCGCGTTCGTTCAGCCATTCAACAGGGTTTGGCTGCAAGCTGACGGATTGGTTTGGCGGCGCCCTTTGAAGGTCTTGCCGGAGATGGCAAACTCTTAAGCGACAATAAGAAAACGGGGGGGGGGGGGGGGGGGGGGTTCTGGTTCACGGTTCGTAATAGCCATGAAGCTTGGAGAACAGATTTGGAGTTCAAAATAACCTCGCAAACACAGCGTTGTTGTGAAAGGGCCCAACGCAGAAGATCCCCTGGGGTTTGATTTATAATGATGCACAAATGGTAAGGGGCCGTCCATAAATGACGTCACGAACCTAGGAGGCGGGGGGGGGGGGTCAGACATTTGTGACGATGTGTAACGGGGGGGGGGGGGGTGAGAAATGTGACGTCACGTAAAAATGCGCAACTTTAAATAAATATAGACAACACGTTCTACTTAGTTAAATAGACTTTTTAATAAATGTTTTCTCCTACAACATCAGAGTGCAGATTCACATTAAATACGCACTACCATGACAATAGTTTCAAGCGATTTGAAGCATGTTTAAACACATTTGGGGGGGGGGGCAGAGCTTTGTGACGTCATATTTGAGGGGGGGGGGGTCTGACTTTTTGTGACGCCGTGTGACGGGGGGGGTTAAAAATTGTCCAAAATCGTGTGACGTCATTCATGGACGGCCCCTTTATGCAATTTATAGCCTCCTGGATTTCCCGCGGGATCTCGTGATTATTTCACCGTTCTATTAACGTTTGCCTGCTCTGTATGTGGTTGGCGATTGTTTTTGGTGCGTGGTTTATTTTTTTTGTACAACACTTGTCCAACCCTTGTGAATGTTTCGCTTCACCTTTAACCCATTGTGCAAGTGGCATTGGAGCTTGTGGCATGGAAGGTGCTCAATAAATAAAGGTTACGATTACAGGAAAACCTCGCCCATCGCGGCGTTATGAGATCTCCTTTACCAGTGGCAAAATATAGTAATAGGTTTTTACCCTTTTAACTGGTACAAAATCTGACACCTTTATACAAGGCATCATGTTTGCAATAACCTCAACACAAGAAGTGAAAATGCAAACAAAAAGAAACAACTCTGATAATGATATGCACTGTCCTTGAAGTTGATTGGTCCACACCCGAGACAGTTTTCTTTAGAGCCTAGTCTCCATTGGTGTTGGACCAGATGACGCCAAAAGGCGTACAACTCAAAGACAGTGCACTATCAGAGTATTGAGAGCTCGGGGTAAGCATTTACACTATGAAATCTCCTTTACCAGTGGCAAAATATAGTAATAGGTTTTTACCCTTTTAACTGGTACAAAATCTGACACCTTTATAACAAGGCATCATGTTTGCAATAACCTCAACACAAGAAGTCAAAATGCATATCATTATCATTATCAGAGTTGTTTTTTTTTGTTTGCATTTTGACTTCTTGTGTTGAGGTTATTGCAAACATGATGCCTTGTATAAAGGTGTCAGATTTTGTACCAGTTAAAAGGGTAAAAACCTATTACCATCGCGGCTTTGTCGATTGCGTGTTCCAGCTCTGCGACGTTTACCTGATGAGCTCTGTTTTCCAGAACACAGGGGGGTGATGCTTTGACTATACACGGTTTACCTAATGAGGTCTGTTATCTTGAACATGGGGGTGCTGTTTTGGCTATACACGGGTCACCTGATGAGCTCTGTTTTCCAGAACACAGCGGGTGCTGTTTTGGCTATACACATGTAGTGGGTTCAATTTAGGTGCACACAACTTCTTGGGAGGCAACACTCATTTTTATTAGAACAGTAAGTATTATAACACTTTACATTACACATAGGGTGGTGACCACCGACCTACTCTAGCTAACACACACTTCTCTAACTCTCAGCTACTCTAGCATGACCCAGTCAGGTGGGCTACTGGCAGGTTCGCTGACTGGAGGCTTGACTCTTCTTGGCGTCTTCAAGATGCATCTTCATCCTTGGCACGGGCAGCCCCGAACCTCGTGAGGAGGCTGCTTATATGGGCCTCGGCATGCCCGGGCCCCACCCCGGCCACGCCTCCCTTCGAGAACCCTCTGAAAGCCTCCTTGCTGTCCACGTGCCCCCCCGAGGTGCCCCCTGGGTCCCCCGGCCCCCACTGGGATCCGGTCACGTGTCCAGCCGGGATCACAGAGAGTGCCACGACCTCTCACCACCCCCGTGGCCTCCCGAGTCCAGAACCGCCCCTGACGTTATTCCTGCCTCCAGTCGGGATGACGTCATGTGTGTGTGTAGACCCACGTGGTAGTGACGCTCCCGGCATAGTGACGTCACACGTGTGCATGTATACATAGTGATGCTACCATCACTACACACAGTTGACATGATGAGCTCTGTTATCTAGAACAGGGGGGGGGCGGGGCGCGATGCTACGCTACAACTCCGTGGTTCTACCATGAGGCGACACTTTTAGCACAACTCAGAACACGCACCGTTACTATAACGCGGAAACGCGTTTTGATAACGGTGCGTCGACGACGAACTACTTTCTCGAGCCGCGCAGCTGAGCACGGGGCAGTGATAGGGCACACGGAGTGATATGGTCTTCTTCTTCTTTCGTATGGATTGTTGGGGATTGCAACAGATTACAAATTGATGTTGAGATTTGATATCCATTCGCATGATCCGATTGGGAGGTCGTTCACGATACGTTTTGCACGGGTCTGAGATGTGGCGCCACCACCACAGCCACAAACTGGGAATCTCGTAAATTTTTCACTCATGCAGAAAAGTGTCCACATCTTCCAAGCATCGTCCGGATCTGATTTAAGGAGGACCAAGCTTTTCCTCGGTAGGTCAGATACAGGTCCTACTGTGTGTGGTTAATGCGGTACTTGATGATTCTTTGCAAAAGCTACAATATAATTGGTGTTTGCACATTTTAACACAACTCCTGCTTTATTACTACCAGAAATGGTAAAACCGATTCTTATTTTTCATACGACATTATACACTACACTATATACTACACTACTTTACACTACACTATACACTATTATGCACTACACTATACACTACGCTACTTTACACTCAACGATAAACTATGCTACTTTACACTACACTATACACTACGCTACTTTACACTACACTATACACTACACGACTATACACTACCATACTATTGGCCGGTTGTTCAAGATATGTGGTCTTCTTGTCGTCGTCATGGAGGTTCTTCGTATACCTGCCGGAAAGGCATGGAGATGTCCTTGTCTATCGGAGGGTTCGAATTTCTGATGGCCTTGCGGGGCGCTCCATCGCACGAACGCACGCACACGGCGGCGGTGGTGGCGGCGGCAGCATCGCGGGCAGAGGAGCGACGTTCGCGAGAGCCGGAAGCCATGGCAGTCGCTGCTGTGGTATTTGCCAGCTCCGTGTGCGGGCTGTCGCTCACTGGCTGGAGCCGCGATATCCTGCCGCAGAGTCGACCGTCTCTTGTACCAGATCTTGAAACGCATTCATTAATCCACCGCACCCCCGCCGCCTACTTCGCTCAAGAAGGGCTCACAGGTGACGTCACTACATCTACCCGCTCTACTTAAAGGTAGAAAACCGGAGGAGGATTTCTCCACAAATTCTGGCTGTCCGCCTGATGATGCTGATTGTAATTACTGGCGAAGCTTTACGGTAACTGAGATTGTAAATTTTGTGGATTTGCTCTCCAATACACCGATGTGCTGTACTAGTATACTAAACTGTACACTACACTATACACTACACTATACACTACACTACTATGCACTACACTACACTATACACGACACTATACTGCTATACATTATACACTCCACTATACACGACACGATTCACTAGTATACACTACACTATACACTAGTGCTGTACTAGTAACGAATTGGCATGTTTTGGTTGCGTGACAAACCTTGCTAATTGGCTGTGTCGGGTGGTGGCGGGTTTAACGACACATTTATATATTTTACACGATATAACCATAAAAAAACTCTATGAATGAAATCACCGTTATGTTACATTATCAACGGGGGCATCGTTTTCGTCGTCATGCGTTTTTCATTTAACGCATGACTTTTCAGGAATGCATCGAACCTGCTGCCACTACTGATACCACTATTGCTACCACTACCACTACTGCTGCTACTACTACCACCACTACTACCACTACTACGGCCACAACTACCGCTACCACTACTGCTACCGCTACTGCTACTGTTACTACTACGACCACGACTACTACTACACTACTACTATTGCCACCACTGCCACTACCACTATTACTACCACCGCTAAAGCTACCACTACCACTACTGCTACCACTACTACTACCACTGCTGCTACCACTACTATTACTACCACTACTGCTGCTACTATTACCACCACTACTACTACCACCACTACGGCCACCACTACCGCTACCCCTACCGCTACCACTACTGCTACCACTACTGTTACCACTACGACTACTCTTACTACTACTACTACGACTACCAATACTAATACCACTACTACTATTTCCACCACTGCCACTACCACTACTACCACCACTAAAGCTACCACTACTGCTACCACTACGACTACCACTGCTGCTACCACTACCCCTACCACTACTACTGCCACTACTACTACTACCACTACTACTGCTACTACTACTACCACGACCACCACTACTACTACTACCACGACTATCACCTCCACTACCAAAAAATAAGACAAAGATCCCCCGTATAGACTTAACAGACTGTTGGGGCAAGTGCTGTTAGCGAGCACCTATAAAGGCCGGCATGGCACACGAGAGGGTGGGTGGCCAACACCACGCTCGGCCGCCTTTGTATCCCCAGTGGCGATGTTTACACACCGCACCAGGTACTCATTTGAGGCTGAGTCGACCTAGGGGAGGCCCAGGACCAGTTCATATAATCGTCACCGGTGATGGCCGTGAGCGGGGATCGAACCCGGGTCGTCGGGTTCGTAGCGCTAACCGCTACACTACCACTCCCCACCACCACTACCGCGTTTTCACAAAGAACTCTCCTCGCAAAATATGTTAACGCCCCGTTGTGAACCAGCAGACGGCAAGGGAGTGGCTTGCCGTGCACTCATTGAACTTAAATATTTGACTTAAAGGGGGATGGAAAGATCCGCTCGGTGATTATTTGTATTTTGAATTACTCGGAGGCCATGGGCTGGGGGGATGTGTGGCGGCCACGGGCTCGAGTCGCACACTCGTGCCCTGACGTGACCCAATACCCAATACCAATGAAGTCACCACGGCGCCCGTGCCAGGCCAGGTGCACTTAGAGGCAGTCATGGGAAGGTTTGCTGCTGACGGGGGTCCCGGGACAGAACCCAGCAGGTGCCATGGGTTGTGCTGACTGAGATAACCGGTAGGTGCACCACCAACTGTACCCCCCTACTGTGCCAGGCTAGGTGCAGGAAGGTCACGGCATCAGACCCAGCAAGTGCCATGGGTTGGCTGACTGAGATGACCGGTAGATGCACCACCAGCTGTACCCCCTACTGTGCCAGGCTAGGTACAGGAAGGTCTCAGGACAAACCCAGCAGGTGCCATGGGTTGGCTGACTGAGATGGCCGGTAGATGCACCACCAGCTGTACCCCCTACTGTGCCAGGCTAGGTGCAGGAAGGTCTCAGGACAAACCCAGCAGGTGCCATGGGTTGGCTGACTGAGATGACCGGTAGATGCACCACCAGCTGTACCCTCTACTGTGCCAGGCTAGGTGCAGGAAGGTGACGGGACAAACCCAGCAGGTGCCATGGGTTGGCTGACTGAGATGACCCGTAGATGCACCACCAGCTCTACCCCCTACTGTCAACTCGCTGTATTTTAGCCACCCGGCGCTCGGCTCGTTGTTGTGAGCGTCGCTCCCCATGCCCTCCGTTGACGCTGGAGGGCGACTGCCTCCAACTGCACAAATAGCCTCAAGGGGCCGTCCATAAATGACGTCACGCACCTAGGGGGGGGGGGTCAGACATTTGTGACGATGTGTGACGAGGGGGGGGGGGTGAGAAATGTGACGTCGCATCAAAATGCGCAACTTTAAATAAATATAGACAACACGTTCTACTTAATTAAGTAGACTTTTAAATAAATGTTTTCTCCTACGACATCAGAGTGCAGCGCCACATTAAAAACGCACTACAATGATAATAGTTTAAAGCGATTTGAAGCGTGTTTTATGGTTTTAGGGGGGGGCAGAGCTTCGTGACATCGTATTTGAGGGGGGGGGTCAGACTTTTTGTGACGCCGTGTAACGAGGGGGGGAGGTCAAAAACCGTCCAAAATCGCGTGACGTCATTTATGGACGGCCCCCAAGGTGCTCCGGGCTTGGCACTGCCCAGTAGCGGCAGCGTCCTTCGCGAGACTCCTCGATAGGGGGCGATCTTGGCACCGCTAGTAGCGGTCATCTGAAAAGTCCACTCAGCTCGTGACGTCACCACGCCCACGAACTCCCCCGAACCCCCCCCCCCCCGCCTGCAACAGGCTGTAGGGGCAAGTGCTGTTAGCGAGTAGCAAAGACAAAGATCCCCCGTGTAGCCTGCGACAAGATGTAGGGGCAAGTGCTGTTAGCGAGTAGCAAAGACAAAGACCCCCCGTGTAGCCTGCGACAAGATGTAGGGGCAAGTGCTGTTAGCGAGTAGCAAAAACAAAGATCCCCCGTGTAGCCTGCGACAAGCTGTAAGGGCAAGTGCTGTTAGCGAGTAGCAAAGACAAAGATCCCCCGTGTAGCCTGCAACAGGCTGTAGGGGCAAGTGCTGTTAGCGATCAGCTTACACACACACACACAAAGACAAAGATCGCCCGTGGAGCCTGTAACAGGATGTTGGGGCAAGTGCTGCTAGCGAGCAGCAAAGACAAAGATCCCCCGTGTAGCCTGCAACAGGCAGTCGGGGAAAGTGCTGTTAGCGATCAGCTTACATACACACACAGAGACAAATTTCCCCCGTGTAGCCTGTAACAGGCTGTCGGTGCAAGTGCTGTTAGCGAGCAGCTTACATACACACACACACAGACAAAGATCCCCCATGTAGCCTGCGACAAGCTGTAGGGGCAAGTTCTGTTAGTGAGCAGCTTACATACAGACACAAAGACAAAGATCCCCCGTGTAGCCTGTAACAGGCTGTCGGGGCAAATTCTGTTAGCGAGCAGTAGCGCATATGAAGGCTACCGGCACTGTGGCACACGAGGGGGTATGTGGGTGGCACCATCATGCCCGGCCGCCTTTGTCTCTCCCCAGTGGCGATGTTTACTACACACGACCGCACCAGGTACTCATTGGAGGCTGAGTCGACCTAGGGGTGGCCCGGGAATCTGTTCAGATAATCTCACGCGCGCACACACACAACAACAACCGCCATTCGCCACTAAGTGGCGGTGACGTCACCACGACGCTTGTGCCAGGCCATGTGCACCTTGAGGTCACGTGAAGTGTCGAACGCCCGCTGACAGGAGGTCACGGGGCAAACCCAGGTGCCACAGGTCGACTGACTGAGATTACTGAGATGACTGGCTGATGCACCACCTGTGCCCCCTACTGTGCCAACTTGCTGTGCTTTAGCTACCCAGCGCTCTGCTCTTTGCTGTGAGCGTCGCTCCTCCGCCCTTCGTTGTTGTTGGAGGGCGACTGCCTCCAACTGCCCAGTAGCGTCCTTCACGAGCCTCCTCCACAGAGGCCGATCTTGACACCGCTGGTACCAGTCATTGGCAAGTCCACTCAGCTCCACGTCCTCCTGTACCACATCACTCCATCTCTTCTCTAGTCCGTGCCGCGCCCGTTTAGCCCCCTCGATCCAGCCGAACAAAAGCTGTTTAGGCATGTGGTGGCTGGGCATGCGGGCTACATGACCCAGCCAACACAGCCTTGCCTGCCGGAGGAGCTCACCGATGGGACTTTGCCCAGACCTTTCAAGGATTTTTGAGCTCCTCACACAATCCAGCCTGGTTAAACCCAGGATGGATCGTAGGCAGGCACACACACACGCGCGCGCATACACACACACACGCGCCCACACACGCGCACACACACACACGCGCGCGTGCACACACGCGCACACACACACGCGCGCGCGTGCACACACACGCGCGCACACACACACACACGCGCGCACACACACACGCGCGCGTGCACACACGCGCACACACACACGCGCGCGCGTGCACACACACGCGCGCACACACACACACACGCGCGCACACACACACGCGCAAGCACACACACACACACGCGCGCACACACACGCGCACACACACACACACGCGCGCACACACACACGCGCAAGCACACACACGCGTACACACAAACGCGTGCGCGCACACACACACACACGCGCGCGCACACACGCGCGCACACACACACGCGAACACACACGTGCGCACACACACACGCGCGCACACACACGCGCGCACGCACACACACGCGCACACACACACGCGTGCGCGCACACACACACACACGCGCGTGCACACACACACACGCGCACACACACACGCGCACACACACACGCGTGCACACACACACGCGAACACACACACACGCGCGCGCACACACATGCGCGCACACATACGCGCGCACACACACACACGCGCGTGTACACACACACGCGCACACACGCACACACACACGCGCGCACACACAAGCGCACACACACATGCACACACACACACACACGCGTGCACACACACACGCGCGCCTACACACACAGGCTTGCACGCACACACACACACACGCGCACACACACGCGCGTGCACACATACGCACACACACGCGCGTGCACACACGCGCACACACACGCGTGTTCGTCCAGGTCATTCTTGTAAATGAGATTCTTATCCTCGGCTCGCTTGAGTTATGGCAGCCGGTTAAAGGAAATGAACTTATTCTTTGGTTCTTTCGGTAAAGTCACGTATAAAGATAAAATAATAAATTAAATAATAGCATACGACGTTTCGATCGCAACACAAGCAATCATCATCAGGTATAATGAAATAGCGACATAAAATCTAACCAGAAAACTATAGACAGACATATAAGCAGACAGATATCACCAAGATACATAGAGCGAGCAACACAGGTACAGAGAGGGGTGATCGTCTCTGTGGGGTGGCCTTAAATAGACAGAGGGGGGCGGAGGCAGCGAGAGGGAGGGGTTAGAGACAAAATTTACATGTCAATGAGTACGAGCAGACGCGTAGAGAAGTACGCAGGCTTAGAGGGAGAAAGAAACACACTAAAATTAAATAACCTAGCAAAGTATCGAAATATTATGTATCGAAATATTATGTATTATGTATTGCTAGGTTATTTAATTTTAGTGTGTTTCTTTCTCCCTCTAAGCCTGCGTACTTCTCTACGCGTCTCCTCGTACTCATTGACATGTAAATTTTGTATCTAACCCCTCCCTCTCGCTGCCTCCGCCCCCCTCTGTCTATTTAAGGCCACCCCACAGAGACGATCACCCCTCTCTGTACCTGTGTTGCTGGCTCTATGTATCTTGGTGATATCTGTCTGCTTATATGTCTGTCTATAGTTTTCTGGTTAGATTTTATGTCGCTATTTCATTATACCTGATGATGATTGCTTGTGTTGCGATCGCAACGTCGTATGCTATTATTTAATTTATTATTTTATCTTTATACGTGACTTTACCGAAAGAACCAAAGAATAATTCCTGCAGTCACGAAAGCTCCAAAATTAGGAAATGAACTTCAAAGATTAACTCAACCACCCACCCAATAACTCACTTACTCACCCTCTCACTCACCCACCCACTCACTCACCCACCCACTAACTCACTCACTCACCCACCCACTAACTCACTCACTCACCCACTCACTCACTCGCCCACTCACTCGTTCATCCCACTCACTCACCTACTCACTCACTCACCCATTCACTCAGCCACTCACTCACCTACTCACCCGCTCAATCACCCACTTACCGAGCCACCCACTCACCCACTCACTTACTCACTCACCCACCCATTCACTCACCAACACACTCACTCACCCACTCATTCACTTACCCACTCACTCACTCACCCACTGACTCACTTACTCACCCACCCACTCACTCATCTACCCACTCACTCACCCACCCACTCACGCACCTACTCACCTGCGCACACACTCACCCTCTCACTCACTCACCCACACATTCACTCACCCACTCATTAACTTATCCACTCACTCACTCACCCACTCACTCACCCCCTCAGCCACTCACCCACCCGCTCACTCACCAACCCACCAACTCACTTGCTCACTTAGGGGCTGTCCATAAATGACGTCACGCGATTTTGGACGATTTTGGACCCCCCCCCCCCTTCGTCACATGGCGTCACAAAAGTCAGACCCCCCCTCAAATATGACGTCACAAAGCTCTGCCCCCCCCCCCAAATATAAAACATGCTTCAAATCGCTTTAAACTATTGTCATTGTAGTGCGTATTTAATGTGGCGCTGCACTCTGATGTTGTAGGAGAAAACATTTATTAAAAAGTATATTTAATTAAGTAGAACGTATTGTCTATATTTATTGAAAGTTGCGCATTTTGATGTGACGTCACATTTCTCACCCCCCCCCTCCATCGTCACAAATGTCTGACCCCCCCCCCCTAGGTGCGTGACGTCATTTATGGATGGCCCCTTACCCGCTCACTCACCTATTCGCCCATTCACTCACCCAGGTCGCTCTGGCAAATGAGATTGTCATCCTGAGAACTTGACAATTAATAGCCGCCTCAAAGCTGTTCTGTCTCGAACCCTCATCAGCTTCCTCTCGCTGACCTCATTATACAGGGTGGCCCAGAAGTCAGGACACATATGGGTTGTTGTTGTACAACGTGGCCTGGATGATGGTGGTGGTTGTTGTTGTTGTGAATGGTGGTTGTTGTTGTTGTTGTGAATGGTGTTGGTTGTTGTTTTGAATGGTGGTTGTTGTTGTTGTGAATGGTGGTGGTTGTTGTTGTTATACAGGGTGGCTCAGAAGTTAGGACGTAGGATTTATGAGAATAGGGTTTACCCTTTCTGGCAATAAAACAGGAGGTGTTAAGATGTTACAACACCAAACAGAAACCTTTGGCAAGAAATCAAGTTACCGCATTAATCCCACCCACGTGTACTGAACATTCAAACAACCATCACCACCACCATGATGATGCTCTTTTTACGGTGCGTTTGTTCTCTAATGTAATCGTCACCATCAATGGTCTATCCACAGATGGATGGAGATCGAGGTGGTGGTGGTGATGTCTATTCCCTGCGTGTGTTCTCTATTCCGTGTGGCTCCTCTCTCTCTCGCTGTTTCTCAATATAAGCGTCACCACCACCACCACCACGATGATGAACTCACCTGCCTGGGCCATGGGGTTCACAGCTCGGCTGTAGCCTCTGTTTCCCCTCCCTACCTCCCTCCCGAACCCTCCCGGCCCCCGCAAGACTCTTGACCTGTGACCGATGCAAAACAAATACCAACTCTAAATTTAGACCACAACCACCAACCACCACCCCCCCATCCATCCCACCCATCCACTCCTCTCTCTAATCCTGTGTCCCGTCACCGTGTCCGGCTATAGAACCCGCGTGCACCCCCCACACCTTTGACTTTGCGACTCACGGGGTTGTTGCTGGTGGTGCTGGTGCGGTGGTGTAGCGGTTAGCGCTACGAACCTGGCGACCCGGGCGCGATTCCTGCTCACAGCCAACACCGGTGACGATTATCTGAACCGGTCCTGGGCCTCCCCTAGGTCGACTCAGCCTCAAAAGAGTACCTGGTGCGATGTGTAAATATCGCCGCTAGGGAGACAAAGGCGTCCGGGCGTGGTGTTGGCCACGCACCCCCTTGTGTGCTGTGCCGGCCTTTATAGGTGCTCGCTAACAGCACTTGCCCCTACAGTCTGTTAACGCTATACAGGGGGGTCTGTGTCTTTGTCTTTGGTGGGTGGGGTGGGGTGGATGAAACGCTCTCAAAAAGAGAATAAAACCACGCTAATGGGCCGGGTTTACAGCCGTAGCCAACGGTTCTGGTGTCTCTAAAGATTTAACAGTTATAAATCCACTATGAGACCTCCTTTACCAGTGGCAAAATATAGTAGTAGGTTTTTACCCCACTGGTAAAGGAGGTCTTATAGTGTAAATGCTTAACCCGAGCTCTCAATACTCTGATAGTGCGCTGTCTTTGATTTGTACGCCTTTTGGCGTCTACTGGTCCAACACCAATGGAGACTAGGCTCTAAGAAAAGCTGTCTCGGGTGTGGACCAATCAACTTCAAGGACAGTGCATATCATTATCCGAGTTGTTTCTTTTTGTTTGAATTTTGACTGCTTGTGTTGTGGTTATTGCAAACATGATGCCTTGTATAAAGGTCTCAGTTTTGTACCAGTTTAAAAGGTAAAAACCTACTACTAGTTATAAAACCCTCGTTCTATCAGCATTTGACAATTCGTCATTTGTCGAGGGGGAAAGGCAGGGGAGGGGTTGGGGTAATTCGGCACGGCTCTGGGGCAGACACACGTGCATGCACACACACCGAATCGATCATCGGCATAATCGATACGTATTTGAAATTTCGCCGCGAGCCGGATTGGCGGCGACTGAGCGGTCCGATTTCCGAGCGAAGCCACCGCCACCACAAACGATGACGCCACTCGGTCAGGTGACCGCAGATGCAGCGATTCCTGAACCAAAAATTACTTTTTTTAAAACACGCTTTAATGAAATTACCTTACTAGTAATGGAAGAACTCTACTACTCCAGGAAGTGACCCCGAAGCTTGCTATAACCTGAGGGACCGTGGTCAATTACAGCCAACGCCAGTTTACCGTGGACAATTAGACCCAATCCGAAAAATAACATAAAAAATAATGTTTTAAAGTGTTTTTTTTTATTTTTATGATAGAATATAGTATTGTTATCAGTATGACACAAGTATACCAAGTTTGCAGTCGATACCCCATTGAAAAGTGGGTTAAAATTGAGTTACAAGATTTGAGGATATAACAACAGACAGAGTGAGTTAAATAAAAGCGTGTAAAAAAACACCCGTTTCTTTATTTTGCAGAGGAACAAAACGAACGGTTTTCAAAGTTGCATCTCGGTTTTACATTATGCGTTATCACGAGTGGTCAAAAGACTCGGTCCACATGCTCCATTTTATTGTCCTCGTGGCGTCCGGTTCACTGCCAGACCGGAAGTGACGTCACGGGCTCAACCAACGGAGCGTCAAACTTAGGGGGATACTGAACAGTTGGAACATTCCAAGTCAAATTTTCCCAATCTTTAACGAATGTATGACAGATGTACATCGAATGTGTGCGCGTAACTAATACATTCACTTTCTCTAACAGTGACCGCTGCGCACGTGGCGATGGGTTTGTTGCAGACCCTTCGGTCCCCCCCCCCAGCCCTGTTTGTGTGCCCCCCACTGCAATACCCTCGTACGCCTTGGCATCGATGGAGGCGTCGTAGGGCAGGGAGCGAGAGAATGTATGCTGTGTGTGTCTGCGTGTGTCTGTGTATCAGTGTGTGTGTCTGTGTCTGTACGAGTAACGAATTGGCACATTTTGTTTACGTGACACAACTCTCTTACGCTAAGTAGCCGTGTCGGGTCGTGGAGGGTTTAACGACCCAGCATTTATATTTACGCGTTCTAACCGCCCCAAAAAAAACCCCTTTATAATGGGTAATATTGGTCGTGAAAGCCTACTGCTACGACGTGTTAAACTGGGTAAAATCCGGTCACGGTGCCTAGGAGATGTCAACTAACACGCCTGGCCAAATATATTCACACACTCACCCACTCACTCACTCACCCACTCACTCACCAACTCACTCACCCAACCACTTACTCATCCACTCACTCACTCACTCACTCACTCAAACACTCACTCACACACTCACTCACACACTCATTCACTCACCCACTCACTCACCCACTCACTCACTCACCCACTCACTCACCAACTCACTCACCAACTCACTCACCCACACACTCACTCACCAACTCATTCACCCACCCACTCGCCCACTCACTCACACACTCACTCACACACTTACTCACACACTCACGCACACACTCACTCAGAAACTCACTCACCAACTCATTCACCCACCCACTCACTCACCAACTTACTCACCCAACCACTCACCCACTCACCCACCCACCCTCTCACAAACTCTCTCACCCAACCACTCACTCACTCACCCACTCACTCACCCACCCATAAGCCCATCTCTTTTCTAGCTCTCTCCATGCTCGTTCAGCCCCAAACCTCCCCTCCGCCGCTGTCTATCCGGCTAAACGCACGCACGCGGGGCAGGGGTCAAACCCTTCACGGCGATAAATTTAACCTCGGAACAAAAGCTCGCTCTCATGATCCGTGTCCAATCCTCAAAGAATGTTTCGCATTTAATTTCTGTGCACATCTCCTTATCGTCTGTGCAAACCGTGGCGTGCGTGGGGAATCCGCGTCAACGTGCTACTGCTGCTATTCGCGCAACGGCAGCACACGATTGCGCAATTCGTTTCCTTTACATCATCGATGCTGTCAACCGATACGGTGTTAAGCCCGTAATCTTATTCAGGGGAGATTTCACGGCTGTTGAGTGAATGGGTGAGTTAGGGAATGGGTGAATAAGTGAGTGGGTGGGTAGGTGAGTGGGTGAGTGGGTGAGTGGGTGGGTAGGTGAGTTGGTGAATGGGTGAGTGAGTCGGTGAGTGGGTGAATGAGTGAGTGGGTGAGTGGTGAGTGAGTGGGTGAGTGAGTGGGTGAGTGAGTGAGTGGGTGAGTGAGTGGGTGAGCGGGTGAGTGAGTGAGTGGGTGGGTGAGTGAGTGGGTGGGTGGGTGGGTGAGTGAGTGGGTGGGTGAGTGAGTGGGTGGGTGAGTGCGTGGGTGAGTGGGTGAGTAAGTGGTTGGGTGAGTGAATTGGTGAGTGAGTGGGTGGGTGGGTGAGTGGGTGGGTGAGTGGGTAAGTGGGTGGGTGAGTGAAGGACTGCTAACCCACCCTTGCGATGGGACTTCGTAGGACATTTATAAGGGGCACGGGGTGACCAATAAGTGTCTTACTACGCAGTGTCTCACTACCCAGTGTCTCACTACCAAGTGTCTCACTACCCGGTGTCTCACTAGCAGTGTCTCACTAGCAGTGTCTCACTACCCAATGTCTCACTACCCAGTGTCTCACTACCCAGTGTCTCACTAGCAGTGTCTCACTACCCAGTGTCTCACTAGCAGTGTCTCACTACCCAGTGTCTCACTACCCAGTGTCTCACTACCCAGTGCCTTCTAACCCACGTGCTCCTCTCTCTCTCAGTGTAATCATCATCGCAAGGGTCTATCCACTGCTGGAGGAAGATTTCTGTGGTGGTGGTGGCGACGATGATGTCTCTAACCTGTACGCGTGTCCATGTGCATTGTTGAGTCTATGGTGCAGTGTTGAGTCTTTGGTGCAACGTTGAGTCTATGGGCAGTGTTGAGTCTATGGTGCAGTGTTGAGTCTTTGGGCAGTGTTGAGTCTATGGTGCAGTGTTGAGTCTATGGGCAGTGTTGAGTCTATAGTGCAGTGTTAAGTCTATGGGCAGTGTTAAGTCTATGGTGCAGTGTTGAGTCTGTGGGCAGTGTTGAGTCTATGGTGCAGTGTTGAGTCTATGGGCAGTGTTGAGTCTATGGTGCAGTATTGAGTCTATGGGCAGTGTTAAGTCTATTATGCAGTGTTGAGCCTGGCGCAATGTTGAGTCTATGATGCAGTATTGACTTCATGGTGCAGTGTTGAGTCTACACTATACACTACACTACAATAAAATACGCTACACTATACACTACACTATACACTTCTATACATTACACTATACACTACACGATACACTTCTATACACTACACTATACACTAATATACACTACACTATACACTATTATACACTACACTATACACTACATTATACATCGGCGGGTGCCGTGGGATGGGAGTGTGGTTAACATCAGAGACGTTTCTCTAAACGGGGCTATACATTTGCCGATGTAATCCCGAATTAACAGGTATGCTTTCGCGACAAGTATTATTTGAACAACAATACTGCTGAAAGTGATCACATTATCAAAACGATTAAAATACCATATATCTCAGGAGTTACTGACAAATTAGCCCGTGTTTTGCATAAGCAGAGATTTGGTACGGTACACAAAATTATAAAAACTAGTGTCTTGTACTAAAAATGAATTAAAAAACTAAAAATGATCAATTGCTTATGCGGTAAGTGTTATATTGGACAGACGGGACGTAATATCAGCGTAAGACTTAAAGAACACCAAAGGAACATTAAATTATCCCAAACTCAGCTGTCAGCAGTGGCAGAGCATGCTTGCCAACAAGGACATTCAATTGATTTTGAAAACGTTGAAGTGTTATGCAGTACTAACTATTACTGGCCAAGATTAGTTAGAGAATCAATTGAAATTGAGAAGAATTCAAATAATTGTAATAGCTGTGATATCTCTAGACTCGTAATATGAAGTAATAAACAACACATCATGGGACCTCCTTTGCCAGTGTCAAAATATAACAATAGTGATTTGAAGCTTTCGTGACTGCAGGAGTCCATACTTTTTGGTTCTTTCGGTAAAGTTACGTAGGTATAAAATGAAATAAATCACGACGTTTCGGGCGCAGTACAAGCGTTAGGTGGGAAAACATCAGGTGATGACGGACGCTTGTGTTGCGCCCGAAACGTCGTGATTTATTTAATTTTATACCTACGTGACTTTACCGAAAGAACCAAAGAGTATATATAACAATAGGTTTTCCCCGTTTTTCTGGCAACAAAGCAGTTGTGTTAAGATGCTAAAACACCAAACTGAAACCTTTTGCAACGAATAATGTCACTGCATTAACCACAGATACTTGTGGTCAGAATACAAACAAAAAGCATGCTCTGACGCCATGATGTAGCCGCTTACCCCGAGCTCTCATTGTCCAGAGAGTGGCATTGTCTTTGTCCTGTTCACCTTTTGGCGTCCTCTGGTCTGACTCTGTTTGAGACGAGGCTCTAAAGAAAGCTGTCTCTGGTGTGGACCAAACAGTTTCAAAGACAATGCATATACTGCATTTTTTTGTTTGTATTTTCACCACAAGTATCTGTGCTTAATGCAGACATGATTCCTTGCAAAATGTTTCAGTTTAGTGTTTTAACATCTTAACACATCTGTTTTGTTGCCAGAAAAAAGGGGAAAACCTCTTCTTATAATACACAACACATATTGCAATTCCTGACAGGTGAGTCACATGCTAAGTGGCTGATTAGTGATCGATTGCATAATTGAATACAGCCCCACCCCGCCTCCGATCTCGAATCCTGATGGGGTTCAACAATGATGACGTCATCCTGCACTATTTAAGACCGGAAGCAGGTGGATGGCTTCACTATTCTGGCAAATCGCTTGAAGATGCTGGATATAATGTCGAGCCAAACGTCTCACTACTCAGATTGTAAATGTTGTGGATTCCGACAGACCTGTTCTTCACCTGAGGACGGCTGCTTGCGTTGTAGCCGACACGTCGTGAGAATTGTATTTTATTATGTTTCATTTTTATTATTTTATTTTATTTTTTTCTACGTGACTTTACCGAAAGAACCAAGAAGATGGGCTAAAGTAGTCAACTATTTTGTCTTTTGTCAACGTGACACATTTTGTTACTGATTGATCGTGTCGGGTGGTGGAGGGTTGCGACACATTTATAAATAACGCGATCTAACCCGAAAACCTTTATTATAATCTCCTTGATAAATACACGGCGTGTGTGTGCGTGTGTGTGCGTTGAACCTATCTGGCACGGGTACGTAGGTGACCGCTGTGATCTGGAGGCGTGGGGTAGGGACAATAAACTGGGCCTACAAAGCACATCCGGTTTGCATGGTTGGCGGTGTACCGGTGGAAAAGAAGTTCAGCACACACACATACATACACACACATGCACACACACATACACACATACATATACACACACATACACACACATACACACATACATACATACAACAACAGCCGCCATTCGCCACTAAGTGGTGGTGACGTCACCACGACGCTTGTGCCAGGCCAAGTGCACCTTGAGGCCACGTGAAGTGTCGAACGCCCGCTGGCAGGAGGTCACGGGGCAGACCCAGGTGCCACGGGTCGACTGACCTAGATGACCAAGATGACTGGCTGATGCACCACCTGTGCCCCCTACTGTGCCAACTTGCTGTGCTTTAGCCACCTGGCGCTCCGCTTGTTGTTGTGAGCGTCGCTCCTCTGCCCTCCGTTGTTGTTGGAGGGCGACTGCCTCCAACTGCCCAGTAGTGTCCTTCACGAGCCTCCTGCACAGAGGCCGATCTTGACACCGTTGGTACCAGTCATCGGCAAGTCCACTCAGCTCCACGTCCTCCTGTATAACATCACTCCATCTCTTCTCTAGCCCGTGCCGCGCCCATTTAGCCCCCTCGATCTGGCCGAACAAAAGCTGTTTAGGCATGCAGTGGCTGGGCATGTGGGCTAAATTACCCAGCCAACGCAGCCTTGCCTCCCGGAGGAGCACTGACCATGTGGCTCTGCAATACTCGTTGAAATTGGAACAACCATCTGGACAGCTGTCACGATGGTTGGAGTTGTTGCAGGAATTTTCTTTTGACATAACCTACCGTAAGGGTACCCTCCATGGGAATGCAGACACACTTTCCAGGTTTCCCCAAGGCCCTCCCTGTGCCTGTTCGTTGGGCACACATCTCTGTGCAGCACCGCCTTCCCCACCCCGCCCTGTTATGAGCGCGGTGCCGGAGGTTGACGGGCAGGCCGCGCCGGTTGGGGCCGACAGCACGCTGCACCTGTCGCGCTCAGTGTGGCAGCGTGAGCAGATGGCCGATGCCTCGTTGGCTCCTCTGCGAGATTGGGCCAGAGGGTCGGGATCTCATTCGTCCTGCGGGAACTAGCAGCTGAGTACCAACCGGGATGGGTTGCTTATGTGCAGAGACGGCTTGTTGGGCCGTTCGCGGCTTGTCGTGCCGACATCACTCCTGCATGCCGACAAGTTGATGCATCTCGGTGTGCAGAAAACCTTGCTCACGATGCAGAGGGATTTCTTTTGGCACGGTATGACGGCGGATGTCATCAAGGCTATCCAGACATGCCAGGAATGTGCGAGGCGGAAACCGCCGCGTGGGAAATATATTCCGCCCTTGAAATTGATCGAAGTGTCGCAGATTAATGAGCTGGTTGCTCTGGATATCCTTGGGCCGTTCCCCCCTTCAGCTAGGGGTAACACATTTCTCTTGGTTGGAGTTGAATATTTTTCTCGCTGGCCGATGGCCTGGCCCTTGCCCGACCAATCGGCTTCGTCCATCACCGAAGCATTCCTGAATGGCTACGTGATGGACAAAGGTGCTCCGGAAAGGTTACTCACGGACCAGGGCCGTAACTTCTCCTCTAAATTGCTCCGGGATGTGTGCGCAGCTTTGGGCACAAAGAAAATTCGCATTTCCCCTTACCACCCGCAGATGAATGGTATGGTGGAACGGTTTAACCGTACCCTGTCGGCCATGCTTTGTCACATGGTGAGTGAAAAGCAGACCGACTGGGACTTGCACATACCTGGCGTTCTGTCTGCCTACCGCATGGTCCCGCACGCTTCTACGGGATATTAGCCATTTTTCCTTATGTACGGGCGGGAGAACGTGCCTCCCATTGAAGTGCAACTGGCTACGGCCGTGAAGGAACCTCCCCTGTCCTTGCCTGAACACGTCCGCGAGTCGCTTCGCCCTGTCACGGAGGCACGGGAAGCTGCCAGGCTCACTTTGGCCCGGACACAGGCCCGGAACGAGCGATATGCTCGTCGGTCGAGACGCGACATGCCATGGGCTGTGGGTGACGCGGCTTGGCTCCATTGTCCGCAGGTGCCTGTGGGTACATCCCCTAAACTGCACAGGCCTTGGCAAGGGCCCGTTAAATTGATAGAAGTTCGCAATCCCCAGTGTGTTCGCATCCAGTTGGGGTTGCGTCGCTGGTATGTACACTCGTCGCGGTTGAAACCTTATTTCGCACCACGCACTGGCCCTTCATCCCCACTTGCTGACCTGCCGGGGTTTGATGTGTCCGACGTGCTACCTGGCTTGCCAGTTGATCCCCAGGGGGGACCTGTTCTGCTCCCCACAGACGCACAGGCCTTGAAGGACACCGCGCCCCCTGATGAGCGGCCTCCAGCCGGACCTGTTCCTTCCACGAAAGACGCTGGTTCTGCCCCAGCACCATTGCCCCCTCCTGCTGGGCAGTCAGCAAGACGACCACGTTCTGCCGGGGGAGACGGACCGGCGTCGCGCACGTGCTTTAAATCACTTCCGTTCTGTTAATGTTGATTGTTGTGTTGCGCCTTCCTTTCCGATGCTGCAATGGTGTTCTTTATCTTAAGTCGCGCGTTGTTTGGCGCCCTAAATGTTCATTCGTGGGTTTACACATCTCGGTGGGTTGTTACGGTGCATCGCCCTTTACCCAGCCGAGACGGCTGACTTTTTACACCGGGGGGGGGGGGGGGGGGGTGATGTAATGCCGGCCTCAGCCCGCAGCCAATGGGACGTCTAGCCAGGGGCGTAGCCCTGTGGAAGGTTCCAGGGGTGAGGCTGATGATTGGATGCGTGGTATCACGTGGGCCAGGTGTTATAAGGGGTGGAGAAAGACAGCTCGAGGTCAGTGTGGAGAGGGGTTGAAGAGAGACCACGTCTGTGCCTCCGGCACGCCAGCGGCCACGTGGCAGGCTGGAGGCTGTCTCCCACACGCCGTCAGCCAGCGGTGTGAAGGAGCGAGGAAGCGAGCAAACGCCACGCTCAAGGAACGGGAGTAACGGGGAAAAAGGAACCCAGCGTGTGAGGGAGCTGTGTAATGAAGAACGAATAAAGAAAAGACAAAAGACACGATCTCGTCCGGAGGGGATTTATTACACATCCATGATGTTGTGTGGATGCACCGATGCTGGAAGAGCGTGTTGGTAATTACAAGCCCATGGGCTGCACAAAAATCTAGCAGCCTCCTACCGTTGTTATTGAGCTGATCTGGCCCATGCCCTCCAATCACTTCAGACCAGGTGCCAGCATCATGACCAACTCGGGCATTGAAATCACCCAACAAGATGACTCTATCCCGAGTGGCCACTTTAGCCAGCACCTGTGACAGGAGGTCATAGAAGGCATCTGACTCACCGGCTTTGCCTGCATCCCTCCACGGATGTCCGTCTTCGATGGGGGCATAAGTAATCACGACCACCACTCCTCGCCTCCGCAGTAAGGGTTCGAACATTCCACGTGGCCACACGAAGTGGCTTGTCGTTGTTTCTGGAGGAACCCCGAGGGTAAAGATTCAATCTCCTGGCTCCGTTAATTGGGGTTTCGCCAGGAGACGTCATAGACGCCTGTCCCCCCGGGGCCTCCGGCACAAGCTTATTAGTTACATATTTACATCGTAGTTTAGTGGTAATGAATTGAAGGTGGAGGGGTTACCAGCCCCTCGCACCCGTCCAGAGCCCCCGTTTAGCTACTGTGGTGGTCACAGACGCCATGAGGGAAGAGGCCAATCAGCATTGGCCCTCCCCCCACAGCACTGTCCACGACAAAGTTGCCCGTCCGAGACCGCGAGGAGGTAGGGGGTTGCTTTGCCGGACACATACACACATACATACAAAGATCCCCCGTATAGCCTTAACAGACTGTAGGGGCAAGTGCTGTTAGCGAGCACCTATGAAGGCCGGAACGGTACACGAGGGGGTGGGTGGCCAGCACCACGCCCGACCGCCTTTGTCTCCCCAGTGGCGATGTTTACACACCGCACCAGGTACTCATTTAAGGCTGAGTCGACCTAGGGGAGGCCCAGGACCGGTTCAGATAATCGTCACTGGTGTTAGCCGTGAGCGGGAATCGAACCCGGGTCGCCAGGTTCATAGCGCAGCGCGCTAACCGCTACACTACCGCTCCCCACAACATACATACACACACATACACACATACATACACATACATACACACACATAACACACATATACAAAAAAACAAAGATCTCCCGTATAGCCTTAACAGACTGTAGGGGCAAGTGCTGTTAGTGAGCACCTATGAAGGCCGGCACGGCACACGTAGTCCATGGGCCCAGATCAAAAACATCACTTATTGGGACCACCTGAGGTGTCAGCTTAGTTGTGGTTACCATGACTTTGATACCCGTACTGTGTGACAGGCGTCCGGAACGATGAAATGGGCATTGTTACTGAAAAACTCCCGAGACCAAAGCCAGTTGGGTCACAAATTGGTCTTTGTTGGTTTAAATACACAATGAAACACAGGATAATAAGGAATACCATGGCGAGGTAAGGAACTACTTGAATATTATAAACATTGACATTCGCATACACTTAGTCAATCATACATGTAATATCCCATATATATCGTTAGTGATGGGTATATGTGAAGAAGGTTACATTATTGTTATCAAGCTCTGTGTGTACTTAAATAGTGTTAACAAGGGTTTGGCTATAACATCTTGTGCACCGACACTTTTCAGGGTCTGCAGCTCCCTTTTGAGAGACTGATTTTCTTTGGCAAGTTCCCTCACGCAAAAGTTATCTGGATAGAGGAGGAGTTTTCCTTTCCCATCAGGGAAGATTTGCAAGGCTCCAGCAAACGCACTCTCCAAGTTTTCGCCTTGTGCGCTTCTTGGTTGATTCCTTGACTTGGACAATGCCTATGGAGTTCATTGAAACAACCAGTCTAGAAGTGAGATCAGTCATTGTTCATCACTTGAGGATTGCCAAAAAGCTCCATCCTGGTGAAGAGGAAACAGCTCATTGTACGACTGTTCACAACAGCTTCGTACTGGGCTGCAGCATGATAATCTTCATTGCTGGCAACCTCTTCTTTGCAAACCTCATCTTTGGTGTACAGTCTATAGCATGACCTGTGGTAATGCCCTTCATCTGCTACAGGGTATGGGGCCATCCATGAATGACGTCACGCGATTTTTGACGATTTTTGACCCCCCCTCGTCACACGGCGTCACAAAAAGTCAAACCCCCCTCAAATATGACGTCACAAAGCTCTGCCCCCCCCCCCCCAAATAAAAATGCTTCAAATCGCTTTAAACTATTGTCATTGTAGTGCGTATTTAATGTGGCGCTGCACTCTGATGTTGTAGGAGAAAACATTTTTTGAAAAGTCTATTCAATTAAGTAGAACGTGTTGTCTATATTTATTTAAAGCTGCGCTTTTTGAGGTGATGTCACATTTGTCAAACCCCCCTCGTCACACATCGTCACAAATGTCTGACCGCCCCCCCCCCCTAGGTGCGAGACGTCATTTATGGACGGCCCCCTATCTACTCACGATGGCAAGGATTCTGCTGTCCATTTGATTCGTGGCTGCACTCGTGATCTTTGCGTCAGCTCGCAGTTCTCGACACTGTACCAGCAGTTCTCTCGTATTCTCTCTCTTGGCATGTTTGTTGGTTTTCTGACAAAATATTCACTCTGCGTCATAAGTCCTCGACGTACTTCGGGGCATGTCGAGTTGTTATCTTAGATTCTTTCTCTTCAGCAGAGCCACTGGCACTTTGCTTTTCTATTTGCAAGGATGTACATCAAGAACTTTCTCCATCGTGAAGATACTGCGACACTTTCTGTGGTAGTCGAT
Organism: Lampetra fluviatilis; assembly: GCF_964198595.1. Taxonomy (NCBI): domain Eukaryota; kingdom Metazoa; phylum Chordata; class Hyperoartia; order Petromyzontiformes; family Petromyzontidae; genus Lampetra; species Lampetra fluviatilis. The sequence continues at coordinate 791,103 of NC_136346.1, read as the reverse complement.
TTCTGGAATCCGTCCCTCAGAAATGTCTTTTCTGCCAGTTCCAAAACTGGTGCATGATTTCGTATCTGAGCTGCCCTGAGCAAAGTTCTCCAGGAGTCAACACTCTGTGGTGAAACTGGCTTATCCGTATCATCAGAACAGTGGATGATGCAATCCAATCATGGTAGCTTTGGTAGTGGGTTGTTACTTTTGTTTGTTCAACGGTGGCCATATGCAGTCAGTTTTCACCTGAACCACACAGTACAATCAGAAGCACCATTACTTTAATGCAAAACCTGAATTAATCTGTCAGTAATCTAGATTTGAAGTTTCCGTGACTGCAGGGATCCATACTCTTTGGTTCTTTCGGTAAGGTCACGTAGGTATAAAATAACATAAGTATTTTTTATAACTTTTTTAATTTTAATTTTACGTGGTATTATATCCCAAACAATAGGCGAAAATCTTTTTTTTTAACATGTGTCAAGTGTATTTTAACATAATTAACTGAAAGAACGATATTTTATACCTACGAATTATAGTAGTAGTTTTTTACCCTTTTAAACTGGTACAAAACTGACACCTTTATTCAAGGCATCATGTTTGCAATAACCACAACACAAGTAGTCAAAAAAGCAAACAAAAAGAAGCAACTCTGATAATGATAATAATATGCATATTATTATCATTATCAGAGTTGCTTCTTTTTTTTGTGTTGTGGTTATTGCAAACATGATGCCTTGAATAAAGGTGTCAGTTTTGTACCAGTTTAAAAGCAAACAAAAAGAAGCAACTCTGATAATGATAATAATATGCATATTATTATCATTATCAGAGTTGCTTCTTTTTGTTTGCTTTTTTGACTACTTGTGTTGTGGTTATTGCAAACATGATGCCTTGAATAAAGGTGTCAGTTTTGTACCAGTTTAAAAGGGTAAAAACCTACTACTATATTTTGCCACTGGTAAAAGAGATCTCATAGTGTAAATACCTACGAATCAGTCAGTACTATGGTTACGCATTGACGTCAGCAGAGAGTTACAAACCGAAATCAAAACTAACATTGATGAAGGGTATAATATATCTGAACTAATGTTACCTACATTAAGGGGAGTACTACAGGTGAATAGGCAAAACAAATTCCTGTCCTTTTATGAGAATGAAAAATTACCAGATGACTATGCACAAAAATAAAAATTGTAATGTGACCTTACCCCCTCATGAATGTTCATATTATGTGTTAGCTCATTGAATATGCACACATTTGCATATTATGCAAAACACAATTTTGACTTCGTAGATGAGGTCAGCACTTTTTGGTTTGTTTGAATGTGATAAATAACTAATTAATTGGTTGGTAATCTACAGAGTCTTTGTCGAAATATTTTTCTTTCAGTTAATGATGTTAAAATACACTTGACAGACGTAAAAAAACCAAGATGTTAGCCTATTTAAAAAAAATAATACCACGTAAAAATGAAAATGACAAAAGATATAAAAAAATTTCTCTGAACATTTCTAGCTATTCCAAGTAGGAAGCGGTTTGTAGAATTATGTGGCGTTACTTATTGTGAAACATGAGTTGTCAAACTCGGCATGCAAAATGTCACTTTGAGAAAATTATCCCTCCCCCCCTCCTCCTCATCCGCCTCCTCCTCCCCCTCCTCCTACCTATCCTCCTCCTCCTCCCGTACCAGCGTGGACGGCACACTCATGTTCAACTTCTGAAGCGCTCACTCGTCACCGTGGCGTGCGCGATGACCACCACAACCACGTGACTTTTATTTTGTGTTGTGCGCGGTGCTTTTAGCGCCACAGCGCGTCGATTTATAGCGTTATTTTCATTTGTTTGCTGGTGACTTTGTGTATTTCATATCGAAATCGCCTCCAGTGCTTTTGCTGCTGGCGGCAATAAAAGTTCTTTAAAAGTCAAAAGTCTCCCCCTCCTCCTCCTTCTCCCCCTCCTCCCCCTCCTCCTCTCCCTCCTCCTCCTCCCCCTCCCTCCCTCCCCTCCCTCCATCCCTCACACTCCTCCATCCACCTCTCATCTCCTGTCACCACCACCCAGAGGTGGGACAAAGTCATTGTTATGCAAGTCCAAGTCGAGTCGCAAGTCATCAAATTCATGACTCGAGTCTGACTCGAGTCCAAGTCACATGACTCGAGTCCACATCTCATAGGTGGGACAAAGTCATTGTTATGCAAGTCCAAGTCGAGTCGCAAGTCATCAAATTCATGACTCGAGTCTGACTCGAGTCCAAGTCACATGACTCGAGTCCACACCTCTGCCACCACCACCCCCACCACCCTCACCACCACCACTCCCACTACCGCCACCACCACCCCCACCACCCACCACCACCACCCATCGTGAGAGGGGTCCTCCTCATCATTCAACATCTGGGAGGCGCGGGAGAGTAGCGGAGGGAACGCGCCGGGTGAGCCCCAAGGTAGGAGCGAGTCAAGACGCCGGTGGCTGGAAAGATGTTGACTACCTCGCCTGGTGTACAGGAGGTCGTGGGTTCGATCCGGACCCTGACGATGCCTGTAGCCACTGTAGCTAGTGAGGTGTTGACTACCTCGCCTGGTACACAAGAGTTTGTGGGTTCGATCCATAGACCCTGACGATGCCTGCTGCTGTACAATTGAAGTCTGCGTCTCTCTCTCCCCGTGGTGAGATGTTGACTACCTCGCCTGGTACACAGGAGGTCGTGGGTTCGATCTCAGACCCTGACGATGCCTGCTGCTGTATATTTGGAGTCTGCGTCTCCCTATCTCTTCCCGTGGTGAGATGTTAACTACCTCGCCTGGTACACAGGAGATCGTGGGTTCGATCCAGGATCCTGACGATGCCTGCTGCTGTACAATTGTAGTCTGCGTCTCTCTCACCGTGGTGAGATGTTGACTACCTCGCCTAGTACATAGGAGGTCGTGGGTTCGATCCCGATCTTGACGATACCCGCGGCTGTATATTTGGAGTCTGCGTCTCTCTCTTCTCATGGTGGGATGTTGACTACTTCGCCTGGTGTGCAGGAGGTCGTGGGTTCGATCCCGATCCTGACGATGTCTGCTGCTGTATATTTGGAGTCTCCTTCCTCACGGTTGGTGTGATGGCTTTGCGGATTGTGTAGTCAAAATATCCATTCGCCTTGAAAGCTTGGTGTATGTGTTTGAGTTCACTGGTTAGGTGTTCATGGTCGGTGATACATTGAGCTCTATGGTGTAGCTTTTTGATGAGGGAACTCTTCTGGGATGGATAGTGGTGGGAATCCGATTTTAAGTAGGCGCCACTATGGGTTACTTTCCTGTATACAGAATGGCTCATTGAGCCATCTGGTCTCTTTTTGATTAGGAAATCCAAGAAAGGTAGCATGCCATCCTTTTCTACCCCCCATGGTGAATTTGATGGCTGAGTGTATGGAATTGATGTGGTTGAGGAATTGGTTTAGAATTGGTCGGCTATGTGGCCAGATGACAAACGTGTCATCGACCTACTTTTTCCACAATGACGGGCATAGATTAGCCAGGATTTTCAGGTAGGGGGGGCAACCCCTTCAGCAATGAAAAACGATAGAGGAGTTATAAGTAAGGAGTTGTTAGAAAGTAAGGACTCATCCCTTGCTTTTTATTCGACGCGTGTGCGGCGATGGTGCAGCCATTTATCGAGGGTCGAATTCGAACCGTGTGTGATCGGCATCGCGCTAGCTGAAGGTGTTTGCCTTCAGGGAAGTCGTGTACTGTATATGCAACTGCGCACAATTATGTGAGTCACTTATAACCGATTTGCCGTTACTTATTGCCAATTATGGACTCAGACTATTGTCCTATCATCTCATAGACTGCCTGGCACGTAATAATATGCTACACAGTGGCAGTGTGGGTCGCAAAATGCCGATTTATTACTATCGAGCGGGAAGTACCCGGCGTTGCCCGGGTATTAAAAATATTTCAAAACTACACTTAAAAATCTTACAGCAGTGCGTACTGACTGTGGTGGTACCTGCTTTCACTGCCACAAGTACCTGCTATGATTATAGCAGTTCATACCGACTGTGGTGGTACCTGTTATCACTACAGTAGTACATGATGACTCTATAGCAGTATTTATCGACTGTATAGCACAAAGTACTCACCTGACAGAGTGGCGTGGTGAGGCGTAGTCTCGTGCAGAGCCTCCGGCCTCGCCTAGATTGTCCAGCTGGCCGAGGTGGCACCTTGGCAGGCTGGGGCTGGGCTGCTACCCACCCCCACCCCCGCAGCGACGATCTCCCCGGCCGCTCTAAAGTAATATCTACGGCATATAGAGGTAGCATCTAGCGACTGTATAGTTGTAATAACTGCACGCATCGGGGTTGGGGGGACATCACACAGTGAATAACTTAAGTGAGCGTTTAGTGTATGTTTATAGAATTTTTAACGCGAAAGAAAATGTTCCCCTCACTCCCACCGAAGGCGTGTGACTTGGCATGGGCCATCCCCCCCACCAAAGGCGCGTGAGTTGGTACGGTCGTGCAGGCGTCATAAATAAATAAAATGGAAGCGCACAAAAATCGCACTAAATCGATGATTAAACTTATTTAAAGTTGACGGATGTGAAAAAGGAATAGCGCTTGCTGACCGTGGGGCTTACGGCGTGGTGCCTGGCTATTTTTATTTCACGTAAACCTCACCGTTGGAGAGCCAAGCGCGCGACCACACACAAATCCACACAAACCCACAAACCCCGCCACAATTTTTTTTATATACTAGCTTTACTATCCGGCTTTGCCCCGTAGACTTGGATTCTTGTTTTGGATTAATACACGGCCGACGCGGAGGGTTGGGGGGGGATGCGTGACGTCAGCAGGCACACTGCGTGACGCTGCCGCATGCGGGTGACATCACAGATGTGACGTCACCGCTCACTTGGCCGTGCAAAATATATCCATTATTGCGCCCCCCACCCCCCAAAATACAAAAGTCTATTTTTATACTTTTTGCAATGTGTACAGTCTAGAAGCTACCCACATGTCAAGTTTGTTGCATGTCGGGAAGTATACTAAACATTTCGAACAGACACTCTTCTTAACATCACGTGGACATTTATATCAGCAGACAAATTACTCTAAACGTGTGGTGACGTTGATTCTAAATTTGGAGGGAGAAACCGAAGGAGGACCCGGAGACAAATCCACGCAGTGACCACGGGGATAGAGATGCAGACTCCAAATAGACAGCAGCAGGCGTTGTCAGGGTCGAGATAGAACCCACGACCTCCTGCACACCAGGCGAGGTAGTCAACATCTCCTAGCCACCGTGATGATGAGAGAGAGAGGCAAACTCCAAATGTACAGCAGTCACGGTCAGGGTCGAACCCACGACCTCCTGTACACCAGGCGAGGTAGTCAACATCTCCTAGCCACCGTGATGATGATGAGAGAGAGAGGCAAACTCCAAATGTACAGCAGTGAGGGTCAGGGTCAGGATCGAACCCACGACCTCCTATACACCAGGCGAGGCAGTCAACATCTCCCTAGCCACCGTGATGATGGAAGAGATAGAGAGAGACGCAGACTGCAAATGTACAGAAATTATTGTTAGGGTCGGAATCGAACTCACGACCTCCTGTACACCAGGCGAGGTAGTTAACATCTCCCTACCACAATCAAACGGCACCGTAGAAGTGCTGTAAACTTCAGGTCTTTGAACCCGGCCATGAATCGTTATTTCAAAGGGCATTAAAAGTACTCTTTTGGATAAAGGAGGATTATGAGGAAGTATCTGACGTGCATAGTGTGTATTTGTGTGTGTGAATAGTGGGGAGCGGTAGTGTAGTAGCGGTTGGCGCTACGCTGCGCTACGAACTCGGCGACCCGAGTTCAATTCCCACACAAGGTCAACACCGGTGACAATTATCGGTCCTGGGCTTCCCTTAGGTTAACTCAGCCTCAAGTGAGTACCTGGTGCGGTGTGTTATTTTTGTGGTATTCAGGAGGTCCGGTGGACTGGCTCTGGCTCCTGCCATCATGAGGGGTGGACAGTCCTCTTCTTGGGGCAGGAGACTGCCAAACAACAGGGTTTGGCTCTTCTTCTGAGCAAAATAATGAAGGGGCGTGGGAGCGTGGCAGTGAGGTGTAGGAAGCTATAAGCCCCAGGCTATTTTGGGCTCACCTCCCTAACAACCAGAGGCGAGGAGTGGTGGTCATCGTTATTTACTTTAATGCCTGAATGGGTCATGATGTTGGCACCTGGGCTGGAGTGATTGAAAGGCATGGGCCAGATCAGCTCAATAACAACGGTATGAGGCTGCTAGACTTCTGTGCAGCCCAATGGCTTGTAATTACCAACACGCTGTTCCGGCATTGGCACATCCACACACCATTATGGATGCAATAACATCTGCTGGACCATATAGTGATGGAACAGCGGATGCAGACTCATTTCCTTCACACCAGAATCTATCGTGGAGCTAATCTGCCCACTGACCATCGGCTTGTCATCTGTAAGATGCGCCTGCAATTTTTTCACTCCGGTTGTGGGTGTACATCTAGGGCCCAATTCAAACCCACAGTTGCCTGGTCTCAGCTAGCTGATGAAATTTGCAAGCGAGAATGTTATCACGGCTTGTAGCTGGGTTTGGCATCATTCCCCCTTCCTCCTGATGCTGAGGGGCAATTGGCGAAGTTAGGACGGTGGCTCGTGCAGTTGCAATGGCTGCGTTGGGTACACGGTACAGACGTTCCCAGATACCCAGGCTAAATGGCGGAGGTGTTCTGGCTGGCTGAGAAAAACCGACAGGCCCACTCTGAACGTCTAAAGCATCCCATGTCAGATAGTAAGGAGGCTTACCGCAGCCTTCGCTTGGAGGTTCGGAGAGTCCTGAGGACATCCCTGTCGCACCTTGGGGTGCTCCCACATTATTTAACACATATTTCGACGACGTAGTTCTAGAGAAGCCTTCCATGGCTCTACCAGAGGAATCTCCATCTGGTACAGATGCAATGGGAGGCTGATTGATGCCAAAACGCAGTCGAGGAATGGCTCCCTATTGTTCAACCATGGTATGTATGCTGATGATCTGGTGATTGCTGCTCACTCAGAGGAGGAGTTGGAGGCGATGTTGCTAGACCTGGAGCATGCCACTAAGAGGTGTGGGGCCTTACCATCAGCCCCACCAAAACTAAGCACCTGCCTGGGTATTTTGTGCCATTAAACACTCCACCCCTCAACTCCCCATTGGTGATGGGGCAGTTGTGGAGATAATGGAGAGTTTTCCCTACCTGGGCAGTGTGCTTATGACCACCTCTAGTTTGACAGCAGAGGTCTCACTTCAAATCAGTCGAGTGGCAACATCTATTCATCGGCTGTGTAATGCTGTGTGGAAGCTACCTGATCTGTCACTCAACACAAAGCTTCGGGTCTTCGAAGCCACGGTTATGCCCTCGCTTCACTGCGCTTGCAATATGTGGACCCACCTAATAGAACATCTTCACCAGTTATAAATATTCAGGCTGGCTTGTCTAAGATCCATCCTGGGTTTAACCCGGCTGGATAATGTGAGCTCACATATCCTGGAAAGATCTGGACACAGTCCCATCAGCGAGCTCCTCCAGCAGGCAAGGCTGTATGGGCTGGGTTATGTAGCCCGCATGCCCAGCCACCGCATGCTGGATAGAGGGGGCTGAACGGTACAAGATGGAGAAGAGATGGAATGTGGTACAAGAGGATGTTTAGCTGAGTGGACTTGCTGATGACCGGTAACAATAGTGTCAAGATCGGCCTCTGTGGTAGAGGCTCGTGAAGGATGCTATTGGGGAGTTGGAGGCAGTCGCTTTCCAGCAACAACGGAGGGCAGAGGAGTGACACTCATAACAACGAGTAGAGCGCTGGGTGGCTAAAACACAGAAAGTTGGCACAGAAGGGGGCACAGGTGTTGCATTGGCCAGCCATCTCAGTCAGTCGATCCATGGAACCTGGGTCTGTTCCGTGAGCATTCGACACTTCACGTGGCATTTAAGTGCAGATAGCCTGGCATTAAAGTGCAGATAGCCTGGCATAAGCGCCGTGGTGATGTCACCACTGCTTAGTGGCGAATGGCGGTTCTTGTTGTTGTTATGTTACTAAGTGTGGGTGTTCGTAATTGAGGGCATCTGTACATTGAGGACCGCCTTATAACGGCGCGCGTTTTGTGTCGTGCGAAAAGTGTTCCCCCGCATGGAAGAACATCCGCTCGGTAGTGAACACCTCGGCGCGTTTAGTGACCGGCCGTCATACCCCGTTCACCGCACACGTCTCGACTTCCCACTTCCCTCACCCGCCCCCCCCCCCCCCGTGCCCACCCCCCCAGACCATGAAGATGAGGAAGGGGACCTTGGCGCGGTGCGCGCTGCTGTGCCTTCTCGGCACCGGGCTCACCGTCTCCTTCATCACGGTCGCCCCGCGCGTCCTGAAGGGCGTGGGGCCACGCTCCCTGCCGACGACGCGCGTCCGGGGATCGGCGGGGGACAACCGGAGCCGCCTGCTGCTCCACGAGGGCGACCCCCTGTTCCCCGTCGACTGCAAGGCAGTGGTGCGCGGCGACGAGGAAGAGGTGAACCGCGCCGAGCTCCTGCACCTAACTGTGGCGTACAAGGCGCGGCAGAAGCCCCTGGACGAGCGTGGCCTGCTGAACGCGACGCAAGACTGTGTCGCCTTCAAGCGCGAGCGGCGCTACTTTACCTCGCCGCTGAGCCGCGAGGAGGCGGCCTTCCCCATCGCCTATGCCATCGTTGTCCACCACCGCGTGGACATGCTGGAGAGGCTGCTGCGTGCCATCTACGCGCCGCAGAACCTCTACTGCCTCCACGTGGACGCCAAGTCCCCCCGGGCCTACCTGGAGGCGGCGCGCGCCCTCGCCGCCTGCTTCCCAAACGTGTTCGTGGCCCGCCGGCTGGAGACGGTGGTCTACGCCTCGTGGTCGCGCGTGCAGGCCGACCTCAACTGCATGCGCGAGCTGGTGGAGCGGGCCGATGAGTACCCCTGGAGGTACTTCATCAACCTCTGCGGCCTCGACTTTCCCATCAAGACCAACCTGGAGATTGTGCGGGCGCTGCATGGGCTGCACGGCCGCAACTGCTTGGAGTCGAGGGCCATCGCGTACCAGACGTGGCGCTGGCAGAACCACTTCGAGGTCGTGAACGGCAACGTGGAAATCACGAAGGTCTTGAAGTCCCCGCCGCCCATCCCGTCGCCGATGTTCGCCGGCAACACGTACATCCTGGTGACGCGCGCCTTCGTCGAGCACGTGCTGAGCGACCCCACGGCCCGGGCCCTCGCCGAGTGGGAGAAGGACACCTACAGCCCCGACGAGCACATGTGGGCGACGCTCCAGCGGATGCCCGGGGTACCCGGCTCGCGCCCCATTCACCGCAAGCACGACGTGGACGCCGTCGTGTCGATCGCGCGCCTCGTGCGTTGGGGCGACCGCGAGGGCGAGAACCTCGCGGGCGGCGTCTACCCGCAATGCAGGGGCCCCCACGTCCGCGCCGTCTGCGTCAACACCGCGGGCGACCTGGCCTGGGTGTTGCAGCAGCGTCACCTATTCGTCAACAAGGTCGACTCGGCCGTCGACCCCGTGGCCGTCCGTTGCCTCGAGGAACACCTGAGGCGCAGGGCGCTCGGGGAGGCAAGCGAAGTGCTCTGATGGTGCCGCGGGGTGGGGAGGGGGGATGGGGTTTGTGCGAGAGAGGAATTGGGTGGGGACGGGAGGTGAGTGGGGAAGGGTTCAGTCTGTACCACTACGTGGTAGGGGGAGGGTTGTGTGGTAAGGGATGGGGAAGGGATGTGAGTGGGGAAGGGTTCAGGCTGTACCACCACGTGGTTGGGGGGGGGGGGGGGATTTTGTGGTAAGGATTGAGGAAGGGAGGTGAGTGGGGAAGGGTTCACGCTGTACCACCACGTTTCAATACCTGTGGGCGTGGGGCAGGGGTGGACACGTGGTGAGCTGGCAGCATCTCCCGACGCAAAGCCCCCGACCTACTTTTAGCCAGCCCGCGGCCGCAAATTTACAAAGCCCACCGCCAGCTGTGCCCGCAACTCGCGGGTTGGCCTAGGCCTTGGCAAGGTAAAAGGTCAAAAGCAACGAGCCTACATTTACCCTGCCGTTTACCCTTACCCTATACAAATTACCCGATTAAAGGGTTATTACTGGGGTACTACTACACATGAACAAAGTTTATAACAGGTAAATGCTAGGTAGAGCACTTTATTCGTATAGAATACTCTTGATGATTCCAATTTTAAATGGAGGCCACGGACTGCGCCACGGAGCTTTTAGTGAGCGGTAAACAAGGTGTTTACCGGGTAATTCTTCCGCGCTACCTTTACCCTAACCTTTACCTTACCCCTTGGCATGTCGACACCTTTACCCTTTACCCTTTTACCCGGTAAAAAGGGTAAATTACCTTACCTTGCCGAGGCCTAGGTTGGCCGACTTATTGCTCCGACCGCAACCCTCGCACCGTTGCCTCTAACCGTGGGTCGAGCGACGGAGCCCTAATTTATTCAAGCGAATGCTATTGCACGCGACTTCCCACAGTCGACAACGCTGGATACATTGACAGAATATGTATACAGGGTTCTTAAAAAAACAATGCGTAACACTTATACGGGACTATCGTTTTTAATGGAAAAAGAACGGATGATAATAATACACTGTGAACGTGATAACAAATGTTATTACGAGAGCATATTTTTTATTTGCATGTTCACCACAAGTATATGTGGCTAATGCAGTGACATGATTCCTTGCAACAGGTTTCTGTTTGGTGTTTTAACATCTTAAGAGAGGGTAAAACCAATTCTTTTATTTTGATAACGGCAAGGGAGGTCCAATGTTGTAGCTGCTAACCACGAGGTCTCAATGTCCTGATAGTGGCATTGTTTTTGTGCTGGTCGCCCTATTTGGCGTCGTCCTCTGATCTAATGCTGTTTGAGACGAGGCTCTAAAGAAAGCTGCCTCTGGTGTGGACCAATCAGTTTCAAAGACAATGAATCATGTACTACCAGAGCATGTGTGTAGTGTATAGTGTAGTGTAAAGTATAGTGTATAGTGTAGTGTATAATGTAGTGTATAGTGTAGTGTATAGTGTAGTAGTGTATAGTGTAGTATATAGTGTAGTGTATAGTGTAGTGTGTAGTGTAGTGTATATTGAAGTGTATAGTAGTGTAGTGTATAGTGTAGTAGTGTATACACTGTAAAAAATGTGACACATTGTTACTTAAAACAAATTATGGCAACAAAGTGACACGTGATATAATTGAGTAGATTTTAAGCACTACAACTTTGAATAAAAAGTATTGAATAAATTAACTAAAAAATAATAATAAAAAATAAGTACATGGTAATAAAAGCAACAGTTAAAATGTGTTGGATTTAGTAATAGGATTCCAAATGATGAGTTATATAGCCTAAAAAAATACTGTAAATCCAAATAGATTTTACAAGGAAAAGTGATTTATATTTACTTAATATCTGAGCAATGGTAATTTAGATTTACTAAATATCTGGTGGAATCTGATTAATATTTACTAATGATCTGGGTGAAATTTATTTACATTTACTAATTGTCTGGGTGAAATTGATATAAGCTTACTAAATGTCTGGATCAAAATGATTTGGATTTACTAAATAAAATACTTATATTGAATGTCTGTTGCCATAACTTTTCTATTTCTAATCCACCCAATATCATGCCTTCGTGGTGCCACAATTCACTTACGTTAAGTCAACCGATCACCATGAAAAAGATAAGAACCATGAAAAGGAACAGCAGGTTAACATTTATTCGTGCAATTTTGTCTCAACATGTTTATCCAACATATTACAAGTACAAAACAAAGACAGAAATCATGTATGTGTACAATAGGGATACAATACTGGAGGTATTTATAATTTGTGGGCATTACAGGCACAGATTACTTTTTTGGATGTGATTCAAGGTTTAGTCTTGATAGCACATTTAAATTACGACAATGTTTTAAAAAAAAATCTGTAAAAATACTTTCATATTATTTTTTTTTTATATGCGCAAATTGAAATCCTAAGGGCCAATATGTTTTTCAAATAGCTAAAAGAGATTAAACATCACGTGAATTGACTTGCATTCCCTGTACTTATACTAGTAGCCATAATCCACAATCCGGGTGGACCTATCTTTTTTAACATGCACAATTACAAGCATGGCTTCCTAACAAGTAAACTATGCCTTCCAAAAGGTCATGTAGTACCCAGACTCAAAATGAAAGTGATTTAATTTATCAGTCAATTGACACGACCGCTTTACGCCAAAGCAATGAGTAACATTTGGATTTTCTCTCAGTTTGCACATGCAAACTATGTTCCTTCTTTGTCCGAGGTGGAAACACTCCGGTCCACACTTCGTGTGTCTGGTACTCTGAAGCATGTCCAAGACAAAATCTACAGATGTACGGCCCCGTGAAACTTTCAACTAGTCCACTGATAGAATGTGCACCGAGATTGTCAGCTACAACACAATGTACTGACCCTTTAATGTTTTTTCCAACACTGGAAATGAAAATCCCTTCCTGTTCTAGAATGACAAGATCCTTCAAGAGTGGTTCCAAAACTGCTCTGTATTCAAACTGTTTGACATCAACAGCTTTGCAAAGTAAAGCTAGGTGTATTGACGTTAATGCAGATTGCAACTTTGTTGGAACATTTGCCAAAACCCAATAAACAGCTGTTATTTTGTGTTTTTTTCTCGAAGTTCCTAGTGGGTTACACACCTCAAAGTCGTCAACGTAAAGGATTAAAGACAGTCTTGTTTCTTCCCCAGCATAAAATACATTTTGCTTGAAGGATTTTCCATCAAAAATTGACTTAATATATCCAGTACTTTTCGATTTAAAGCTTTCGTGACTGCAGGGATTCATCTTCTTGGTTCTTTCGGTAAAGTCACGTAGAAGGGAAGTAATAAAATAATAAAAATAAAACAATAAAATAAAATTCTCACGATGTTTCCGCCACAACGCAAGCAGCCGTCCTCAGGTGAAGAAACAGAGCTGTCGGAAAGACAGCGCTCCAATTAACATTGCTAAGCTTGGCAGCGTATTTTAAGCTGGGTGGGAGGAGACGAGCGCCTTGACAAATGAGTTTACATATCAACAGAATAATTTAGCATTGAATAAGCTGTGTTAATGTGAGAGAATTAGCAGGATGTTAAAGTCAGAAAATAGCGAGGGAACATTCGAGAAAGGGCACGGGGACGTTAATGAAAGGGCAGAAAACAAGGCGTTGGTGTTTGCGTAAAACTGTTGCTGCACATTCTTGGTTCTTTCGGTAAAGTCACGTAGAAGGGAAATAATAAATATAAAACAATAAAATAATTCTCACGACGTTTCGGCCACAACGCAAGCAGCCGTCCTCAGGTGAAGAACAGGTCTGTCGGAAAAACAGCGTCTGAATGAATGAATGTTCTTCACCTGAGGACGGCTGCTTGCGTTGTGGCCGAAACGTCGTGAAAATTGTATTTTATTGTTTTATTTTTGTTATTTTATTATTTCCCTTCGTGACTTTACCGAAAGAACCAACAAGATGAATCCCTGCAGTCACGAAAGCTTTAAATCGAAACGTTGCTGCACCGTTCTGACCCCCGTGCTCCTAACTGGACATCTGCGAATAAAAGAGCTTCATGGCTCATCGGGTTTCCTCCTGCTGCGGTCTAAATAAACGTTCTGATCGCGATTCTGCGTTGAGTCTCGTTGAGCCGCCTATAGCCTCGCCAGCTTCTATGGAGCTCGCCACGAAGAGGGCGACGGAGAGGCGAGTCGACCAGACCTTCAAAACGCGAATTTCACACTTCTGTTTCACTCAGCGCCATTTTTATTTCACTCTGCAGTAATTAGTTTCACTCAATAGCGTCACTTCCGTTTGACCCAAACGTAACTTCCGTTTCACCCTAACGTCACTTCCGTTTCACCCAGCGTCACTTTCGTTTCACCCCTAGCGTCACTTCCGTTTCACTCGAGCGTCACTTCCGTTTCACTTCCGAGCCCTCGCTCTCTCTCGCGCACAGAGACGCAGACAAAAAGCTCCCCCAGGTAGCCTCTGGGAGGCTGTAGGGGCAAGTGTAGTGTGAGTAGCGAGCAGCTGCATCGCCTATAACACACACAGACAAAGCTCCCCCAGGTAGCCTCTAGAAAGCTGGAGGGGCAAGTGCAGTGTGAGTAGCGAGCAGCAGCGCCTATAACACACACAGACAAAGCTCCCCCAGGTAGCCTCTAGCAGGGCTGTAGGGGCAAGTGCAGTGTTAGTGGCGAGCAGCAGCGCCTACTAAGGCGGCAGGCACTGTGGCACACGCAGCGCCCGGCCGCCTTTGTCTCCCTAAGCGGCGATTTGAGGCCGAGTAGACCTAGGGGAGAGTCGAGTTCTGGTTCACCCACCCAATCACCCACCCACCCACTCACCCACCCAATCACCCACTCACCCGCTCACTCACCGACTCACTCGCTCACCCAGTCAACCACTCACTCGCTCACCAACTGGTGAGCGATGGTGCTGAGCGCTCCTTCCATGTGGTGAGTGATGCTGCTGCTGCGCTCGCTGACGACCTCCTCGCTGGCGAGGCCCTCGACATTCCTGCTCGAGATGCCCAGAGCCAAGCGCACGAACCCCCACGGAGCGATGGTAAACTCCCTTCGTGTAGTGTATAGTAGTGTAGTGTGTAGTAGTGTATAGTCTAGTATATAGTAGTGTATAGTGTAGTGTATAGTAGTGTAGTGTGTAGTAGTGTATAGTCTAGTGTATAGTGTAGTGTATAGTAGTGTATAGTGTAGTGTATAGTAGTGTATAGTGTAGCAGTGTAGTGTATGTAGTAGTGTATAGTGGAGTGTATAATAGTGTATAGTGTAGTGTATAGTAGTGTATAGTGTAGCAGTGTAGTTTTTATAGTAGTGTAGTGTATAGTGTAGTGTTTAGTATTGTATAGCAGTGTATAGTAGTGTATTCTGTAGTGTATAGTGTCTATAGTAGTGTAGTGTATAGTAGTGTATAGTGTAGTGTATAGTAGTGTATAGTGTAGAGTAATGTAGTGTAGTCTATAGTAGTGTATAGTGTAGTCTATAGTAGTGTAGTGTAACATAAACATAGTTTCAGTTTAACTGGAGGGATAATGGTCAATTTACTCACCCACCTACTCACTCACCCACCCACTCACCCACGCACTCACTCACCCACTCACTCACCCACCCACTCACGCATCCACCCACTCACTCACGCACGCATCCACCCACTCACTCACCCACCCACCCACTCACTCACCCCACCCACCCACTCACTTACCCACCGACCCACTTACCCACCGACCCACTTACCCACCGACCCACTTACCCACCGACCCACTTACCCACCGACCCACTTACCCACCCACCTACCTACCTACCCACCTACCTACCTACCCACCTACCTACCCACCCACCCACCTACTCACCCAAACACCCACCTACCCACCCAAATACCCACCTACCCACCCAAACACCCACCTACCCACCCAAACACCCACCTACCCACCCAAACACCCACCTACCTACCCAAACACCCACCTACCCACCCAAACACCCACCTACCCACCCAAACACCCACCTACCCACCCAAACATCCACCTACCCACCCAAACACCCACCTACCCACCCACCCACTCATTCACCCACTCACTCACCCACCCACGCACCCACCCACTCACCCACCTACCCACTCACCCACCCACTCAATCACCCACTCACCCACCTACCCAACCACCCACTCACCCACCCACTCACCCACCCACTCACCCACCCACTCACCCACCCACTCACCCACCCACTCACCCACCCACTCACCCACCCACTCACCCACCCACTCACCCACCCACTCACCCACCCACCCACTCACCCACTCACCCACCCACTCACCCATCAGCCCACTCACCCACCCACCCACTCACCCATCAACCCACTCTCCCACCCACTCACCCACCCACCTATCCACCCACTCACCCACCTACCTACTCACCGACCCACCCACCTACCCACCCACTCACCCACTCACCCACCTACCCACTCACCCACCCACTCACAGCTGGGTGGGTATTGCTGTTGGGTGTTGATCGGTGTCACAGCCCCCGGCTGAGGCTGCGGCCGCTGCGGCCTCCCAGGGCCCCTCAGGCCCCGTGTCTCTGAACGCGGACGGCAGCGTCAGCATCAGGGTCCACGCGAAGCCCGGGGCGAAGCAGAGCGCCGTGACGGGTGAGGCTCACTTACACACACACTCATCCACACACACTCACACACTCATACACACACTCACCCACCCACCCAACTACCCATTCACTCACCCACCCAACTACCCATTCACTCACACACATACTCAATCATACACACACTCATGCACTCACTCATACACACACTCACCCACCAAACTACCCATTCACTCACTCACACACACACTCATACACACACTCATCCACCCACCCAACTACCCATTCACTCACACACTCACCCACCCAACTAGACATTCACTCACTCACACAACAACAACCGCCATTCGCCACTAAATGGCGGTGACGTCACACAAAGATTCCCCCATATAGTCTGAACAGACTGTAGGGGCAAGTGCTGTTAGCGAGCACCTATGAAGGCCAGAACGGTACACGAGGGGGGTGGGTGGCCAGCACCACGCCCGACCGCCTTTGTCTCCCTAGTGACAATGTTTACACACCTCACCAGGTACTCATTTGAGGCTGAGTCGACCTAGGGGAGGCCCGGGACCGGTTCAGATAATCGTCACTGGTGTTGGCCATGAGCGGGAATCGAACTCGTGTCGCCGGGTTCATAGCGCAGCGCACTAACCGCTACACTATCACCCACTGTGTGTGTGTGTCGCCCACTGTGTGTGTGTGTGGCGCCCACTGTGTGTGTGTGTGTGTGTCGCCCACTGTGTGTGTGTGTCGCCCACTGTGTGTGTGTCACCCACTGTGTGTGTGTGTGTGTCACCCACTGTGTGTGTGTCACCCACTGTGTGTCACCCACTGTGTGTGGTTGCCCGCCGCGTGAAGGCGTGGAGGAGGAGCCGGGGGGCTCCATCTCCGTCTCTGTCTCGGCGCCCCCCGTGGACGGCGCCGCCAACGTGGAGCTCCTCCGCTTCCTCGCCGCCGCCCTCGGCGTGCGCAAGGGCGACCTCGCCCTCGACAAGGTGCGCGACGTCGCGGCCACGTCGGGGACGCGACGTTGGGGATGCGATGTTGGGACGCGACGTTGGGGATGCGACGTCGGGACGACGTCGGGGCGACGTTGTGTTGCAATCGAAACGTCGTATGCTATTATTTAATTTATTATTTTATCTTTCTACGTGACTTTACCAAAAGAACCAAAGAGTAATTCCTGCAGTCACGAAAGCTCTAAATCAAGTCTGAGTGGACTTGCCGATGACTGGTACCAGCGGTGTCAAGATCGGCCTCAGTGGAGGAGGCTCGTGAAGGACGCTACAGGGCAGTTGGATGCAGTCGCCCTCCAACAACAATGGAGGGCGGAGGAGCGACGCTCGCAACAATGAGCGGAGCGCCGGGTGGCTAAAGCACAGCAAGTTGGCACAGTAGGGGGCACAGGTGGTGCATCAGCCAGTCATCTCGGTCATCTCAGGCAGTCGACCCGTGGCACCTGGGTCTGCCCCGTGACCTGCCAGCGGGCGTTCGACACTTCACGTGGCCTCAAGGTGCACATGGCCTGGCACAAGCGCCACTTAGTGGCGAATAGCGGTTGTTGTTGTGTGTGGGGAGCAGTGGTGTAGTGGTTCATAGCGCTACGCTGCGCTATGAACCCGGCCACCCGGGTTGCATTCCCGCTCACAGCCAACACCGGTGACTATTATCTGAACCGGTCCTGGGCCTCCCCTAGGTCGACTCAGCCTCAAATGAGTACCTGGTGTAGTGGCGTAGTGTAGTAAACATCGCAAGCACTGGGGAGACAAAGGCGGTCGGGCGTGGTGCTGGCCACCAATCCCCTCGTGTACCATTCCGGCCTTCATAGGTGCTCACAAACAGCACTTGCCCCTACAGTCTGTGAAGGCTATACGGGGGTCTTTGTGTGTGTGTGCGCGTGTCTGTGTGGTTAATGCAGAAACTTGATGATTCCTCTGCTAATTGGCCTTGCCTCTGTCTGTGTCTCGTTCTGTCTCTGTCTATCTCTCTCTGTCTGTCTCTGTCTGTCTGTGTCTCTCTCCGCGTATCTCCCCGCAGGGTGCCCACTCCAGGGAGAAGGTGGTGCGCCTGGCCGCTGGGCGTCTCGCGCCAGAGGCGGTGCACCAGCGTCTGCAAAGCGCCCTCGGGAAAACGTGACGGAGTGAGGTCTGGGGCAGGAGAAGAGCCGGATAGCTAGATTTGAAGCTTTCGTGACTGCAGGAATCCATACTCTTTGGTTGTTTCGGTAAAGTCACGTTGGTAGAAATTAAATAAAATAAAAAAATCACGACGTTTCGATTGCAACACAAGCAATCTTCATCAGGTGTGACAACCACAGAAAGCTCTTCGTGTCACAGACGGAATCCCAAGTAGAGGGGGCCAGAGAGGAGAGTGGTGGTGTAGCAGTCAGCGGTACAGATGTGTCGTGACGCCGACACGGCCGCTGTGTGTAGGCCCAGGCAGTGCCGGATGATACCAGTAGCTAAAGTATCTACAAATGCTACGGGCCCCGCGCTTTCAAGGGCCCCGCGCTAAATGCTTTCAAGCTATCAATTCCGGTTCAGTGATTCCGCATTTGCACTATTACTAGAGTACTACACCACGGCTGCTGCTGCTGACTGTTGCTGGGGCTGCTGCTGCGGCTTCTTCTTCTGGGGCTGTGGCTGTGGATGCTTCCACTGCTGCTGCTTCTGCTGTGGCTGCGGCTGCTGCTACTGCGGCTGCTGCTGGGGCTATTTTCGCTGCTGCTGACTGCTGCTGACTGCTGCTGCTGACTGCTGCTGCTGTGGCTGTTGCTGCTGTGGCTGGGGCTACTTGCGCTGCTGCTGCTGCTGCGGATGCTGGGGCTGCTGCGACTGCAAGAAATGTGCCTCCTCCGGGCTCTAGAGACCACCTGCAGAAGATTCGAGACGCGCGTTGACAACGATGGCGAACAAGTGGGAGAGACTCTTTGACTTCTTGAAGCTATCAACATTACATCCGTTATCACGTTCACAGTGTGAGATTATGCGTACTCTTTCCATTACTAACGACCGTCCCGTATAAGTGTTGACATTTTTTTGAAGCACCCTCTATGTGAACGTGTCGTGAAACCCACCACCACCCGACACAGCCGTTTTGTAAGGGTTTGTAAAGTAGGGTTTGTCACGTGAGGTTTGTTACGTAAACAGAACATTGGCACGCTTTGTCTATGTGACACAAACCTTACCAATGGGCCGTGTCGGGCGGTGGCGGGTTTAGCGACACGTTGACACTTGCGCTCTCTAACCCCAACAAAAACGCGTGTTTCGGCATGCGGAGGCCGCAGCCTACAGCGCTGCCACGAACACCGGGATGTGGAGGTCGCCCATGGGTTTGCATCTCGCTGATTCCCGCCGCACAAAATCCGTCGTCTGAGGGCGGTGTGGGGAAGCGCGTTCCTTCTCGGTGCCTCCACGTCCTCCTGTACCACATCACTCCGTCTCTTCTCTAGACTGTACCACTCACCCACCCACTCACACATCCACTCACTCGCACACACACACACTCACCCACTCACACACTCACCCACCCAACCACCCACTCACACACACACCCACTCACACACTCACCCACTCTTACACTCACACACTCACCCACTCACTCACACTCACCCACTCACCCACTCACACACCCACTCACCCACTCACACACCCACTCACCCACACACACACTCACACACCCACTCACTCACCCACTCACACACTCACACACCCACTCACCCACTCACCCACTCACACACCCACTCACTCACACACCCACTCACTCACCCACTCACACACTCACACACCCACTCACACACTCATCCACTCTTACACTCACTCACACACCCACCAAACCACCCACCCACTCACCCACCGACCCACTCACCCACACACTCACCCACACACTCACCCACCCACTCACCCACTCACCCACCCACTCACCCACCCACCCACCGACCCACTCACCCACCCACCCGCTTTCCACCCACCCACTCACCCACCCACCCACCTACTCTTCCACCCACCCACCCACCCACTCACACATCACTCCATCTCTTTTCTAGCCCATGCCACTCACCCACCCACCCACCCACTCACCTACCTGCCCGGTCTTCCACCCACCCACCCACCCACTCACCCACCCATCACTCCATCTCTTCTCTAGCCCGTGCCGCGCCCATTCAGCCCCCTCTATCCGACCAAACAGAAGCTGTTTAGGCTTGCGGTGGCTGGGCATGCGGGCTACATGGCCCAGCCAACGCAGCCTTGCCATCCGGAGGAGCTCACCGATGGGACTTTGTCCAGATCTTTCAAGGATTTGTGAGCTCCTCACACAATCCAGCCTGCAGGTTAAACCCAGGATGGATCATAGGCAGGCCAGCCTAAATGTTTCTAACCGATGAAGATGCCCCATTAGGGTGGTCCACGTTTTGCAAGCGTAGAGAAGGGAGGGAATGACCGTGGCCGAGAAGACCTGAAGCTTCGTGCGGAGCGATAGACCAGGTAGCTGCCACACAGCGTTACGCAACTGATGAAAATATATTGCCGCTCGACTGATTCGGAGTGAGACCTCTGCTGTCAAACGGGAGCCGGTCATAAGCACACTGCCCAGGTAAGGGAAACTCTCCACTGTCTCCACAACTGACACATCACAGACAACAACAACCGCTATTTGCCACTAAGTGGCGGTGACGTCACCACGGCCCCTGTACCAGGCTAGGTGCACTTTGAGGTCACGTGAAGTGTTGAACGCCCGCTGGCAGGAGGTCACGGGGCAGACCCAGCAGGTGCCATGGGTTGACTGAAATCTAACACACCCACACACTAGCACACAAAGACAACATCATCAACAACAACAACCGTCATTCGCCACTAAATGGCGGTGATGTCACCACAGCGCCTGTGCCAGGCTAGGTGCATTTTGAGGCCACGTGAAGTGTCGAACGCCCGCTGGCAGGAGGTCACGGGGCAGACCCAGCAGGTGCTGCGGGTCGACTGACTGAGATGACTGGCCGATGCACCACCTGTGCCCCCTACTGTGCCAGGCTAGGTGCAGGAGGTCACGGGGCAGACCCAGCAGGTGGCACGGGTCGACCGACTGAGATGACTGGCCGATGGACCACCTGTGCCCCCTACTGTGCCAGACACAAACACAAAAACAAAGATCCCCCATATAGCCTTAACAGACTGTAGGGTCAAGTGCTGTTAGCGAGCACCTATGAAGGCCGGAATGGTACACGAGACGGGTGGGTGGCCAGCGCCATGCCGGACCGCCTTTGTCTCCCCAGTGGCGATGTTTACACATCGCACCAGGTGCTCATTTGAGGCTGAGTCGACCCAGGGGAGGCCCAGGACCGGTTCAGATAATTGTCACTGGTGGTGGCTGTGAGCGAGAATCGAACCCGGTCGCTGGGTTCGTAGTGCAGCGTAGCGCTAACAACTACATATCGCTCCTCTGGGATGCATTCCAAGACGGCACGAAGAGAGAACAAATTAAATAAACTTCTACGCATTTGCCACCAGCACAAATATGCTCGGTCAGGAGATTCTTCAACTCTGTTTGGCTGAGTCACGGAAACCTGACATTTGAGTCGAATGGCTCAGCTCTTGGGGCTACGTGAAGTTATAAATAAGCCTCCCCAGTGTAGGTGTGTGTGTAGGTGTGTGTGTGTAGGTTTGTGTGTAGGTGTGTGTGTGTGTAGGTGTGTAGGTGTGTGTGTAGGTGTGTGTGTAGGTGTGTGTGCACACGTGTCTGTGTGTGTAGGTGTGTGTCTGGCATGTGTGTGTAGGTGTGTGTGTAGGTGTGTCTGGACCACTGGACGGGTTCCGCAGGACTGGAAGGATGCCGTGGTGGTCCCCCTCTTTAAGAAGGGGGACCGTACCGACTGTAACAACTACAGGGGCATCTCACTCCTCAGTGTGCCGGGTAAGGTCCTGGCAAGGATTATTCAACATCGCCTTGCTAGGCACGCTGAGGAGAGGCTTGCGGAGCCCCAATGCGGTTTCAGGAAAGGGCGGTCCTGCACAGATGCCATATTTTCTGTCCGTCTGCTACAGCAGAGGTGTAGGGAATTCCAAAAAGACCTACATCTCTGCTTTATTGACCTGGTCAAGGCCTATGATACCATCAGTAGGACTGGGCTCTGGGTTGTTCTTCGTGCTTTCGGAGTCCCTGACCCTCTGCTCACGATCATTAAGGACCTTCATGATGGTGAGCGGGCCCGGGTAAAACTACGTGGCCGGGAGTCGGAGCCTTTCCCTGTACACCTTGGGGTGCGACAGGGATGTCCTCTGGCTCCCACATTATTTAACATCTATTTCGACTGCATAGTTCGTGAAACCTTCAATAGCTGTACCGGGGGAATTACCATTTGGTACAGATATAATGGGAGGCTGATCGACGCCCGGGTGCGATCAAGGGATGGCTCCCTATTGGTCAACCACGTTATGTATGCCGATGATTTGGTAATAGCTGCTCATTCAGAAGAGGAGTTGGAGACGCTGCTGCTGAGACTGGAGCGTGCCACTAAGAGGTGGGGCCTTACCATCAGCCCCACCAAAACTAGGCACCTGCCTGGGTATGTTGTACCATCGGGCACTCCACCCCCACAACTCTCAATCGGTGATGGGGCAGTTGTGGAGAGAGTGGAGAGTTTCCCATACCTGGGCAGTGTGCTTATGACCGGCTCCAGTTTATCAGCAGAGGTCTCACTCCGAATCAGTCGAGCGGCAATATCTTTTCATCGGTTGCGTAACGCTGTGTGGAAGCTACCTGGTCTGTCGCTCCGCACGAAGCTTCAGGTCTTCTCGGCCACGGTCATTCCCTCCCTTCTCTACGCTTGCGAAACGTGGACCCCCCTAGTGGAGCATCTTCGCCGGTTGGAAACATTTAGGCTGGCCTGCCTACGATCCATCCTGGGTTTAACCAGGCTGGATTGTGTGAGGAGCTCACAAGTCCTTGAAAGATCTGGGCAAAGTCCCATCAGTGAGCTCCTCCGGCAGGCAAGGCTGCGTTGGCTGGGTCATGTAGCCCGCATGCCCAGCCACCGCATGCCTAAACAGCTTTTGTTCGGCCGGATCGAGGGGGCTAAACGGGCGCGGCACGGGCTAGAGAAGAGATGGAGTGATGTGGCACAGGAGGACGTGGAGCTGAGTGGACTTGCCGATGACTGGTACCAGCGGTGTCAAGATCGGCCTCAGTGGAGGAGGCTCGTGAAGGACGCTACTGGGCAGTTGGAGGCAGTCGCCCTCCAACAACAACGGAGGGCGGAGGAGCGACGCTCACAACAACGAGCGGAGCGCCGGGTGGCTAAAGCACAGCAAGTTGGCACAGTAGGGGGCACAGGTGGTGCATCAGCCAGTCATCTCGGTCATCTCGGTCAGTCGACCCGTGGCACCTGGGTCTGCCCCGTGACCTCCTGCCAGCGGGCGTTCGACACTTCACGTGGCCTCAGGGTGCACATGGCCTGGCACAAGCGTCGTGGTGACGTCACCGCCACTTAGTGGCGAATGGCGGTTGTTGTGTTGTTGTTGTAGGTGTGTGTATGTGTGTGTGTACACGTGTCTGTGTGTAGGTGTGTGTGTAGGTGTCTGTGTGTAGGTGTGTGTATGTGTAGGTGTGTGTTTGTAGGTGTGTGTATAGGTGTGTGTGTGTCGGTATGTGTGTGTAGGTGTGTAGGTGTGTGTAGGTGTGTGTAGGTGTGTGTGTAGGTGTGTGTAGGTGTGTGTGTACACGTGTCTGTGTGTGTAGGTGTGTGTGTGTAGGTGTATGTACGTAGGTGTGTGTAGGTGTGTGTGTGTGTAGGTGTGTAGGTGTAGGTTTGTGTGTGTAGGTGTGTGTGTGTCGGTATGTGTGTAGGTGCGTGTAGGTGTGTGTATGTGTAGGTGTGTGTGTGTAGGCGTGTGTGTAGGTGTGCGTAGGTGTGTGTGTACACGTGTCTGCGTGTATATGTTTGTGTAATTGTGTGTGTGTAGGTGTGTATGTGGAGGTGTGTGTGTAGATGTGTGTGTGTGCACATATGTCTGTGTGTGTATGTGTGTAGGGGTGATGGGGCAGTTGTGGAGAGAGTGGAGAATTTCCCATACCTGGGCAGTGTGCTCATGACCGGCTCCGGTTTAACAGCAGAGGTCTCACTCCGAATCAGTCGAGCGGCAATATCTTTTCATCGGCTGCGTAACGCTGTGTGGAAGCTACCTGGCCTGTCGCTCCACACGAAGCTTTAGGTCTTCTCGACCACGGTTATGCCCTCCCTTCTCTGCGTTTGCGAAACGTGGACCCCTCTAATGGCACATCTTCACCGGTTATAAACATTTAGGCTGGCCTGCCTACGATCCGAACTGGGTTTAACCTGCAGGCTCGATTGTGTGAGGAGCTCACAAATCGTTGAAAGATCTGGACAAAGTCCCATTAGTGAGCTCCTCCGGCAGGCAAGGTTGCGTTGGCTTGGCCATGTAGCCCGCATTTCCAGCCACTGCATGCCTAAACAGCTTTTGTTCGGCCGAATCGAGGGGGCTAAACGGGCGTGGCATGAGCTAGAGAAGAGATGGAGTGATGTGGTACAGGAGGATGTGGAGCTGAGTGGACTTGCCGATGACTGGTACCAACGGTGTCAAGATCGGCCTCTGTGGAGGAGGCTCGTGAAGGACGCTACTGGGCAGTTGGAGGCAGTCGCCCTCCAGCAACAACGGATGGCGTAAGAGCGACGCTCACAACATCGAGCACCGGGTGGCTAAAGCACAGCCAGTTGGCACAGTAGAGGGCACAGGTGGTGCATCGCCACTCATCTCAGTCAGTCGACCCGTGGCACCTGCTGGGTCTGTCCTCTGACCTGCTGCGAGCGGGCGTTCAACACTTAACGTGGCCTCAAGGTGCACATAGCCTGGCACAAGCGCCGTGGTGACGTCACCGCCACTTAGTGGGGAATGGCGGTTGTTGTTGTTGTTGTGTCTGTGCGTGTGGTGCGTAACAAACGCACGAGGAGGTCACGGGACAGACTCAGCAGGTGCCATGAGTTGTACTGCTGTGCCAGGCTAGGTGCATGAGGAGAAGGTCACGTGACAGACCCAGCACGTGCTATGGGTTGTGCTGCTGTGCCAGGCTAGGTACATGAGGAGGAGGTCAAGGAACAGACCGTGAAGGTGCCATGGGTTGGCTGCTGTGCCAAGCGAGGTGCATGAGGAGGAGGTTACGTGACAGACCCTGCAGGTGCCATGGGTAGTGAGACACTGGGTAGAGAGACACTGCGTAGTGAGACACTGGGGTAGTGAGACACTGCGTAGAGAGATACTGCTAGTGAGACACTGGGTAGTGAGACACTAGGTAGTGAGACACTGCTAGTGAGACACTGGGTAGTGAGACACTGCTAGTGAGACACTGGGTAGTGCGACACTGGGTAGTGAGACACTGGGTAGTGAGACACTGCTAGTGAGATACTGGGTAGTGAGACACTGGGTAGTGAAACACTGGGTAGTGAGACACTGGGTAGTGAGACACTGCTAGTGAGACCTTGGGTAGTGAGACACTAGATAGTGAAACACTGGGTAGTGAGACACTGGGTAGTGAGACACTGGGTAGTGAGACACTGCTAGTGAGACACTGGGTAGTGAGACACTGGGTAGTGAGACACTGCTAGTGAGACACTGGGTGGTGAGACACTGGGTAGTGAGACACTGGGTGGTGAGACACTGCAAGTGAGACACTGGGCAGTGAGACACTGGGTAGTGAGACACTGGGTGGTGAGACACTGCTAGTGAGACACTGGGTAGTGAGACACTGGGTAGTGAGACACTGGGTAGTGAGACACTGCTAGTGAGACACTGGGTAGTGAGACACTGGGTAGTGAGACACTGCTAGTGAGACACTGGGTGGTGAGACACTGGGTAGTGAGACACTGGGTGGTGAGACACTGCTAGTGAGACACTGGGTAGTGAGACACTGGGTAGTGAGACACTGGGTGGTGAGACACTGCTAGTGAGACACTGGGTAGTGAGACACTGGGTAGTGAGACACTGGGTGGTGAGACACTGGGTAGTGAGACACTGGGTAGTGAGACACTGCTAGTGAGATACTGCTAGTGAGACACTGGGTAGTGAGACACTGGGTAGTGAGACACTGGGTAGTGAGACACTGCTAGTGAGACCTTGGGTAGTGAGACACTAGATAGTGAAACACTGGGTAGTGAGACACTGGGTAGTGAGACACTGGGTAATGAGACACTGCTAGTGAGACACTGGGTAGTGAGACACTGGGTGGTGAGACACTGCTAGTGAGACACTGGGTAGTGAGACACTGGGTAGTGAGACACTGGGTGGTGAGACACTGGGTAGTGAGACACTGGGTAGTGAGATACTGCTAGTGAGATACTGCTAGTGAGACACTGGGTAGTGAGACACTGGGTAGTGAGACACTGGGTGGTGAGACACTGGGTAGTGAGACACTGGGTAGTGAGACACTGGGTGGTGAGACACTGCTAGTGAGACACTGGGTAGTGAGACACTGGGTAGTGAGACACTGGGTGGTGAGACACTGCTAGTGAGACACTGGGTAGTGAGACACTGGGTAGTGAGACACTGGGTGGTGAGACACTGGGTAGTGAGACACTGGGTAGTGAGACCTTGGGTAGTGAGACACTAGATAGTGAAACACTGGGTAGTGAGACACTGGGTAGTGAGACACTGGGTAGTGAGACACTGCTAGTGAGATACTGGGTAGTGAGACACTGGGTAGTGAAACACTGGGTAGTGAGACTCTGGGTAGTGAGACACTGCTAGTGAGACCTTGGGTAGTGAGACACTAGATAGTGAAACACTGGGTAGTGAGACACTGGGTAGTGAGACACTGGGTAGTGAGACACTGCTAGTGAGACACTGGGTAGTGAGACACTGGGTAGTGAGACACTGCTAGTGAGACACTGGGTGGTGAGACACTGGGTAGTGAGACACTGGGTGGTGAGACACTGCTAGTGAGACACTGGGTAGTGAGACACTGGGTAGTGAGACACTGGGTGGTGAGACACTGCTAGTGAGACACTGGGTAGTGAGACACTGCTAGTGAGACACTGGGTGGTGAGACACTGGGTAGTGAGACACTGGGTGGTGAGACACTGCTAGTGAGACACTGGGTAGTGAGACACTGGGTAGTGAGACACTGGGTAGTGAGATACTGCTAGTGAGATACTGCTAGTGAGACACTGGGTAGTGAGACACTGGGTAGTGAGACACTGGGTAGTGAGATACTGCTAGTGAGACACTGGGTAGTGAGACACTGGGTAGTGAGACACTGCTAGTGAGACACTGGGTAGTGAGACACTGGGTAGTGAGACACTGCTAGTGAGACACTGGGTGGTGAGACACTGGGTAGTGAGACACTGGGTGGTGAGACACTGCTAGTGAGACACTGGGTAGTGAGACACTGGGTAGTGAGACACTGGGTGGTGAGACACTGCTAGTGAGACACTGGGTAGTGAGACACTGCTAGTGAGACACTGGGTGATGAGACACTGGGTAGTGAGACACTGGGTGGTGAGACACTGCTAGTGAGACACTGGGTAGTGAGACACTGGGTAGTGAGACACTGGGTAGTGAGACACTGGGTAGTGAGATACTGCTAGTGAGATACTGCTAGTGAGACACTGGGTAGTGAGACACTGGGTAGTGAGACACTGGGTAGTGAGATACTGCTAGTGAGATACTGCTAGTGAGACACTGGGTAGTGAGACACTGGGTAGTGAGACACTGGGTAGTGAGACACTGCTAGTGAGACAACGTTGTAGGCCAATCTCCTCCTCCCCCTGAAGCTCCCCTCCCAATTCCCCGTGTCAGCATCTCACACCGCGGATAGGTCAGCGACCTCTCGGCTAGGAGCACGCCGTGACCTTCACTCACGATTCAAGTGTCGACGTTTTCATGGCATTCTCTCTCTCGTCTCGTGTATCGTGTAGTGCGTAGTGTAGTGTATAGTAGTGTATAGTGTGGTGTATAATAGTGTAGTAACGCTTACGACTCGTTGACACCGGAGTTGGAGGCACACTTGTTTATTTGAATACCAACTTTGTGACATACACAATTGAGGGGGTATCGGCCCCCTCACCCGTCTATCTGAGGACACACCTCTAGGCTAACCTTAGCCTGCCTCTGAGTCCTCCACTAATGGGCTAGGGGAGGCTATCTTGGCCCGACACTGGTCAGTCGGGCCCGGTACCCAGAGTCCAGACCAGCACTGGCTCTGGCTCTGGTACCACGACACTGGCTCGAGCCTGCGCGGTCCTGATAAGGACGGCGTACCAGGGGGAGTCCAGGGCTCTATCTCAGACGTCTTCCTCCTCCTCTTCTTTAGCTAAACATCACTCCCGAGCCTCCCGATACATTCCCCTTTTATACACCCCCCTCCCTGAGGGGTGGGGCCCCGGGGGATCGTAACGTCCGAAGCGCGGACGTCGTAGAGGGCACCTGCCCGTGCACTGACGTAGCCCCGCCCACTGTGCTTGTTTACCATAGGCTGCCATGCATAACGGGCTCTCTGTAACAGCCCTACATCACTCCCCCCCACATAGCATGCAGCCGTCCCGGCTGCCAACATACAAAAATTTGACAATAAAGGTGCCTTCACCCCCTCACGTGTGCCTCACTATTTTTTGAACCATAACAGGAACCAGAACAAGACACAACAACAAGATGAGAAACAACCCGTCGCACCCCCCCGAATAAATACGAATTCCGTAAAAAAAACAGCTTATATACAACCAGCAGGGAACCCACCCCGCACACACAACAAACGGTGAACCCAACATATGTACATCCGAGGAGCGGGAAACACACCATCCACACAACACCCAATAAACACAACAGCTATGTACACATTTTCCGGCCTCACAACAGTTTGCGCATTTTAGCGCGCGTCCTTGCAGCGGGCCCCTCACACGGGGTAACCCCGCGTGGCGGACCATCAGGTGGCGACTGTCCGTCTTGAGGTGAGCATTCCTCTGACTCCGCGTGACCCTCGGCATCCGCAGGAGGGGTGATCGGGCGTGAGCCCGTCACTCCTGATGCTCCTGAAGGTGGCACAGCCGGCAAGGCATTAGGTGAGAGCGACGGAGACGGACCCAGCAAGTCGGCCGACCCCCCACATGTTTGGCCACGCGCGTGTGAAGTGGGGTTGTGTACCGCAGCGAAGGGTTTTAATCTGGAGGGGTGCACGAACCATCGCCGCTTCCCCCACTTGATGCGCACGCACTGCGGACGTAACACCTCCACCACTTCCACAGGGCCCCGCCACGGCCGCACCAGTTTAGAGGAGGTTGCCAGTGGCACCTGGGGGCAGTGCAACCATGCCTTGTCCCCCGGCTTCCACTGCAGCATGTGCGCTCGACTCAATCTGAGGCGCTCATTTGCCTTCTGACGGAGGTCAGAGTTTTGCATTGCAGCATCCCGTGCCTCAGTCAATTTGTCCAGATTAAATTTAACGTGGTCAGCCAGATTAGTTTTTCCCTGCGGCACAGGGATCCGCAACTGGGCACGAACAGGCGGGTCTGGTTCTCGGCCGTACATGAGGTAAAAGGGAGAAAACCCCGTAGCCGCATGGGGTGCCATCCGGTACGCCGCCAAGACCCCCTGAATTTGTAGGTCCCAATCCGTTTGCGAGTCCGAAACTTGTTGTGATAACATGGACGAGATGGTGCGATGCAAACGTTCGACCATCCCGTCAGTTTGTGGGTGATATGGGGAGGTCCGAATTTTCTTTGTGCCCAGGAGATCGCAGACTTGTCTGAGTAGTTTACCGGAAAAATTTCTGCCCTGGTCGGTCAGCAGCCTCTCCGGAGCACCTTTGTCCAGGACATAACCCTGAACAAAGGCCTCCACGATGGCTGCTGCCGACTGGTTGGCCAGAGGCCAGGCCATAGGCCAGCGTGTAAAATACTCGACACCCGTCAACAAATATCTATTCCCTCTGGGGGTGGCGGGGAATGGTCCCAAAATGTCCAGAGCGACCAGCTCGTTTATCCTGGACACTTTGATCGATTGCAAGGGTGGGTTAGACTCCCGTGCCGGCGGTTTGCGTTGTGCACATTGAGGGCACGATCCCAACAAATCCCCAACATCCCTCGTC
Source organism: Lampetra fluviatilis (assembly GCF_964198595.1). Classification (NCBI taxonomy): domain Eukaryota; kingdom Metazoa; phylum Chordata; class Hyperoartia; order Petromyzontiformes; family Petromyzontidae; genus Lampetra; species Lampetra fluviatilis. Next base: position 760,828 of record NC_136346.1, on the reverse strand, counting down.
ATGCCAGGCCAGTAAAAATCAAGTTGCAGCAAGGCGAGAGTCTTTTGGGTCCCCAGGTGTAGGAGGCGCTCATGAGCGGCCCATACCACCCTACCCCGCAACCCAGTAGGGACAACCAGCCGATGTCGACGTGACTTCCCGTCCCAATGCATTAGCAGACCTTGGCACATTTCCCATGCGTCGGAAGCACCTCTTTTTCCCCCCGCCGCACCGCCAACGCGACGTCGCCACCCGAGGAGGGAGACATCCTCCATCTGGAGGCGCCCCCATTCAATGACGGGCAACCCCAACAGGGAATCTTTGCCCTGTTGTTCGATCGAATTAGGAACCATTGCATCGTCGTCGTTGGCGGCCGCCAAGACAGGTACCGATGTGTCCCCTGGAGGCCTGCAACGTCCAGACCCCAGGAGGCATGCACACTCGGAGGTGGTTGGCAAGCGTGACAGAGCGTCCACGTTGGTGTGGCGAACGCCCTTACGGTGTGTGGTTTGGAAATCGTAATCCTGGAGGACCTCCAACCATCGGGACAATTGTCCCGATGGCTGTTGAACCCTCAGGGCGTACTGCAGTGCCGCATGATCTGTGCGGACGGTGAAATGCCGACCGTACAGATATGGGCGATACTGTTGGACGAAATGGACAATTGCCAACAGTTCCCTACGGGTGACACAATACCGTTGCTCCACTGGAGACAACACCCGACTGCCGTACGCAACCACACGTTCCACGCCGTCAACCACCTGGGAGAGCACGCCCCCAATACCCGTGTTGCTCGCATCGGTGTCGAGCAAGAACGGTTTTGAAAAATCAGGGTAAATCAGGGGAGGAGCGTTTACCAAAGCGTCCCGAAGGGAGCAAAAAGCAGCTTCCTCCTCCTGACCCCAGCAGAACCGAACCCCTTTAGATGTCAAAGCATGTAGGGGTTTGGCGATAGTCGCAAAATTAGCGACGAAGCGTCTATAATACGACGCAAACCCAATAAAACTCCTAACCTCTCCCACTGAGGTGGGAGTCGGCCAGGAGCTAACACACTGCGTTTTGGCGGGATCGGTAGAAATACCTGAGCGCCCCACGATGTGCCCCAAATAACGCACCGACTCGCGTAACAAATGGCATTTTTGGGGCTTAAATTTCAAATTAGCAGCCCGCATCTTTAGGAAAACTGCCCGCAACCTCTGGAGATGTTCCTCAAAAGTTTTGCCAAAGACAATGACGTCATCCAAATAAATCAGGCACGATTCCCATTGCAATCCAGCCAAAACCAATTCCATCAACCGCTGGAAAGTTGCCGGCGCTGAGTGTAAGCCCATCGCCAACCGGTTGAATTTAAACAGGCCGTGCGGAGTACGGAAAGCAGTTTTAGGCTTTGAATCATCGTCCAGAGGAAGCTGCCAGAATCCCGAAAGTAAGTCCAATGTGGAGAAGAATCGCGCTCCCGCCAAGGCGTCAAGCGATTCGTCCATCCGTGGGAGCGGGTATGCGTCGGCAACCGTAATTTTATTAAGGCGCCGAAAGTCAACGCAAAACCGCAACGAACCGTCCTGCTTCTTAACCAGGACGATCGGCGCTCCCCAAGGGCTGTTGGAGGGAGAAATGATGTCGGCGGCTAGCATGTCATCAACAGCCGATTTGACATGGTCCTTTTCGGCGGGACTCAACCGAAAAGGATTCTGGCGTATTGGCGCGCTGTCACCCGTATCAATATGGTGACGCAGCAGATGAGTGCAGCCCAAATCGTATTTATCCTGACTGAAAACGTCGGAAAATTCCCTCAGTAGTGTCTTAAGACGTTGGCGCTCTAAATTTGACAGGTCCGTCGATCCCGCGCAAAGCGCCTCGAGCCACCCTTCATCGCTGTCCGAATGTGGTCGCGGTGCAGGGACAGCGCCGACATGACTCGCGACGGGTTCCTCACAGGGCACCGGCGTTGCGTGAGCAAGCACGGTCCCCTGTGGGACCACCACCGTCTGCGAGCCCACATTGAGGACCGCGATGAAGGGTTCTCCTTCCCCTCTCACTATGGTCTGGGCCGGGAGTAAATTAGGTCCACTGACCCCGGCCCTAGACGGTCCCAGCAGAACCCCTTGAGCCCCAATGCCCTTAGCGAAGGGCCGCCGAAGTTTCAAAGGAATTAACATTTGCGCCCCCGGAGGAACGCGCACCGTTCTATCTACGAACGCCGGCACCGTCGCGAACGCCGTCCGGCTCGTAGCGGGGGATGGCAGAAATGCCATGCGTCGGCCCGATGGGAGCTCAATGCATCCCTGGTCGATTAATATCCTAATCGGCATTTTGGCCAGGAAATCCGTCCCCAGCAGGCACGGAACCGCCAGCGAGGAGGAAACAAAAATCGGCCCAGATAATTTAATATCCCCGACACAAATCTGGGCTCGAATTTGTCCGATGATGCCAAGTGAACCCCCGTTAGCAGCAAAGAATGGTACATTAACAGGCATCAAAGGACGGCTCTGGGCAGGGAGAATGTTATAAATCAACTCCGAAATAATGGTCGCCGATGCCCCTGTATCGACCAGGATGCGCACCTCGACCCCATCGATGTGACCCACAACGGCCGACGACCCCGATGACGCGGCTACAACCCGATGGGCCAACACGGACCACTGGCTGGGTTCAATGTGAGTACCCAGAGCGGTGCGTGTTGGTGCCATGGTACGCGATATTTGCCCCCCCTTCGCTGCGGTGTTCGAGTGTGTGACGGGCGTGTGCGTGGGCCAAACATGAGGGGTGCCGCGACTCGCCGGATTATGATGGTGGAGCTTGTGACGAGGGCCGGCGTCCCGTTGAGGTGTCGTCCCGCGCTGCCGAGGAGAGCGGCACCCCGAGGCGACGTGGCCCCGGATGCCGCAGTTATAACAGCGTGGAAGCGCTGGTGGCGACGATGGACGTTGTAGACGGCTTGAACCGGCCCGGTCCTCCCGCGCTCCCGCTCCGTGCTGCCGTCGATGGTTGATGGCGCAAACCTCTTCCGCCGGGAGGGTGGCCGCAGCGACGGCGCGCCCGCTCGCCGCCTTGCTGGCCTTCCGTCGTTGAGAGGACAGGTTTGCGTGGAGGAGACGGGCCGCTTGGAGGGAGCACATTTCTGCATCGTCCTGTGCGACAATGACGATGTCTAAGTCGTCCGCCAGCAAAAGTATCTTTTCTGTCACCATGGCGTCGATCCCCTCGTCGTCCATTCGTGGAAAGGCTTCCTTTGCCAGCGCCAGGAGGCTTGTACGGTACGCCAGGGGCGACTCCTTCGTCCCCCGCTGGCGATCGTAAAAGAGTTGACGACAGTCCGATGGTGGCCCATACACAGCGGACAGCACTTGCATCGCCTTCCGCAGCGTGGAACGCCTCTCCTTCGTTGCCGATGTTAGTGTGGCGAGGGCGTCGCTGTCGAGGAGTGCTGGCAGTGCTCGGAGAGCCTCGGCGTCTGTCCACTGTGCCATCTCCTGGTGAGCGAGGAAGCGCCGCTGGAAGCCGCCCCAGTCGCCCTCCTCGCCCACAAATTCTTTGAGCGGCGGCAGTCGCTGATGTAAGGCAGCGGCTGCAGAGGACGATCGCGCTCCCTCGTCTCCCTCACTCGACTCAGCGTCGGCCCGAAGCAGCGATGGCATCGCCGGTCGCACCCGTGGTGACGCGGCAGGCACTGTACTCCCGCCGTTGGACGCGATGCTTAGAGCGGCCACGCCCTCAACAGCAGCTGCGGCGATGGCGGGAGTTTCAAAATGTTGCTCCGTTGAAATGGCGGGAAGGCGCTGTGGTCGTTGGCTGCTGTCGCCTCGTGGCGGTCCCGCAGCCCCCAGCCGCGTGATGTTGTCGAGCATGGCGGCTGCGGCGTACAGCAGCTCGGCCAGCTTCGCGTGCGCCTGCCTCAGCCCCTCCGTCGACGGCTCCCCTTCCTCCAGCTGCTGTGGCGTGGATGCACCCAGCCCCGGCTGCTCGATGGCATCTTCAGCCATCTCGGGCCCTCCAACTGCAGCGGTGTCCTCCGCCCCTGGTACTCCGACTCGAGTCGTCCGGCGTGTATCCATGTTCGTACTTTGTTTCACTTCTGACGCCAGATGTAGTAACGCTTACGACTCGTTGACACCGGAGTTGGAGGCACACTTGTTTATTTGAATACCAACTTTGTGACATACACAATTGAGGGGGTATCGGCCCCCTCACCCGTCTATCTGAGGACACACCTCTAGGCTAACCTTAGCCTGCCTCTGAGTCCTCCACTAATGGGCTAGGGGAGGCTATCTTGGCCCGACACTGGTCAGTCGGGCCCGGTACCCAGAGTCCAGACCAGCACTGGCTCTGGCTCTGGTACCACGCCACTGGCTCGAGCCTGCGCGGTCCTGATAAGGACGGCGTACCAGGGGGAGTCCAGGGCTCTATCTCAGACGTCTTCCTCCTCCTCTTCTTTAGCTAAACATCACTCCCGAGCCTCCCGATACATTCCCCTTTTATACACCCCCCTCCCTGAGGGGTGGGGCCCCGGGGGATCGTAACGTCCGAAGCGCGGACGTCGTAGAGGGCACCTGCCCGTGCACTGACGTAGCCCCGCCCACTGTGCTTGTTTACCATAGGCTGCCATGCATAACGGGCTCTCTGTAACAGCCCTACAATAGTATATAGTGTAGTGTATAGTTTAGTGTATAGTAGTGTCTTGTATAGTGTATAGTAGTGCATAGTGTAGTGCATAGTGTAGTGTATAGTGTAGTGTATAGTGTATAGTAGTGTAGAGTGTAGTGTATAGTGTATAGTAGTGTATAGTGTAGTGCATAGTGTATAGTAGTGTATAGGGTAGTGTATAATAGTGTATAGTGTAGTGCATAGTAGTGTATAATGTAGTTTATAGTGTACAGTAGTGTATAGTGTAGTGCATAGTGTAGTGTATAGTAGTGTATCGTGTAATATATAGTAGTGTATAGTGTAGTGTATAGTGTAGCGTATAGTGTATAGTGTATTGTACAGTAGTGTATAGTGCCATGTATATTAGTGTATAGTGTAGTGTATAGGGTAGTCTATAGTGTATTGTATATTAGTCTATAGTGAAGTGTATAGTAGTGTATAGTGTAGTGCATAGTAGTGTATAGTGTAGTGTATAGTGTAGTGTATAGTAGTGTATAGTAGTGTCGTGTATAGTGTAGTGTATAGTGGTGTATAGTAGTGTATAGTGTAGTGCATAGTAGTGTATAGTGAGTGTATAGTGTATAGTGTTGTGCGTATGTATGAATATTGAACTTCTTCTGCACCGTACGCAGCCAACCGTGCTAATCGTAGGTCTGACAGACTTAGACAGACTGTTGGGACAAGTGCTGCTGTTAGAGAGTAGCAGCAGCAGCGCCTATGAAGGCTACCGGCACTGCAGCTGCACACACAGAGGGGGTAGGTGGCCAGCACCTCGCCAGGTAGTTAACATCTCCTAGCCACCGTGATGATGAGAGAGACGCAGACTCCAAAGATACAGCAGGCATGGTCAGGATCGGGATCGAATCCACGATCTCCTTTATACCAGGCGAGGTAGTTAACATCTCCTAGCCACCGTGATAATGAGAGAGAGAGACGCAGTCTCCAAATATACAGCAGCAGGCATCGTCAGGGTCGGGATCGAACCCACGACCTCCTGCGTATCAGGCGAGGTAATCAACATCTCACCATGAGAAGAGAGAGAGACGCAGACTCCAAATATACAGCCGCGGGTATCGTCAAGATTGGGATCGAACCCACGACCTCCTGCGTACCAGGCGAGGTAGTCAACATCTCACCATGAGAAGAGAGAGACGCAGACTCCAAATATACAGCAGCAGGCATCGTCAGGGTCGGGATCGAACCCACGACCTTCTGTACACCAGGCGAGATAGTTAACCCCTCACCATGAGAAGAGAGAGACACAGACTCCAAATATACAGCCGAGGGTATAGTCAAAATCGGGATCGAACCCACGACCTCCTGTACACCAGGCGAGATAGTTAACACCTCACCCTCTTGGCGTGTCCCTCAAATAAATAAAGTATTTAAGTTCAAATCGCATCAATTGTCCCATGCCATTTATCTGGATGTTATCGGCAAAAACCTGCGAGGCTGTTCCTGTGGGTAGGAGATTGGATCACCCTTTTCTCCTTAAGGACCGTGAGAGATGTTGCACTGCTCATCCACCAACCCACAAATCCCCCACTCACCCATCCACCCACCCACCAACTTACCCACTCACCCACTCACCCATCCACCCACCCACTCACCCGCTCACCCACCCACTCACCCACTCTTCCACCCACCCACTCAGTCAACCATCAGTCCATTTCTTTGGCAGCGCGTGTCTTGCCCGTCTAGCCCCACTCTGTGCGGCCAAACAGAAGCTGCTGGGTCAGCAAGCGGTGGCTGTGCATGCGGGCTACGTGACCCAAAAAACGCAGCCCTCGCCTGCCGGAGGAGCTCACTGATGATGGCACTGTGTCCAGATCTTCGTTTGGAGGAGGTCTACGTTTACACACACTCAAGCACACACACACGCACACATACACTCACACTCATACACGCACACTCACGCACAACAACAACAACCGCCATTCGCCACTAAGTGGCGGTGACGTCACCACGGCGCTTGTGCCAGGCCATGTGCAACTTGAGGCCACGTGAAGTGTCGAACGCCCGCTGGCAGGAGGTCACGGGGCAGACCCAGGTGCCACGGGTCGACTGACCGAGATGACCGAGATGACTGGCTGATGCACCACCTGTGCCCCCTACTGTACCAACTTGCTGTGCTTTAGCCACCCGGCGCTCCGCTCGTTGTTGTGAGCGTCGCTCCTCCGCCCTCCGTTGTTGTTGGAGGGCGACTGCCTCCAACTGCCCAGTAGCGTCCTTCACGAGCCTCCTCCACTGAGGCCGATCTTGACACCGCTGGTACCAGTCATCGGCAAGTCCACTCAGCTCCACGTCCTCCTGTACCACATCACTCCATCTCTTCTCTAGCCCGTGCCGCGCCCGTTTAGCCCCCTCGATCCGGCCGAACAAAAGCTGTTTAGGCATGCGGTGGCTGGGCATGCGGGCTACATGACCCAGCCAACGCAGCCTTGCCTGCCGGAGGAGCTCACTGATGGGACTTTGCCCAGATCTTTCAAGGACTTGTGAGCTCCTCACACAATCTAGCCTGGTTAAAACCATGATGGATCGTAGGCAGGCCAGCCTAAATGTTTCCAACCGGCGAAGATGCTCCACTAGGGGGGTCCACGTTTCGCAAGCGTAGAGAAGGGAGGGAATGACCGTGGCCGAGAAGACCTGAAGCTTCGTGCGGAGCGACAGACCAGGTAGCTTCCACACAGCGTTACGCAACCGATGAAAAGATAATGCCGCTCGACTGATTCGGAGTGAGACCTCTGCTGATAAACTGGAGCCGGTCATAAGTACACTGCCCAGGTATGGGAAACTCTCCACTCTCTCCACAACTACCCCATCACCAATTGGGAGTTGTGGGGGTGGAGTGTCCGATGGTACAAAATACCCAGGCAGGTGCTTAGTTTTGGTGGGGCTGATGGTAAGGCCCCACCTCTTAGTGGCACGCTCCAGTCTCAGCAGCAGCGTCTCCAACTCCTCTTCTGAATGAGCAGCTATTACCAAATCATCGGCATACATAACGTGGTTGACCAATAGGGAGCCATCCATTGATCGCACCCGGGCGTCGATCAGCCTCCCATTATATCTGTACCAAATGGAAATTCCCCCGGTACAGCTATTGAAGGCTTCACGAACTACGCAGTCGAAATAGATGTAAAATAATGTGGGAGCCAGAGGACATCCCTGTCGCACCCCAAGGTGTACAGGGAAAGGCTCTGACTCCCGGCCACGTAGTTTTACCCGGGCCCGCTCACCATCATGAAGGTCCTTAATGATCGTGAACAGAGAGTCAGGGACTCCGAAAGCACGAAGAACAACCCAGAGCCCGGGTCTACTGATGGTATCATAGGCCTTGACCAGGTCAATAAAGCAGAGATGTAGGTCTTGTTGGAATTCCCTACACCTCTGCTGTAGCAGACGGACATAAAATATGGCATCTGTGCAGGACCGCCCTTTCCTGAAACCGCATTGGGGCTCCGCAAGCCTCTCCTCAGCGTGCCTAGCAAGGCGATGTTGAATAATCCTTGCCAGGACCTTACCCGGCACACTGAGGAGTGAGATGCCCCTGTAGTTGTTACAGTCGGTACGGTCCCCCTTCTTAAAGAGGGGGACCACCAGGGCATCCTTCCAGTCCTGCGGAACCCGTCCAGTGGTCGAGACTGTTGTTATGATGTCATGTAGGGCAGTCTGTGCACAAACGCCACCCTCCCTCAGCATTTCGCTTGGGAGATCATCTCTGCCCGGTGCCTTCCCTGGTCTCAGACTCCGGATCGCCCTTAGTACTTCCTCAACAGCTGGCACCTCAGCCAGCCACTCACAGGGGGTGACTTCTTCCAATATTTGAGGCACCGCAGCCTCAGCAGGGTTATCCCCACTTTGTGCCATGATGTTTTCCTGGCTGAGAGATTTTCCCTCCCCCAGGACCTCACAGAAATGCTCAGCAAATCTGCAAACCTGTTCCTGGGGGTCGGAGATTGGATCACCGTTTGGAGGAGGTCTACGTTTACACACACTCACGCACACACACGCACACACGCACACAAAAGACAAAAGATCCCCCATATATTCTATGGTTCTTTCGATAAAGTCACGTAGGTAGAAAAATAATAATCGGTCACGACGTTTCGATCGCCACACAAGCAACCGTCTGCAGGTGGGGTTGGCGATCGAAACGTCGTGACCGACTATGATTTGTCTACCTACGTGACTTTACCGAAAGAACCAAAGAGTATGGGTTCCTGCAGTCACGAATGCTTCAAATCAAGACAAAGATCCCCCGTATAGATTCTAACAGACTGTAGGGGCAAGTGCTGTTGGCGAGTAGCAGCACCTATGAAGGCCGGAACGGCACACGTGGGGGTGGGTGGCCAGCACCACGCCCGGCCGCCTTTCTCTCCCCCAGTGGCGATGTTTAACGACACACCACTCACTGCACCAGGTACTCATTTGAGGCTGAGTCGACCTAGGGGAGGAGACCCAGGACCGGTTCAGATAATTATAATGATCTCACACACATTCATGCACACACGCACGCACACACTCAGACACACGCACACACACTCACGAACACACACGCACGCACGCACACACACGCACACACTCACGCACACACACGCACACTCAGACACACACTCACGCACACTCAGACACACACTCACGCACACACACACTCACGCACACACACGCACGCACGCACACATACTCACGCACACACACGCGCACGTCTCGCCCGCTCCGCAGGCACTGCTGCTGCTGCTGCCGCGAATTCCAAGAGGCAGCGAGGAGAGCCCACGGCGAATGCCACGAGAGTGATAAAATAACAAGGACACACACACAGACACACATATACACACACAGACACACAGAGACACAGACACACACAAACACACACAGACACACACACAGACACACACACACAGACACACAGAGACACAGACACACACAAACACACACAGACACACACACAGACACACACACAGACAAAGACACACACACAGACACACAGACACACACACAGAAACACACACAGACACAGAGACACACACACAGAGATACACACACAGACACACACACACAGACACACACGCATACACACACAGACACACACACACAGACACACACACACACAGACACACACATACAGAGACACACACAGACACAGAGACACACAGACACACACAGACACACACACAGACAGACACACACAGACACACACACAGACACACACAGACACAAACAAACACTGACACAGACACACACACAGACACATACATAGACCAACAGACACACACACAGACAACAACAACAACAACCGCCATTCGCCACTAAGTGGCGGCGACGTCACCACGGCGCCTGTGCCAGGCTAGGTGCACTTTGAGGCCACGTGAAGTGTCGAACCCCCGCCGGCAGGAGGTCACGGGACAGACCTAGCAGGTGCCACGGGTCGACTGACTGAGATGAGTGGCCGATGCACCACCTGTGCCCACTACTGTGCCAGGCTAGGTGCAGGAGGTCCCGGGACAGACCCAGCAGGTGCCACGGGTCGACTGACTGAGACGACTGAGATGAGTGGCTGATGCACCACCCGTGCCCCCTCTACTGTGGCAACTCGTTGTGCTTTAGCCATCAGGTGCTCCGCTCGTTGTTGTGAGTGTCGCTCCTCCGCCCTCCGTTGTTGTTGCTGGAGCCTCAACGGTGCACCTAGCCTGGCACTGCCCAGCAGCAGCGACCTAGCCACCCAAACCCCACGGACCCCTGCCTAAGGCGGACCGGGCAAGCCCCTCCCGCAATGACGTGCACAGTGACGTCACAAAGGGGGAAGAGGGGGGGTAGAGCACAGCCCGCTAGAGGCGATCTACACGGCCTGGGGTTCCGTAGCCTTGGTGGTGTTGCTGGTTGCTCTGTTTCTCACTCTATATCTCCAAACTAAACCAAACTATTTTTGTGTAGTAGCCCCATAGAGACCCATACTCATAGGGACACGTACAGACCCATAGAGACCCACACTCACAGAGACACGTACAGACCCAGAGAGACCCATACTCAGAGACACATACAGACCCAAAGAGACCCACACTCACAGAGACACGTACAGAACCAGAGAGACCCACACTCACAGAGACACGTACAGACCCATAGAGACCCATACTCATAGAGACCCACAGAGACCCATACTAAAACTAAACAACGTTGATGTGTCCAGGTGTATAAGCCCCCAATGAGCTGCTGTGTAATAGCTCTTTTGTCACAAATGGTAGCAGCTCAGCTACGTGGGCTGATATTATCAGCATCATCATCACGTGGACATTCATAGCAGCAGACAAATTACTCTCTAGACGCGTGGAGATGCTGATGCTGAATGTGGAGGGGAAAACCCGGAGGAAAATCCACACGACCACGGGGAGAGAGAGACGCAGACTCCAAATATACAGCAAGCAGGCAGCGTCAGGGTCGGAATCGAACCGACGACCTCCTGCGTACCAGGCGAGGTAGTCAACATCTCATGAGCTACAGTGGCTACAGGCATCGTCAGGGTCGGGATCGAACCCACGACCTCCTGCGTATCAGGCGAGGTAGTCACCACAGTGCCCATGAGCCACTTAATATCGAGGGGTGCTCGCACCCACCCACCCACCCACTTACCCACCCACCCACTCACCAACTCACCCACCCACCCACCCACCCACCCACCCACTCACCCACCCACCCACCCTCTCACCCACCCACTCACTCACCCACCCACCCACCCACTCACCCACCCACCCACACCCACACTCACCCACCCACCCACTCACCTACCCACTCACCCACCTACCCACGGAGGGTAGTTGTGTGGCGACTGTGCTCACCCAGAACACAGACCGTAGTAGGCACCGTGGTGGCTAGGGATATGTTAGTGTACAGGAGGTAGTGGGTTCGATCCCGAATATGACGATGCCTGCTGCTGTATATTTCGAGTCTGCATCTCTCTTTTCCTCTCCCCGTGGTCCCGTAGATTTTCTCTCTGGGTCCTCAGGGTTTTCCCTCCACATTCAGACTCAATATGCATTGATGTTATTTTGATTATTTTGACTGCTATAAATGTCCAAATGTTATTGCCGCACTTTGTTGAGCGGCTATAATTTGTGGTGGCCAAGTCGATTCCGAAAAATATGTTCATACCCTCAGTAGGGGCTTTGCCTGATAGGATGGGGAATGGTTTAGTGTTTAAATCTGTATGTGTCTGAGTGATTGTGTGTGTCTGGGTGACAGGCCCACTCTCATTGTCTACAGCATCCCACGTCAGAGAATGAGGAGGCTTACCGCAGCCTTTGCTCGGAGGTTCGGAGAGCCATGAGGTGCTGCAAGGATGGGTGGTGGTCGCGGGTTGCTGAGAAGATGGAGTCTGCCTCAATGGCCCACGATCAGAAATTCCTATTTAACTCCATCAAAAAAGTAACATGCAGTGCCACACCTATTACCATCATTAGGGGAAAGAACGGCGATCCAATCTCCGACCCCCAGGAACAGGTTTGCAGATTTGATGAGCATTTCTGTGAGGTCCTGGGGGAGGGGGAATTCCTCAGCCTGGAAAACATCATGGGACAAAGTGGGGGTGACCCTGCTGAGGCTGCGGAGCCTCAAATATTCGAGGAGGAAGTCACCCCATGTGAGTGGCTGGCTGAGGTGCCATCCGTTGAGGAAATACTGAAGGCGATCCAGAGTCTGAAACCAGGAAAGGTACCGGGTAGAGATGATCTCCCAAGCGAAATGCTGAGGAAGGGTGGCGTTTGTGCACAGACTGCCCTACATTACATCATAACAACAGTCTGGGCCACTGGACGGGTTCCACAGGATTGGAAGGATGCCCTGGTGGTCCCCCTCTTTAAGAAGGGGGACCGCACAGATTGTAACAACTACAGGGGCATCTCACTCCTCAGTGTGCCGGGAAAGGTCCTGGCAAGGATTATTAAACATCGCATTGCTATGCACGCTGAGGAGAGGCTTGCGGAGCCCCAATGCGGTTTCAGGAAAGGGCGGTCCTGCACAGATGCCATTTTTTCTGTCCGTCTGTTATAGCAGAGGTGTAGAGAATTCCAACAAGACCTACATCTCTGCTTCGTTGGTCTGGTCAAGGCCTATGATACCATGAGTAGGCCTGGGCTCTGGGTTGTTCTTCGTGCTTTCCGAGTCCCTGACCCTCTGCTCACGCTCATTAAGGACCTTCATGATTGTGAGCAGGCCCGGGTAAAACTACGTGGCCGGGAGTCTGAGCCATTCTCTGTGCACCTTGGGGTGCGACAGGGATGTCCTCTGGCTCCAACATTATTTAACATCTATTTCGACCACGTAGTTCGTGAAGCCTTCAGTAGCTGTACCGGAGGAATTTCCATCTGGTACAGATACAATGGGAGGCTGATCGATGCCCGGGTGCGGTCAAGGGATGGCTCCCTATTGGTCAACCACGTTATGTATGCCGACGACCTGGTAATTGCAGCTCACTCAGAGGAGGAATTGGAGGCGCTGCTGCTTAAGCTGGAGTGTGCCACTAAGAGGTGGGGCCTTATCATCATCCCCACCAAAACTAAGCACCTGCCTGGGTATTTTATACCATCGGGAACTCCACCCCCACAACTCGGCGATGGGGCAGTTGTGGAAAGAGTGGAGAGTTTCCCATACCTGGGCAGTGTGCTCATGACCGGCTCCAGTTTAACAGCAGAGGTCTCACTCCGAACCAGTCGAGCGGCATTATCTTTTCATCGGTTGCGTAACGCTTTGTGGAAGCTACCTGGTTTGTCGCTCTGCACGAAGCTTCGGGTCTTCTCGGCCACAGTCGTTCCCTCCATTCTCTATGCTTGCGAAACGTGGACCCCCCTAATGGAACATCTTCGCCGGTTAAAAACATTTAGGCTGGCCTGCCTACGATCAATTCTGGGTTTAACCAGGCTGGATTGTGTAAGGAGCTTACAAATCTTCGAAAGATCTGGACAAAGTCCCATCTGTGAGCACCTCTGGCAGGCAAAGCTGCGTTGGATGGGCCATGTAGCCCGCATGCCCAATCATCGCATGCCCAAACAGCTTTTGTTTGGCCGGATCCAGGGGGCTAAATGGGCGCGGCACGGGCTAGAGAGGAGATGGAGTGACGTGATACAGGAGGATGTGGAGCTGAGTGGACTTGTCGATAACTGGTACCAGCGATGTCAAGATCGGCCTCTGTGGAGGAGGCTCGTGAAGGACGCTATTGGGCAGTTGGAGGCAGTTGCCCTTCAACAACAACAAAGGGCGAAGGAGCGACGCTCACAACAATGAACGGAACGCCGGGTGGCCAAAGCACAGCAAGTTGGCACAGTAGGATACACAGGTGGTGCATCAGCCAGTCATCTCGGTGATCTGTCAGTCGACCTGTGGCACCTGGGTCTGCCCCGTGACCTCCTGACATCGAGCGTTCGACACTTCACATGGCCTCAAGGTGCACATGGCCTGGTACAAGCGTCGTGGTGATGTCACCGCCACTTTGTGGCGAATGGCGGTTGTTGTTGTTGACTGGGTGTGGTGTTTGCCTGTCTTGTACTTTGCACTCCGATCGTGGTGTTGTAACTTGCTGGGTCACGTAGCCCGCATGCCCAGCCACCGCATGCCCAACCAGCTTCTGTTTGGCCACAGAGAGGGGGTTACACGGGCAAGACACGGGCTGGAGAAGAGTTGAAGTGATGTGGTACAGGAGGATGTGGAGCTGAGTGGACTTGCCGATGACCAGTACCAGCGGTGTCAAGATTGGCCTCTATAGAGGAGGCTCGTGAAGGACGCTGCTACTGGGCAGTTAGAGGCAGTTGCCCTCCAGTAACAACGGAGGGTACAGGAGCGACGCTCACAACAATGAGCGGAGTGCCGGGTGGCTAAAACGCAGCGAGTTTTGCACAGTAGGGGGTACAGCTGGTGGTGCATCTACGGGTCATCTCAGTCAGCCAACTCATGGCACCCGCTGGGTCTGTTCTGTGACCTCCTGTCGGCAGCAAGCCTTCGACACTCCACGTGACTGCCTCAAAGAGCACCTAGCCTGGCACGTCATTGTTACTTAGTGGTGAATGGCGATTGTTGTAGTGTATAGTGGAGTGTGTGTGTTTTTTGGTTAGATTGCATAAATATAAATGTGTCGTTAAATCCGCCACCACCCGACACAGCCAATTAGTAAGTTGTGTCATCTAAATAGAACGTGCCAATTCGTTACTAGTACAGCACTAGTGTACAGCACTAGTGTATAGTGTAGTGTAAAGTGTAGTAGTGTATAGTAGTGTAGTGTATAGTGTAGTGTAGAGTGTAGTGTAAAGTGTAGTGTATTGTAGTGAAGTGTATAGTGTAGTGAGTACAGTGACGTTTCGCCAGTGATTACAACCGGCACCATCAGGCGACAGCCAGAGTTGTGGAGAAATCCTCGTCCTGTTTCGTTCCTTAAGTAGAGCAGGTAGATGTGTTGCCGACACTTGTGAGCCCTTCACGTACAAAGGGGAGGGGGGATTTATGTTCATAAATTAATGTTTATCAATGAACATTAATGCTAATGGTAGTGTAGCGGTTTGCGCTACGCTACCAACCCAGCGACCCGAGATCGATCGCCGCTCACGGCCAACACTAGTGGGGATTATCTGAACCAGTCCTGGGCCTCCCCTATGTCGACTCAGCCTAAAATGGGTACCTGGTGCGGCACTTAAAAACGTCATCACTGGGGGAGACAAAGGCGGTTGGGCGTGGTGCTGGCCATCCAGCCCCATGTGTACGGCTCCGGCCTTCATAGGTGCTCCATAAGAACACTTAGCCTAACAGTCTATCTAACGCTATACAGGGGGTCTTTGTCTTTATAGTATATGGTGTAGTATGTATGTGTATATCTAGTGTAGTGTATAGTGTAGTACATATGTATGTTGAACTTCTTTGGCACCGCATGTAAATAACCGTGCTAATTGCGTTTGGCTACTTGTGGGGAATGGACAACAAACTAAACATAACAACAACAACAAGCAGCAGTTCTAAATAAATTCGCATGCCAGCAAGCCAAACTTTTTTTTTAAATGATACGGCATGAAAAAATGATGATGCGGGCAGAATTTTTGGAGGGGTTGGGGAGGGGAGGGTTGGAGAAAAAATGTGAAAAATAATGATTTATGTGACATGACGGTTACCAACAACAAGTTCAACTGTGTCGCACCTCCCCCCTTCTCCCCGTGACATCACCGTAGCTTATAGGGCAGGCATAGCTCGCAAAAATGTGCCATTGGCTGAAAAAAAAGTCGCCTATCATTATTATTTTCTTTCTCTCTTTTCGGAATGCTCGGGAGGTAACATCGGAAGGACGCCAAGAAGGGCGTCTATACAATTGCCTTCATCAGCTTAGTGTCCAGACTTTACCCCTTCTCTGGGACACAAAGATGCGGTTCTCGTGAGTGCCCTTAGAGAAATGAACTCCCCAAACAGTGCAGGATGGTGGCCATTTTTTGGAAGAGTGGCGGCCATTTTTGTTGCAAGAGTGGCGGCCATTTTTTTATGAAGAGTGGCAGCCAACCAAGTGCATGCGCGAGGGTCGGTGCCCGTGGCGCGTCACGAAAGCGTCACGAACGCCGGTGACCTGAGTTCATCGCAAACGGAATCCACCCCACCTCCCCTTCCCCTCCCCTCCACGTAAGCCTCACGAATAGACCTTTTGGGGAGGACAAGCGCTGATCATGAGTGAGCAAGCGAATAGCTTCCACGAAATGCCACCAAATGGCGCACGGGCGGGATGGACTTAGGTCATGCAACCACGGTCCCCGGCCGCCTTTGTCTCTACCAGTGGCGATGTTTACTACACACCGCTACCCCAGGTACTCATTTGAGGCTGAGTCGACCTAGGAGGGGAGTCCCGGGACCGGTTCAGATAATCGCTGTCACCAGTGTTGGTGGTGTCCGTGAGCGAGAATCGAACTCGGGTCTCTGCCGGAGGTTCGTAGTGCAGCGCTTACCGCTATGCCTCTGCTCTCTGCAGTAACCCAAAAAAGATCCCTCATATAGCCTGTGACAGACTGTAGGAGCAAGTGCTGTTAACGAGTAGCAGCACCTATGAAGGCCGGAACGGTACACGAGGGGGTGCGGCGGCCAGTAACCACGCCCCGCCGCCTTTGTCTCCCCCAGTGGCGATGTTTACTACACCACACCGCCACACCAGGTATTCATTTTAGGCAGAATTGACCGAGGGGAGGAACGCCCAGAACCGGTTCAAATAATCGTCACCGGCGTTGGTCGTGAGCAGGAAACGAACTCGGGTCTCTGCCGGGGTTCAAAGCGCAGCGCTAACCACTATGCCACCGCTCCCCACACGCGCACGAACAATGGAACTACACCACCCGCACGCGCACGCTGCAGTAACGCAGAGTGCTGCGCATGCTGTTTCCAGAGCCCCGGGCCAGGAGAACAAACAAAACCTGAGCGATTAACCCAACCCAGCCGTTCTAGCCTGCAGTGGCGATGCAACTCTCTCTCTCTCTTTTTTGCCTGCTCTCTCTCTTTCTCTCTTTCTTTTTCGAGAGAGAGAGAGAGCCAGCGACAAGAGCGACAACTTTAGCCTTCACAGAGGCATAGGGACCCAAAGCACCATCTGCTATGCCTCTTTCCTGCTCTACAGCCGTGCCGTACCATGCTGAGCTGTGCCGAGCCGATCCGAGCCGTGCCGAGCCAAGCGCTGACTCTGCAGGCACAGAGCCGTGCGCTATCTGACATCACGCGTCACACATCAGACAAAGATCCCCCCATATAGCCTGAGCACGCTGCTGTCAGCAAGCATGTCACACACGACAAAGTGTGAAAACAAATGATGCATGCATTGTCAGTTGTAATTACAGACTCAACGGCAATGTAGGGCGAACTTCTTTGGCACCGTACGTAGCCATATAGACCGGTGTCTATATGGTGTCTGGACATCTAGTTTAATGATTTTTAAACGGTCTGCTCATGCGACGTCATTTTGAAAATGGCCGCCACTCTTAAAAAAAAAGTGTCCGCCACTCAAAAGAAATGACCGCCACTCTTTAAAAAAGTTTCCGCCACTCTTCCAAAAAACAATGGCCGCAACTTTTCAAACAAAAAATGGCCTGCCACTCTTCATAAGAAAAATGGCCGCCACTCAAAAGAAATGGCCGCCACTCTTTAGAAAAGTTTCCGCCACTCTTCCAAAAAACAATGGCTGCAACTCTTCAAATGGCCGCTATTCTGCACTGGGGAGGATTTCATTTCTCCGAGGGCACTCACAAGAACCGCATCTTTGTATCCCAGAGAATGGGTAAAGTATGGGCACCGAGCTGACGTGGATCGGCTGCGGTGTGGCCCAAACGCAATGTCAAAAACGACCTCCTTTGCATCCATTGCATCTGCGATCAGAGCGGAGTTCGAGGGAGGCTGCCATCACTTTGTGGATGCGTTGCCCCCTCTTTGATGGTGCCACGGTGGCCTTCTATGCAGGAGGTCTTGGGTTCGAGCCCTGACGATGCCTTGTGTGGTATATTTGTAGTCTGCGTGGTCTCTCTCTCTCTTCCAGTGACTTGGATAGGTTGATGGGTTGGTGGGTGGATGAATAAGCGCGTGAGTGAGTGAGTGGATGGGTGGGTGGGTGGATGAGCGGGCGGGTGGGTGATCGAGTTATAGGGTGGGTGAGTGGGAGGATGAGTGGGTGAGTGGGTGAATGGATGAGTGGGTGGGTGGGTGAGGGAGCGAGTGGTTGAGCGGGTGGGTGGGTGATCGAGTAAGTGGGTGGGTGAGTGGAAGGATGAGTGGGTGAGTGGGTGAGTGAATGAGTGAGTGGATGGGTGGGTGGGTCGATGGGTGGGTGGACGAGTAGCACAAGCTAGATTACAAATCAATCTTCAACTCGATCAAAATAACAACTTGCAGTGCAACATCTCTCACGGTCTTTAAGGAGAAAAGAGTGATCCAATCTCCTACCCACAGGAACAGCTTCGCAGGTTTTGCTGATAACATCCAGATAAATGGCATGGGGCAATTAATGCGATTTGAACTTAAATACTTTATGTATTTGAGGGACACGCCAAGGGGGTGAGGTGTTAACTATCTCGCCTGGTGTACAGGAGGTCATGGGTTCGATCCCGATCTTGACGATACCCGCGGCTGTATATTTGGAGTCTGCGTTTCTCTCCTCTCATGGTGAGATGTTGACTACCTCGCCTGGTACGCAGGAGGTCGTGGGTTTGATCCCGATCTTGACGATACCCGCGGCTGTATATTTGGAGTCTCGCCTGGTATGCAGGAGGTCATGAGTTCGATTCCTTATGATGCCTGCTGTGGTATATTTGTAGTTTTCGTTGTCTCTCTCTCTCCCAGTAACTAGGAGATTGTTAACTACCTCGCCTGGTATACAGGAGGTCGTGGGTTCGATCTCGACCCTGACGCCTGCTGTATATTTGGAGTTTGCGTGACTCTCCCTGCGGTCGCGTGGATTTTTCTCTGGGTCGTCCAGGTTTTTCTCTCCACATTTAGAATCAATGTCACGTGGTGAAAGTAAACCCCGGGTCTCTGCCGGGTTTGTATCGCAGCGCAAACCACTAGCGCCACCGCTCCCCACACGAGAGAGGCAGACACACACAGACACACACACAGACACACACACAGACACACACATTCACCCAGACACACACAGACACACAAAGACAAACACACATAAAGACAACAACAACCGCCATTCGCCACTAAGTGGCGGTGACGTCACCACGACGCTTGTGCCAGGCCATGTGCACCTTGAGACCACGTGAAGTGTCGAACGCCCGCTGACAGGAGGTCACGGAGCAGACCCAGGTGCCACGGGTCGACTGACTGAGATGACCGAGTTGACTGGATGATTCACCACCTGTGCCCCCTACTGTGCCAACTTGCTGTGCTTTAGCCACCCGGCGCTCTGCGCGGTTGTTGTGAGCGCCACTCCTCCGCCCTCCGTTGTTGTTGGAGGGCGACTGCCTCCAACTGCCCAGTAGCGTCCTTCCCAAGCCTCCTCCACTGAGGTCAATCTTGACACCGCTGGTACCAGTCATCGGCAAGTCCACTCAGCTCCACGTCATCCTGTACCACATCACTCCATCTCTTCTCTAGCTCGTGCTGCGTCCGTTTAGCCCCCTCGATCCGGCCGAACAAAATCTGTTTGGGCATGCGGTGGCTGTGCATGCGGGCTACATGACACAGCCAACGCAGCCTTTCCTGCCGGAGGAGCTCACCGATGGGACTTTGCCCAGATCTTTCAAGGATTTGTGAGCTCCTCACATAATCCAGCCTGGTTAAAGCCAGGTTGGATCGTAGGCAGGCCAGCCTAAATTTTTCTAACAGACACACACACACAGACACACGCAATCACCCAGGCACACGCAGATACAACACTAAACCATCCCCTATCCTACCAGGCAAAGCC
>NC_136346.1:543680-740608 GCF_964198595.1 Lampetra fluviatilis | reverse complement strand
ATGAATCCCTGCAGTCACGAAAGCTTTAAATCGCAGATAAACAAGTCACTTACAAACAAATACTCACACACGCAGCTCAGCTGTGCCTTTCTTAGCAGGTGCAAGCCCCACCGAGCTGCTGGGTAGTGGGGCTTCGCAGACGATAGCAGCTCAAGCATGTGGCTGAAATCATCATCATCATCATTACGTGGCTGAAATCATCATCATCACGTGGCTGAAATCATCATCATCATCACGTGGCTGAAATCATCATCATCATCACGTGGCTAATATCATCATCATCATCACGTGACTGATATCATCATCACGTGGCTGATATCATCATCATCACGTGGCTGAAATCATCACGTGGCTGAAATAATAATAATAATCATCATCATCATCATCACGTGGCTGATATCATCATCATCATCACGTGACTGATATCATCATCATCATCATCACGTGGCTGAAATCATCATCATCATCACGTGGCTGATATCATCATCATCACGTGACTGATATCGTCATCATCATCACGTGGACGTTCACAACAGCAGACAGGACACTCTGCACGTCTATGGGTCTATGTGTGATGAGTCTATGGGTCTCTATGTAATGAGACTATGTGTCTCTGTGTGATGAGCCTATGGGTCTCTGTGTGATGCATCTATGGGTCTCTGTGTGATGAGTCTATGGGTATCTGTGTGATGAGTCTATGGGTCTCTGTGTGATGACTCTATGGGTCTCTATGTAATGACTGTGGGTCTCTGTGTGATTAATCTATGGGTCTCTACGTAATGAGTCTGGAGGCTAAAATTAAACAATGTTTATGTTTTGATTTAAAGCTTTCGTGACTGCAGGGATTCATCTTCTTGGTTCTTTCGGTAAAGTCACGTAGAAGGGAAATAATAAAATAATGAAAATAAAACATAATAAAATAATTATCACGACGTTTCGGCCACAACGCAAGCAGCCGTCCTCAGGTCAAGAACACGCTGCCAAGCATGGTGGTGCCCTTTCAGACGCTGTCTTTCCGACAGACCTGTTCTTCATCTGAGGACGGCTGCTTGCGTTGTGGCCGAAACGTCGTGAGAATTATTTTATTATGTTTTATTTGTATTATTTTATTATTTCCCTTCTACGTGACTTTACCGAAAGAACCAAGAAAATGTTTATGTTACCAGGTGTGAGGTCCCACTGAGCTGTGTAGACTTTTTTTCAGAAGCGACGTGGCCATCACAAACGAAAGCGGCTCAACCACGTGGGCCGATATCATTTCAGAATAATCCGAATCATTGTATTTAGACTGCAGGAGGAGGAATCCCGATGAGCTATACAGCTCTTTAATCATAGTTGTCCCGTTAGGGGACACAGGTCCGTCAGAACGTTACAACAACAACAACACTGACTGCTCACAAACACGACAGACACACACAGACACACACAATCACCCAGACACACACAGACACACACAGACACACACAATAACCCAGACACACACAGACACACACAATCACCCAGACACACACAGACACAGACACACACATACACTCACAATCACCCACACACACACAGATACACACAGACACACACAATCACCCAGACACACACAGATACACACAGACACACACAGACACACACAGACACACACAATCACCCAGACACACACAGACACATACAGACACACACAATCACCCAGACACACACAATGACCCAGACACACACAGACACACACAATCACCCAGACACACACAGACACACACAATCACCCAGCCACACAAAGACACACACAGACACACGCAGACACACACAATCACCCAGACACACACAGATACACACAGACACACGCAGACACACACAATCACCCAGATACACACAGATACACACAGACACACGCAGACACACACACTAAACCATCCCCCATCCTACAAGGCAAAGCCTTCACAAATTATAGCCGCTCAACACAGTGGGCCGATATCATTTGGAACATTTATAAGTGGCCATAATATAATCGAAATAGTCTTAATGCATGGAGAGTGTAGTGTATGGTGTAGTGTATAGCGTAGTGTATAGTGCAGTAGATAGTGTGGTGCATAGTGTAGTGTGCGACCAAACACTCCAATCCCTTACCTCCTCATTGGTGACGGAGCAGTTGTGGAGAGAGTGGAGAGTTTCCCATACCTGGGCAGTGTGCTCATGACCGGCTCCGGTTTGACAACAGAGGTCTCACTCCGAATCAGTCATGCGGCATTATTTTTTTTATCAGCTGCGTAAAGCTGTTGTGTGGAAGTTACCTGGTCTGTCGCCTGCACGAATCATCGGCTCTTCTCGGCCACATGTATGCCCTCCCGTCGCTATGCTTGCGAAATATGGACATCTTTGCCGGTAATAAATATTTAGGCTGGCCTGCTACGATCCATCCTGGCTTTAACCAGGCTGGATTGTGCGAGGAGCTCACAAATCCTTGAAAGATCTGGGCATCGGTGAGCTCCTCCGGCAGGCAAGGCTGCGTTGGCTGGGCCATGTAGCCCGTATGCCCAGCCACCGCATGCCCAAGCAGCTTCTGTTTGGCCACATAGAGGGGCTAAATGGGTACGACACGGGCTAGCGAAGAGATGGAGTGATGTGGTACAGGAGGATGTGGAGCTGAGTGGACTTGCCGATGACCGGTACCAGCGGTGTCAAGATCGGCCTCAGTGGAGGAGGATCGTGAAGGACGCTACTGGGCAGTTGGAGGCAGTCGCCCTCCAACAACAACGGAGGGCGGAGGAGCGACGCTCACAACAACGAGTGGAGCGCCGGGCGGCTAAAACGCAGCAAGTTGGCACAGTAGGGGGTACAGCTGGTGGTGCATCTACCGGTCATCTCAGTCAGCCAACCCATGGCACCTGCTCGGTCTGCCCCGTGACCTCCTGCCAGCGAACCTTCGACACATCACGTGGCCTCAAAGTGCACCTAGCCTGGCAATGGCGCCGTGGTGACGTCACAGACACTTAGTGGCGAATGGCGGGTATTGGTATAGGTGTGTATATTGTAGTGTATATAGTGGTGTATAGCGTAGTGTATAGTGTAATGTATAGTGGAGTGTTTAGCAGTGTAGAGTAGTGTATCGTAGTATATAGTGTAGTATATAGTAGTGTATAGTGTAGTGTATAGTGTTTAGCAGAGGTGGGACAAAGTCATTGTTATGCAAGTCCAAGTCGAGTCGCAAGTCATCAAATTCATGACTCGAGTCTGACTCGAGTCCAAGTCACATGACTCGAGTCCACACCTCTGGTGTTTAGCAGTGTATCGTAGTGTGTAGTGTAGTGTAAAGTAGTCTATAGTGTAGTGTATAGCAGTGTGTATATTGTAGTGTATAATACAAGCAGCCAAAACTATCACGTAAATAGTCTCAACGCACGCTTTCCAAACGTGGAGGGAAATATAGAACTGGAGGTCCACGTGGGTGATTCCATTTTTGCGATCATTGCCAGCGGATGGACGGACGGACGATTGATTGCTTGTGGGATATCTCTGTGGGCCTCGTGTCACCAACTCGGAGTTCGCCCACGGGCCCCTTGGCAAAGTTTGACCCTCCCCCCAGACTCAAGGATGTCTCTGCTCGGCCAGACGGACACACACAAGGGGGCGCTGCGGAGCGGAGAGTGATCACCTTTTAGGGACGCGCAAATATACAAAGATCAATCTTGATTTGAAGCTTTCGTGACTGCAGGAATCCATACTCTTTGGTTCTTTCCGTAAAGTATACAAAGATCCCGCGTGTAGCCTTCACGGATTGTTGGGGCAAGTGCTGTTAGCGAGCACCTATGAAGGCCGGCACGGCACACGAAGGGGTGGGTGGCCAACACCACACCTGGCCGCCTTTGTCTCCCCAGTGGCGATGTTTACACACCCCGTACCAGGTACTCATTTGACGCTGAGTCGACCTAGGGGAGGCCCCGGACCGGTTCAGATAATCATCACCGGGTGTTGGCCGCGAGCGGGAATCAAACACGTGTCGCCAGGTTCGTAGCGGCAGCGTAGCACGAACCGCTACACCACCGCTCACGAGACGCACAGGCACATACAGACAAACTAGCACGTTTGCTTGATGACTGCACAATATATTTTTCACTGCGATAATGTAATATATATTTATTCATGGCCCCTTACCTGCTATCAGCCTCAGAGCCCACCGCTCTCGCGAACTTAATTGGGCCTTGGGTATCCTCGTTCCATCGACTGCTGCCACTGCTGCTGCTGCGATGATTTTGCATCGGCACTGCGCATCCGAGAGAGAAAGACGGAGAGAGACGGAGAGAGAAGGATCTGGCCGGTTGGGGGCAGTAGAGAAACGCAGTGGCTGGCCTGGCCTGAGTGCACCTTAAGCTGATGCGTGGTGGTCATGAAGAGCCATACTCTTGGGTGTAGATGCCACTGGTTCTTCACGTTCTGCAGATGTAGATGCCACATGTTCTGTAGATGTAAATGCCACTGGTTCTTCACGTTCTGCAGATGTAGATGCCACTGGTTGTTTACGTTCTGCAGATGTAGATGCCACTGGTTCTTCACGTTCTGTAGATGTAGATGCCACTGGTTCTTCATGTTCTGTAGATGTAGATACCACTGGTTCTTCACGTTCTGCAGATGTAGATGCCACAGGTTCTTCATGTTCTGCAGATGTAGATGCCACTGGTTCTTCACGTTCTGCAGATGTAGATGCCACTGGGTTTTCACGTTCTGCAGATGTAGATGCCACTGGTTCTTCACGTTCTGTAGATGTAGATGCCACTGGTTCTTCACGTTCTGCAGATGTAGATGCCACTGGTTCTTCACGTTCTGCAGATGTAGATGCCACAGGTTCGTCACGTTCTGCAGATGTAGATGCTACTGGTTCTTCAAGTTATAGAAATGTAGATGCCACTGGTTCTTCACGTTCTGTAGATGTCACTGGTTCTTCATGTTCTGCAGATGTAGATGCCACTGGTTCTTCACGTTCTGCAGATGTAGATGTCACTGGTTCTTCATGTTCTGCAGATGTATATGCCACTGGTTCTTCACGTTCTGTAGATGTCACTGGTTGTTCACGTTCTGCAGATGTAGATGCGACTAATTTTTCATGTTCTGCAGATGTAGATGCCACTGGCTGTTCACGTTCTGCAGATGTAGATGCCACTGGTTCTTAACGTTCCTCAGATGTAGATGCCACTTATTTTTCATGTTCTGCAGATGTAGATGCCACTGGTTGTTCACGTTCTGCAGATGTAGATGCCATTGGTTTTTCATGTTCTGTTGGCGGGTTTATGCGTTGCTGCATTGATGGGTAAGTTGGTTGGTGGGTGGGTTGGTGCGCTGGTGTGTTGATTGGCGGGTGGGTGGGTTGGTGGGTGAGTGGGTTAGCGGGTGATTGGGTTGGCGGGTGAGTGGGTTGGCGGGTGAGTGGGTTGGCTGGTGGGTGGGTTGGTGGGTGTGTTGATTGGCGGGTGGGTGCATTGGTGCCTGCGTGCCGACGTCCGTCTAGCACAGTGACGGGGCCACCTCCGCCTCAGGACGATTCGGCGTGGTCCTTGTGAGCGAACCCCTCCGGCCACCTCAGCGGGCAGCGCGAACTTCAGCACATTTCGTGCATTCATCACGGACATCCCCCAACCACCCCTCCCATGGCCGTCAGTAGCAGGGGCGTTGGTTCGCGTGTGCCCAGGGCAAGTCACGCCGTGTACGACCCCACAAAACTGAGCCAAAACATATTTCATCTGACGCACGGCGTGTACGTTTGAACTTATTTGGCACCTGTAGTATAGTGGTGTAGTGTTGTGTATAGTAGTGTAGTGTATAGTAGTGTATAGTGTCATGTATAGTAGTGTATAGTGTAGTGTATAGTAGCATAGTGTATAGTGTAGGGTATAGTGTAGTGTAGTATATAGTAGTGTATAGTTTAGTATATAGTAGTGTATAGTGTAGTGTAGTATACATCGTAGTGTATAGTGCAGTGTATAGTGTAGTGTAATATATAGTAGTGTATAGTGTAGTGTATAGTGTAGTGTATAGTGTAGTGTGTAGTGCAGTGTATAGTGTAGTGTATAGTGTAGGGTATAGTGTAGTGTATAGTGTAGTGTATAGTAGTGTATAGTGTAGTGTATAGTGTAGTGCATAGTAGTGTATAGTGTAGTGTATAGTAGTGTATAGTGTATAATGTAGTGTATAGTAGTGTATAGTTTAGTATATAGTAGTGTATAGTGTAGTGTATAGTAGTGTATAGTGTAGTGTATAGTAGTGTATAGTGTAGTGTATAGTAGTGTATAGTGTATAATGTAGTGTATAGTAGTGTATAGTGTAGTGTATAGTAGTGTATAGTGTAGTGTATAGTGTAGTGTATAGTAGTGTATAGTGTAGTGTATAGTGTAGTGTATAGTGTAGTGTATAGTATAGTGTAGTGTATAGTGTAGTGTATAGCGTAGTGTATAGTGTAGTGTCGTGTAGTGTATAGTAGTGTATAGTGCAGTGTATAGTAGTGTATAGTGTAGTGTATAGTGCAGTGTATAGTAGTGTATAGTGTAGTGTATAGTGTAGTGTATAGTAGTGTATAGTGTAGTGTATAGTAGTGTATAGTAGTGTATAGTGTATAATGTAGTGTATAGTAGTGTATAGTGTAGTGTATAGTAGTGTATAGTGTAGTGTATAGTGTAGTGTATAGTAGTGTATAGTGTAGTGTATAGTGTAGTGTATAGTGTAGTGTATAGTGTAGTGTATAGTATAGTGTAGTGTATAGTGTAGTGTATAGCGTAGTGTATAGTGTAGTGTCGTGTAGTGTATAGTAGTGTATAGTGCAGTGTATAGTAGTGTATAGTGTAGTGTATAGTGTAGTGTATAGTAGTGTATAGTGTAGTGTATAGTAGTGTATAGTGCAGTGTATATAGCATCTGAAAGCGCCGCCCGATGATACGGTGACCACCGTCTTTGTTCGACGTCCAGCAACCAATAGCCAATAGCCGCTGCTGCTGTGAGGATGATGAGCGGAGTTGGCGTGACGACGATTTATGGCCCCTTGACGAGATTGGCAGCAAAGACGTTGGAACGATCGTGCCTCATCTGTGACACTGCGGCGACCCCCCAAAGCGCGGAGCCCGGGGGGGCCACCCCCACGCCCCCCCCCACTTAGGGTACGGCTCTGCGTGACTACCACGCATCAGCTTTGGAGTTGTGCATAAATGACGTCATGCATCTGGGGGGGGGGGGGGGGTTGTCAGACATTTGTGACAATGTGTGACGTCACATCAAAATGCGCAACTTTAAATAAATATAGACAACACGTTCTACTTAATTAAATTGAATTTTTAATAAATGTTTGATCCTACAACATCAGAGTGCAGCGGCACATTAAATACGAACTACAATGACACTAGTTTAAAGCGATTTGAAGCATGTTTTATATATTTTTATGGGGGGAGGGGCAGAGCTTTGTGACGCCATTTTTGAGGGGGGGGGGGTTTGACTTTTTGTGACGTCGTGTGACCAGGGGGGGGGGGGGGGTGTCAAAAATCGTCCAAAATCGCGTGACGTCATTTATGGACGGTCCCTTAAGGTGCACTCAGGCCAGGTCAGCCACCGCCAAGGCGATTGCGTTTCTCGACTGCCCGCAACCCGCCCGATCTGTCACTTTTCGTCTCCCAGTGCCGATGGAAAAGCATCGCATCAGCAGCAGTCGATGGAACTAGGATGTTAATTCGCGCATGCCCAAGGCCCGATTAAGTTCGTGAGGGGGGGGGGGGGTCTTGAGGCTAATAGGAGGGAAGGGGCCATAAATAAATATACATGACGTTATAGCTACGAAATATATTCTGAGGTTACCAAGCACATTTACTTTGTCTGTAATGGGCCTGTGTGTCTCAGGAGCGGTGGTGTCGCGATAAGCGCTACGATACCCGGTGACACGAGTAACCGCTCACTGTGAACACCGGTTCTGGGCCTCCCCTAGTTCGACTCAGCCTCAAACGGGTACCTGGTGCGGTGTGTCAAAACGTGGCCAATGGGGAGACAAAGGCGGCTGATGGATTTATATTGGTCACGAAAGCCCGACTACGTATCAAAGTGACGCATGGAAGGTTGCCTGCATGATGTGGTTTACGTGGCAGGGCAGCAGAGGGCCAGTTCGGCGGAAACCACCGTTGTACCATACCGCCTACGCTCCCCGCCTTTAACCAAACCCACGCTGGATAAAACTTTATTCCAAATAGTTTTGTTTTTGGAGGGACTTCGATCGCGTGAATATAAAATGTTTTGTCATATTTAAACCAGCCACCACAGCCCAATTAGTGAGAGGTTTGTCATGTGAACAAACACGTGGTGCCAATTCGTGACTAGTACAGCACTAACCGGTTGTTGTGTTGGAAAGTGAACCGATTCGTTACAAGTACAGCACTAAACCGGTTGTGTGTTTGAGTTGTGAACCAATTCATTACTAGTACAGCATTGAACCCGACTGCGTGTTGGAGAGTTAAACCCACTACCGTCTACAAAATGGCCACCAAAGGCCACGTGTTCTAATTCGATCGACCACCCCACCGCCACCCCTGGCAGAAACCCGAGCGGGCGTGGCGAGAAGAAGCAACCTCATCCAGTCGGTGGATTAGTGGAACGCGCTTGCAGGACGCCCGCCCCATTTACTTGCGCGCCTTTCAAACTTTGGCTTTCTAACGCTCCGTGCTCTCCATCCTCTCATTCCCAGCTGCGGGAGTCGGGGAGCGCCAGAGGCTCAGAGGTAAGAGTGGAACCCCCCTCCCCCCTCCGTGTGGACAAACAATTGGCAATTCATTTAGGAGGTTCGGCATGTGGGGAGAGAGGGAGGAGGGGTGGGGATGGTTTCTCCTATTCTTAGTTTTTTTCGGTAAAGTCAAAAAAACCTAAAAAAAACCCCTAAGAATATGAATCCTTGCAGTCACGAAAGCTTAAAATCTAGAATGGTTTCTCCTCTCTCGTCCACGCGTCTTGTCCGTACTGGTTTCTAATTTTAGTTTTTGCCTAGAGCAGTGGTATAGGTTAGTATATAGTAGTGTATAGTGTCGTGTATAGTAGTGTAGTGTATAGTGTAGTGTATAGTGATGTAGAGTGTAGTGTATAGTGTAGTGTATAATGTAGTACATAGTACAGCGATATTTTGGCTTTTGTCCACTTGACTTTCTTCGCTTCACTCTTATTATTTGCATGTACGTTTTTCGCTGGCCAAAATAAATTTGCAAGCTAAATAAAGGCTCTGCTTTGACATTCGTCCATGCTCTGGTCCCTAACCAGACGAAAGTGCAAAGTACTCCTGTAGTGTATAGTGTAGTGTATAGTAATGTATAATGTAGTGTAGTATGTAGTGTATAGTAGTGTATAATGTAGTGGTAGTATGTAGTGTATAGTGTAGTGTATAGTATTGTATTGTATAATGTAGTGGTAGGATGTAGTGTATAGTGCATAGTAGTGATGTACCCCAGGTTAAGAAGAACCACTGGCCTAGAGCGTTCCGCTAGCCTCCCACTTGCAAACGTCACTTGCACCGCGAGGACATTCACCGCATCGCCCTGTTATACAATTCTGCTGCCTGCCGCTGATTTCAAAAGCGACCTGGCCACAAATGCATGGCCAAATGAGGTTGGCTAGGGAGGTGCTAACTACCTCTCTGGCCGTGATCGCGTGGATTTTTCACCGGCTACTCCGTTTTTTTCCCCCCCTCCACATTCAGAATCGACGTCACACATTTCGAGTAATTTGGCTGCTGCTATAAATTTGCACGTGATGATGATGATATCAGCCACTTCGTTGGGTTATCATTTTTGATGGCCAGGTCGCTTCTGAGAAAGAGCTCCATAGCTCAGGGGGACCTTACACCTGGTAAAAATAGTTGAGCTTAATAGATTGATAACGCTGATTCCTCATGTCCGCCGCCCTCAGTATCACCAGGTTCCTCATCCTTGTGCCCGGAGGGAGAGGAGTTCCGGCACTGCGGCTCACCGTGCGAGAAGAGCTGCTCCAACCCCGTTGGAGAGATCAGCTGTGATGAGGAGTGCGTGCCGGGCTGCTTCTGCCCCGAGGGTACGGCTCACTCACTTGCTCACTTACTCGCTCACTCACTCAGTAACTCAGTCACTCACTCGGTCACTCACTCACTCGGTCACTCACTCGCTCACTCAGTCATTCACTTGGTCACGAACTCAAGTTGTTCACTCAGTCGTTCACTCAATTACTCGCTTGCTCAATCACTTACTCGCTCACTCACTCAGTAACTCGGTCATTCACTTACTCACTCACTCACTCGGTCACTAGCTCAATCAATCACTCGGTAGCTCGCTCAATCGCTGGCTCACTCAATCACTTACTCAGTCACGTACTCGGTCACTCACTTACTCGCTCACTCACTCGGTCATTCACTTACTCGCTCAGTCACTCGTTCAGTCACTTACTCACTCACTCAATCGCTCACTCGATCGCTCAATAATTTACTCGCTCACTCACTCTCCGACTCCATCAGAGAGATTAGTTGTCACGAGGAGTGAGTGCTGAGCTGCTTCTGCCCCGAGGGTAAGGGTGGGTGGGCGGGCGATCGGCGCCCGCTCACTCGGTGGCTCGATTGGCGTGGGGCGACCGACCGTCAGGGGCGGCACAGCCGCTTGGGGGCGCGCGGGAACATTCAGTGACGTCCGTCTCGGTGCCCTTTGATGTTTGACCCGAGGGGGTAGCAGCATCACCCACTCACGGTCACCAGGGATGCGTGACCCAGGGGGCACAATCACACCGTGTGGGCTCCCCAGCCTCCCCCCCACCCCCTTGACGGCTTCAACCCAATCATAAAGTATTATATCTGATGCCGTGACGTCGAAAAGAGGGTCGCCCCCCCAAAGCGCGGGGCCCTGGGCAGTCCCCCGATTCGCCGGCTGTGTATCCGTGTCACTTCTGAACCTCCCCCCCCCAACCCACTACGTGACATCTGTAACAAGGAGTTGTCATAGCTTCTTCAGGTTGCTCCTCTGCCTCCAGCCCAAACGCAGATGGCTCCTCTGCCTCCAGCCCAAACGCAGAGATTCTGATCGTGACATTGGGGCATCTCTGCCGTTGTCTCGGTCCCGCGCGTGCCAGGCTCGGTGCGGAACGACCACGGGTCGCGGGAGTGCATAGCGAGGCGCCAGTGCCCGTGCGTGTACAGAGGCGCCAAGTACCAGCCTGGGGACACCACGCATGACGCCCTGGGCTCATGGTGAGAGGCCTTCACCACACGGATCTTCACCACACGGATCTTCACTCCACGGTCTTTACTACATGGGTCTTTACTCCACGGTCTTCACGACAAGGATCTTCGCTACACGGGTCTTTGCTACATGGGTCTACGCTACACGGACCTTCACGACAAGGATCTTCACTGCACTGATCTTCACTGCACGGGCCTTCAGGTGTATGATGATGGTGGTGCTGATTATTACGTTGACAATGATGATGCTACTGTCGATGCCGGTGGGTGGTGATGGATGTATGATTATGATGTTGACAAAGGTGGTGTTGATAATGATGAAGGCGTGTGTTATGATTGTGATGATGGTGGTGGCGATGATGATAACGATGATGTTGACTCTGGCGACGACGATGATAACGATGGTGGTGGTGGTGGTGATGATAATGATGGTGGTGATGATGATGATGCCAATGATAATGACGATGATGGCGACGACGACGACGATGATTATGATAACGATGATGATGGTGATGACAGCAATGATGGTGGTGATGATAATGACGATAATGACGATGATGGCGACGACGATGACGTCAATCGCAACGCCCCATTGATGAGAGACGACGTCGCCGCAGCACGTGCACGGGCGCCCACTGGCAGTGCCGCGCGTGGCCCCGGGGAGGAGAGTGCTCCGTGAAGGGCGCGGGCCTCCTCACCTCCTTCGACCTGGCGTCCCATCGCCTCCTCACCGAGGGCGACTACATCATGGCAGCGGTACGCAGAGCCCGGGCACGCCCCCTGCCCCCAAGAACACTGTGGAGATCATACAAACTCCACTCAGTCTCACTCTCGAAAGAGTGAGTGGAGTTTGTATGATCTCCCCCTGTTCTACAAAGTGAGTGAGTGGAGTTTGTATGATCTCCCCCTGTTCTACAGAGTGAGTGAGTGGAGTTTGTATGATCTCCCCTTGTCCTACAGAGTGAGAGTGAGTGGAGTTTGTATGATCTTTCCTTGTGATATAGAGTGAGTGGAGTTTATAAGATATCCCCTTGTCCTACAGAGTGAGAGTGAGTGGGGTTTGTATGAATCCACCAGTCCTACAGAGTGAGTGGAGTTTGTATGATCTCCCCTTGTGCTACAGAGTGAGTGGAGTTTGTATGATCTCCTCTTGTGCTACAGAGTGAGTGGAGTTTATAAGATCTCCCCTTGTCCTACAGAGTGAGAGTGAGCGGAGTTTGTATGAATCCACCAGTCCTACAGAGTGAGTGGAGTTTGTATGACCTCCCCCTGTTCTACAGAGTGAGCGAGTGAAGTTTGTATGATCTCCCCTTGTTCTCCAGAGTGAGTGGAGTTTGTATGATCTCCCCCTGTTCTACAGTGAGAGTGAGTGGAGTTTGTATGATCTCCCCTTGTGCTATAGAGTTAGTGGAGTTTATAAGATCTCCACTTGTCCTACAGAGTGAGAGTGAGTGGGGTTTGTATGAATTCACCAGTCCTACAGAGTGAGTGGAGTTTGTATGATCTCTCTTTGTGCTACAGAGTGAGTGGAGTTTGTATGATCTCCCCTTGTGCTACAGAGTGAGTGCAGTTTATAAGATCTCCCCTTGTCCTACAGAGTGAGAGTGAGTGGAGTTTGTATGAATCCACCAGTCCTACAGAGTGAGTGGAGTTTGTATGACCTCCCCTTGTTCTCCAGAGTGAGTGGAGTTTGTATGATCTCCCCCTGTTCTACAGAGTGAGCGAGTGAAGTATTGTATGATCTCCCCTTGTTCTCCAGAGTGAGTGGAGTTTGTATGATCTCCCCTTGTGCTATAGTGAGTGGAGTTTATAAGATCTCCCCTTGTCCTACAGAGTGATAGTGAGTGGAGTTTGTATGATCTCCCCTTGTGCTACAGAGTGAGTGGAGTTTGTATGATCTCCCCTTGTGCTACAGAGTGAGTGGAGTTTATAAGATCTTCCCTTGTCCTTCAGAGTGAGAGTGAGTGGAGTTTGTATGAATCCACCAGTCCTACAGAGTGAGTGGAGTTTGTATGACCTCCCCCTGTTCTACAGAGTGAGCGAGTGGAGTTTGTATGATCTCCCCCCTGTTCTACTGAGTGGAGTTTGTATGATCTCCCCTTGTCCTACAAAGTAAGAGTGAGTAAAGTTTGTATGATCTCCCCTTGTTCTACAGAGTGAGAGTGGGTGAAGTTTGTATGATCTCCCCTTGTCCTACGTGTACATAGCCTGGCAAAACGCCGTGGTGAATGGTGCTTGTGCCAGGCTTGTGCCAGACCATTCGCCACTAAGTGGCGAATGGCGGTTATTGTTATTGTCTGTGTGTGATTGTGTGTTTGTGTGCAGACATCCGTGTGGAGTGTGCAGGTCTTCACACGGGAGGCAGACTGGGGTTTGCCACAGCTGGATTCTGTGGCTCTCCTTACGCCCTCGGTAAGAATCCAACCCTAACCCTGAACCCACGGGGCTGCCCTGCCCCCGACCGTGCATTTAGCGGTTGACAAATCGGCAGGAATGTTGTTTATGTGCCAATGCCACTTGTTCCGTTTTACTTTATACTCATTTACTTACAACGACTTGCTTACCCCTTCTCTATTTTGCACTCCTCTCTCGTGTTTGTCGTGTGATTGTTGCTGTAATGAGCCCACCCCCTCAGTCCCTACTTCTTCTTCTTCTTCTTTCGTATGGCAACAGTTTTTATTTTTTGTTAATGATCGTCAAAAATGAATACAAATGTTCCTCGTCCAGTCTAACGATGTGGTTGAAGAAGTGTGGATTTCAGCGATACCGCCAGATGTGCCCCTACTGGGCTTTTGTGACAAAGAGCGGATTCCTCCTCGCTCTCCTCCCACTCCTCCCTTCTCCTCCAGTCTAAATAAAAATTCCGGTTTCTATAAGTCTCTGTGTCTCCAGGTGCATTTAACTTTTTTTGCACCATCGAACACACGCGGTTAATCCGCAGATCGGATGAAGCAACAACCAGATTTGTGGCTTCCGCCTGATGCTGCTGCTTGTTCTTGTAATTACTGGCGAACCGTTATGGCTACTCGAATTATAAATGTTGTAGTGGGTTTACTTTCCAACACAGCTGTTTTAGTGCTGTACTAGTAACGCATTGGGTTACTCTCCAACACGCAACCAGTTAGTGTTGTACTAGTAACGAATTGGTTCACTCTCCAACACACAACCGGTTTAGTGCTGCACAGTAACGAGTTGAGGTGCGTGATGCCCTTTCTGAGGGTGTGCGAGACGTGGCTAGATTATTTCTTGAAAAGCTAAATCATCGAAACACCCAAATTAAGCATAGGGCACGTTAGGTTACAACTTAATTTGTTTGCATCAAGCTCTATGTACCTATTCACATTGTTACATTTTGTTTGTAAAGATTGAGAACCGAAAAGGGGGGGGGGGTGCAGCAACGCTGGAGGAAGAGGTTCAGAGCGACGTGGTGGTGTAGATCAACCACCTTGCCTTACCTCTCATCCCACCTCACCACCACCACCCCCCCTACAGGACTCGCTGGAGTTCGGGAGGGACGGCCTGGTGTTCAAGGAAGAGAGTTTGCTGCAGCTGCCGTATCGGTCAGGTGAGTGACAAAGGGAGCAAAGTGCTCGGTCCGGCCATTGCTGGGGATCGCCAGTTTTATTTTGGTGATTTCGAAAACGTATTGGTTGAGCCATATTTGTTTGTTGTAGTATAGAGTTAGACTGATAACTTTAAGCTAAATTGTCTTATGGTTGTTGTTGTTTGACTTGCATCCCACTGGGATTTTTCACACAGCGTTGATATACGGTGCTTTTTTCTGGAAGACTTTGCTGTTTTTTCCTGAAATTTTCTGTTGCGCGTAGTGACTTTAAGATGTTCCTTGTTCATGTTTTTGTTTGTTGCGGTTGCACCCGATTCAAGAGTCGCATGGCTCACAGGGCTATACCTAATAAATTAAACTGAAACTCGAAAAACCTGAAACTGAACTGCCGGCACCTCAATTGCCATCAGCCACGCTCCATTTTATTCTGTTCATTATTCCACCAGGTGTAAGGTCCCTCACTGAGCTGCTGGTTGGTAGCTTTTTTCCAGAAGCAGAACTGGCCACTACAGATGATAGCAGCTCAACCAGGCGGCTAATGTCATCATCACGTGGACATTCATAGCAGCAGCCTAATACTCTACACGCATGAAGATGTTGATTTTAAATGTGGCGGGGGAAAAACCGAAGGACCCGGAGACAAATCCACGCGACCACGATGAGAGAGAGACACGCACACTCCAAATATACAGCAGCAGGTATTGTCAGGGGTCGAGATGGAATCCACGACCTCCCGTTGGTACGAAAGCAAGCGGCTGGGAACCGTGTAGGATTATTCCAAATGAAGATGGCGGAGGAGGGGGCCTAGGTGGGGTGGGAGTGATCATTTCGAAAGCGGGAACGCAACCCTCTTTTTCCCACGAGGTCTATTATTCTGTCAAATGCGGGCTTTTGCCCGGGAGCTTAACCCCCTCCCCTCCCGCATCCTCACTCTCACGCATGGAGTTGACACTCGCTCCGTCGCAACACGGAACACTCGCTCTGTCGTAACGTGGAATGCTCCCTCCGTCACAATGCGAAACGCTCGGTCTGTCACAACGCGGAACGTTCGCTCGGTTATAACGCTGAACGCTCACTCCGTCACAACGCAAAACGTGCTCCGTTGTAACGTGGAGCGCTCGTTCCATTGTAACGCGGCTTCTGAGCTGTCGACGACGAAGCACTTTATTGAGCTGCGCAGGTGAGCGGTACAGTGATACGGTGACGCGGTGGCGCAACCTCAGTGTGTGTGTGATTAGTACACCGTATCTCGCCGAACTTTATCGTCACATTATTTATGGGAAAATTGGTCTCTCCGCTTCACGCACTTTTCAGGAACGACGCATCTACTACTACTGCACTAAACAAGGACTGTATTTTGATATTTACCTTGCCCCCCCCCCCCTGCCCCCTATTCCTTCACGCATCCTTGTGCTCGGCGTAATCTCCAGACTACCTGAAGGTCTTCCGCCAGAGCTCGGACTACATCCAGGTGATCACGCACTTCGGGCTCAAGATCCAGGTCCAGCTCCAACCGATCATGCAGGTCTACTTGAGCCTGCCGGACGCGATGCAGGGTCACGTCACGGGTACGTCGTTCAATGCGGAGCCACCATCGCAACCAATACCTCGCCGTACTGGGGCAAATCAGTCCGGTCAAATATTCACTTCCTTCCCCTTAATGGGGGGTACATGGTGTTAATGACACAACACGTGGGTTTTATTGTAAAAAATTGGTCAAAGTAGGAGAAATGAAAGTCGAAAATGAGTTTGTGCAACAGCATTATCAGTACGGGTTAGTATGGCATTAGAGTACAAAGGCTTTACATGTAAACCCTCCACCTAGATCATGTATGTGTAGTAATTACTCAGGAGGCTTGACGACGGGATCGGAGGCACACTTATTTATTAACACAACTTGTATACAGTTAGCGAGTATACACAGGACCTAAGGGGTAACGTCCCCTTACTCGGCTAACAGGGAGACACAACATCTAAGCCCCGCTAACCTAAGCCCAAGTCCTCCACTAGGGAGCTAGGGGAGGCTACCTGTCCCAGCCCTGGTCAAGCTGGGATCCGACCCCCTGAGTTCCCAGACCTGCTCGTCAGTCTGGGCTCTCGGGGCCACGCCACCGGCTTGCCCTGGTCGGCCCTGATAAGGACAGCGAGCCAGGGCAGCTCCGGGGCCTATTCTAGCTGGTCTTCCGTCTTCGCTGGTTAAAGCTGGTACCTCCACCTCGAGCCCTCCGGCTCACCCCCTCTTATAGTCCGCGGCCCCCCCGGGAGGGGCCCGTGGGGGATGCAGGTGCGGACGTCGGTGTGGCCACCTCCTATGTGTACGGCCCTAACCACGCCCCTTGTGTTTGTTTGCCATCCGCTCCCATACACAATTACACCTCTACATCACCCCCCCCTGTACAGCTCGCAGCCGTCCCCGGCTGCAACAAAACCAGAATAAAGGTGCATGCCTCCCCAAAACCGTGTGTGCCTCGCGTAAATTTAACAAGAACGATAACAGTCATAACAACAACAACAACAGGAACAGGTAGAAGAAGAAAGAGAAAAAAAATAACCCGGCGCACCCTCCCGAATAAATACCCCATTCCGCAAACCCAACATATATACACGCGCTCCGGATGCCCCTCCCCCACTGTCCGCAAGGGCCCCCCAACGGCCGACCTCACAATAGTCTGCGCGTTTTGGCGCGCGTTCTCGCGGCGGGCCCGTCACAAGGGCTCGACCCGGCACGCTCAGTGGTGGTTGGTGACGGTCCGGGTGCAAGAGAGTCTGGCGTCGCTGCCGAGTGACCCCCGACCCCTCCGGGAGGGGTTGGCGGGCGTGGACCCGTCACTCCTGTTGCACCTGGAGATGGAACAGTTGATGTCATGTCAGGCGAGAGCAGCGACGTCGGGGAGTCGGCGGACCCCTCACACGTTTGGCCATGCGTGTGTGTGTGTGAACCACGGGCCGGCGCAATGAACGGTTTCAACCTTGAGGGGTGCACGTACCACCGACGCCTCCCCCATTTGACGCGAACACATTGCGGCCGTAAGACCTGTACGACCTCCACTGGCCCCCGCCACGGCCGTACCAACTTTGACGAGGTTGCCAGTGGCACCTGGGGACAGTGCAACCATGCCCTGTCCCCTGGTTTCCATTTGAACACATGTACCCGCCCCAGCCGAAGCCTCTCGTTCGCCTTCTGGCGGAGTTCAGAATTTTGCACGGCCGCTTCCCGCGCCTCAGACAATTTGCTGATGTTAAATTTAACGTGTTCGGACAAGGTAGACTTCGCCTGAGGCGCCGAGAGCTTCAGCTGGGTCGTCACAGGGGGGTTAGCCTCGCGGCCATACATTAAAAAGAAAGGGGAAAATCCGGTGGCCGCATGGGGAGCCATCCTGTAGGCCTGCAACACACCGGCTATGCGAAGGTCCCAATCTGTCTGGGATTCGGACACCTGTTGGGACAGCATAGACGTGATGGTCCGATGTAGCCGTTCCACCATCCCGTCAGTTTGAGGGTGATACGGGGAGGTCCGAATTTTCTCCGTACCCAAGAGGTCGCACACCTCGCGGAGGAGTTTTCCCGAAAAATTCTTACCCTGGTCAGTAAGCAGCCGTTCCGGAGCACCTTTGTCGAGGACATAGCCCTGGACAAAGGCCTCCGCGATGGCTGCTGCCGACTGGTTGGCCAGGGGCCAGGCCATAGGCCATCTCGTGAAGTATTCGACCCCTGTCAATAAATACCTATTCCCCCTGGGTGTAGCGGGAAATGGCCCGAGTATGTCTAGCGCAACGAGCTCGTTAACCCGGGAAACCTTTATGGACTGCAGCGGAGGGTTGGACCCCCTAGCTGGTGGCTTTCGCTGCGCGCATTGCGTGCACGACCCCAGGAGATCCCCCACGTCCTTTGCCATGCCCGGCCAGAAGAAATCGAGCTGGAGCGTGGCAAAGGTCTTGTGAACCCCCAAGTGCAGAAGCCGCTCATGAACAGCCCATACCACCTTACCCCTCAATGCTGCAGGCACCACGAGCTGCTGGCGGCGGGTTTTTCCGTCCCAGTGCATTAAAAGACCCTGGAACAACCCCCACGAGTCAATGTTCGCCACCCCCTGCCCAACCCCCCCTGCGCGACGGCGCAGAGCGAGGAGGGAGGTGTCCTCCATTTGGAGGCGTCCCCATTCCGCGACCGACAACCCCAGCAACGAATCCCTCCCTTCTTGCTCGATAGGACCCGAAGCCAAAGGCGCATCGGCGGCGGCCACGAGGACCGAATCGGTGGTGACGTTCGGGGGCCTACAACGCCCCGAACCCAGGAGGCAAGCGCACTCTGAAGTGGGTGGCAACCGTGACAGGGCGTCAGCGTTCGTGTGGCGGACGCCCTTACGATATGTGGTGACAAAGTCGTAGTCCTGGAGAATCTCCAACCATCGAGACAACTGGCCCGATGGTTGTTGAACCCGCAGAGCGTACTGTAGGGCCGCATGATCTGTACGGACGGTGAAACGCCGACCATACAGATATGGGCGGTACTGCTGAATGAAATAAACAATTGCCAATAATTCCCGACGGGTAACGCAGTACCGTTGTTCCGCTGGAGACAGTACCCGACTACCGTAAGCCACCACATGCTCTACGCCCCCAATGAGTTGGGACAGCACGCCCCCGATGCCCGTGTTACTTGCATCTGTATCGAGCAAGAAGGGTTGTGAGAAGTCGGGGTAATTCAACGGCGGAGCCCCCACCAGGGCATTCCGGAGGGCGTGAAAAGCAGCCTCCTCCTCCAGCCCCCAATGAAACCTGACTCCCTTGGACGTCAAGGCATGCAATGGTTTCGCGATCGTAGCGAAGTCAGCCACAAACCGTCGATAGTACGACGCGAACCCAATGAAACTCCTGACCTCTCCCACCGAGGTGGGAGTCGGCCAGGAGCTGACGCATTCCGTTTTGGCGGGATCAGTGGATATCCCCGAGCGCCCAACAATGTGACCCAAATACCGCACCGATTCGCGGAGCAAATGGCACTTCTGCGGTTTAAATTTTAAATTGGCAGCCCGCATTTTGAGAAAAACAGCACGCAGCCTCTGGAGGTGTTCCTCGAAGGATTTGCTAAAGACGATGA
Source organism: Lampetra fluviatilis (assembly GCF_964198595.1). Classification (NCBI taxonomy): domain Eukaryota; kingdom Metazoa; phylum Chordata; class Hyperoartia; order Petromyzontiformes; family Petromyzontidae; genus Lampetra; species Lampetra fluviatilis. The sequence goes on along the minus strand of NC_136346.1, from coordinate 720,755 downwards.
CATCGTCCAAGTAAATTAAACACGAATCCCATTGTAAGCCTGCCAAGACCAGTTCCATTAACCGCTGAAAAGTTGCCGGCGCAGAATGTAAGCCCATCGGCAAGCGGTTAAATTGGAAGAGACCTTGCGGTGTCCGAAAAGCAGTTTTAGGTTTTGATTCGTCATCCAGAGGAAGCTGCCAGAATCCAGATAGTAAATCGAGGGTGGAAAAGAATCGCGCCCCCGCCAAGGCATCGAGCGACTCATCCATTCGAGGAAGCGGGTACGCATCTGCCACAGAAATTTTGTTCAATCGCCGAAAGTCGACACAAAACCTCAGTGAGCCGTCGTGTTTTTTCACCAAAACGATCGGTGCGCCCCACGGGCTGTTGGAAGGGGAAATGATATCGGCGGCTAGCATGTCATCAACAGCCGATTTGACATGATCCTTTTCGGCGGGACTGAGCCGAAAGGGATTTTGGCGGATTGGCGCGCTGTCACCCGTGTCAATATGGTGTCGCAGCAATTTAGTACAACCAATATCAAATTTGTGTTTACTAAAAACGTCGGCAAATTCTTTCAGGAGAACTCGCAGCTGCGCACGCTGCGTGTCGGACAGATCCACAGATCCCGCGCAAAGTGCATCCAGCCATCCGTCATCACAGTCCGAATGCGGTCGCGACGGAGGATCGGTGGTTACCTGACCCACGAGTGGTTCCTCATAGGGCGCCGGCGTTGCGTGTGCAAGCACGGTCCCTTGAGGAACCACGGCCGTTCGCGATCCTACATTAAGGACTGCAATGAAGGGGTCCCCATCCCCGTTCACCATGGTCTGAGCCGCTAGCAAATCGGGTCCATTGACCCCGGCCCGAGATGGTCCCAACAAGACCCCCCGATCCGCAACCCCTTTAGCAAACGGCCGACGCAACCTAAGAGGGACGAGCATCTGAGCCCCCGGGGGTACGCGCACAGTTTTTGTCACGAGCGCCTGCACGGTGGCAAACGCCCGACGCTCCGTGGTGGGGGAAGACAAAAATGTAACACGTCGGCCCGATGGGAGCTCGATGCACCCCTGGTCAATCAAGATACGGATGGGCATTTTGGCCAAGAAATCCGTCCCCAACAGGCACGGAACCGCGAGTGAGGAGGAAACCAAAACAGGCCCGGATAATTTAATGTCTCCAATGCAAATTTTGGCGCGGATTTGCCCAATAATGCCCAGCGAGCCCCCGTTAGCAGCATAGCATGGCACGTCAACAGGGAGCAAGGGACGACTTTGAACGGGAAGGATGTTATAAATCAAATCAGATATAATGGTCGCCGATGCCCCTGTGTCAATTAAAATCCGCACCTCTACCCCATCAATATGACCGACCACAACCGATGATCCCGCCGACGCAGCAACGACACGATGGGCGAGCTCCGACCACTGACCCGGTTGGAGCGCTCGCCGCATTTCAGAACAATCGCGCGCGATGGGCGGCGATTTTCGAACCCTGTTCAGTTGAGCGCGTGAGTGTGTGTCGGATGTGTGCATGGGCCAAACGTGTGAGGTGCCACGACTCGCCGTATTTCTCTGCTGGAGCTTGGGTGGAGACGGCGTGGCGTCCTGACGAGGTGTCGCTCCGCGCTGACGGGGAGCCCGGCATCCTGACGCAACGTGGCCTTGCAGGCCACAGTTGTAGCAGCGTGTGAGCGCCCCAGATGGCCTGGGCTGCTCCTGGCGGCTCGGTCCATTCCGAGCCTGCGGTGCCGCCGATCTCCATTCCCCCCGCCGCTCCACCTCGCAGACCTCCTCTGATGGGAGGGCGGTGGCCGCCATGGCATGGCCGGCCACCCCCTTGGCAGCCTTGCGACGCAGGGACCGCAAGCCCCCGTGGATGTGGCGCGCGACCAGCAGGGACGACATCTCTCCGTCGTCTTGAGCCAAGACGGCGATGTCCAGCTCATCGGCGAGTAGCAGCAGCTTTTCAGCCACCATGGCGTCCACTCCCTCCTCGTCCATCCGCGGGAAAGCTGCCTTTGCCAGGGCCACGAGAGCCGTTCGGAAGGCCAGGGGCGATTCGTTGGCGCCCCGATGCCGATCGTGGAACAGCTGCCTGCAGTCCGAAGGCGGCCCATAGACGGCTGACAGCAGCTGCAGCGCCAGGTGCAGCGTGGCGCGCTTTTCCTTAGGCGCCGAGGTGAGGGTAGCCAGGGCGTCGTCGTCCAGCATCGCCGGCAGCGCGCATAGTGCCTCGGCGTCCGTCCAGTTCGCCATCTCTTGATGAGCGATGAACCGCCTTTTGAAGCCGCCCCAATCTCCAGCCGCTCCCACGAACTCCTTGAGAGGCGGCAGTCGCTGTTGTAAGGCGACGTCCGTGGCTGCGGATCTCGCTCCCTCGTTCCCAGCCGACGTTACAGTGTGGGCGGGCTGTGAGCATGGCATCGCCGGTCGCTCCGTTGTTGACGCGCTGGCCGGCGTTGATGATGTCACGGCTCGTGCTTGGCCCTCAGCAGTCACCTGACGCAGGCCGGCCCCGCCCTCTGCTCGCACTGTAGTGATGGCGGGAAATTTAACCGCGAGCCGCGTCGGGGTGGCGGGAAATGCCGGCGTGCGTCGGCTGCTGCCGTCTTCCCGCGCAGCCCCTCCAGCTCCCAGCCGCGTGATCTCCTCCAACACGGCGGCCGCGGCGTAGAGCAGCTCCGCCAGGCGGGAGTGAGCCAGCCGAAGTCCCTCGGCCGACGCATCCCCCCCCTCCTGTCGTAGCGGCGCGGGTGTACTCGGCCCCGGCTGCTCCGATCCGACCTCGGCCATCTCTGGTGGTGATTCGGCCGCGGTGTCCTCCCTCTCCGACTCCCTGGTACGTGTCGTCCCTCGTGTGTCCATCTTTGGACGTTTTACTTCTGACACCAGATGTAGTAATTACTCAGGAGGCTTGACGACGGGATCGGAGGCACACTTATTTATTAACACAACTTGTATACAGTTAGCGAGTATACACAGGACCTAAGGGGTAACGTCCCCTTACTCGGCTAACAGGGAGACACAACATCTAAGCCCCGCTAACCTAAGCCCAAGTCCTCCACTAGGGAGCTAGGGGAGGCTACCTGTCCCAGCCCTGGTCAAGCTGGGATCCGACCCCCTGAGTTCCCAGACCTGCTCGTCAGTCTGGGCTCTCGGGGCCACGCCACCGGCTTGCCCTGGTCGGCCCTGATAAGGACAGCGAGCCAGGGCAGCTCCGGGGCCTATTCTAGCTGGTCTTCCGTCTTCGCTGGTTAAAGCTGGTACCTCCACCTCGAGCCCTCCGGCTCACCCCCTCTTATAGTCCGCGGCCCCCCCGGGAGGGGCCCGTGGGGGATGCAGGTGCGGACGTCGGTGTGGCCACCTCCTATGTGTACGGCCCTAACCACGCCCCTTGTGTTTGTTTGCCATCCGCTCCCATACACAATTACACCTCTACATATGCAAAGTGTGAATGCATGGTACTGTATTATCCCATGTTGTAGCTGCTCACCCCAATCTATAAATGCTCTGATAGTCCGTTGTCTATGTGCTGTTTGCCTTTTGGTGTTCTCTGGTCCGATACTGGTGAGACTAGGCCCTAAAAAATGCTGTCTTTTGTGTAGGCCTATCAGTTTCAAAGACAATGCCATAAATTATGAGAACCATGTTTGTTTGCATGTTCCCCACAAGTACTGTATGTGGTTAATGCACGACATAATTCCTTGCAAAAGACTTATATCTGGTGATTGAACATCTTAACACGTGTTTTATTGCCAGAAAGGGTAAAATCTATTCTTATTTTTCATACGATACTGGCAAAAAATGTCTCCCGTGATATCAGTGAGTAGTTTGCGCGCCCTAGGGTGTAGATTTAGTGCTCAAAATGCGTAATTTGGCCATTAACTAGCCAATCGGATTCTACGGACACCCCTACCTGCCCCCATTAGTGCATTAAACTGAGGGTTCGCTGTACACGTGACCCCCGCACCTACAATCTAATTGGATCCTGAACGACGGCCGGAAGTCGAGCCGTCGCCATAGGTGGAACCCTTATTTCCCATAGGTGGAACCCTTATTTCCCATAGGTGGAACCCTTATTTTCCATAGGTGGAACCCTTATTTCCCATAGGTGCAACGTTATCAATTGGGGGTTCCATTCCCAGAAACCCGTCACGTACCATGAAAATACCAAAACTGACCACGAAAACCAATGAAAATAACCATAACTTTTACCAAAATGTATTTAGCAAAAACAAACACTTTACATTGGAAAATCCTCAACTACTTTTCTGCACGTGCATCACGTTTCCTCCTCTCAGACGAAGCAAAAGGTGAAAAAAAAAGTTTTACAAACAAATGAAGAGCATTGCGAAAGAGATGCCGCCTGTACACTACTATACACTACACTACTATACACTACACTACGAGTCTGCCCATGACATGTCGCCTGTACACCACACTACTATACACTACAGTTTGTGCATGACACGTGCAGGCTCGTCGCCAATCGACTCGGCGTCGGTAGCAGTCGTTAGATGCGAGTTTTGGCCGTGAACCGTGGGGGTCTTACTGCCTATAAGGTCGTAAAAGCGGGGGGGGGGGGGGATGCGCAAGTTGGGGGAGGGAGGGTCACCTGTACTCCTGCGAGCCATCAACGAGCGAGCGACGGGTAACAACGCGCTCGGTTCCCGACGAACTTCACCCCGGCGCTCCCGTGCGGTCCCCAGGACTGTGCGGCAACTTCAACGGGGAGGAGGCGGACGAGCGTGTGACGCCGCAGCGAGTGCCCGAGGCGAGCGAGGCTGCGTTCCTCTCCTCCTGGAACCTCCTGCAGGGAGTCTCCTACCACCGCTTCACCCACGCATCCAAGGCGTGCGCGGACGGTGAGGCACTCGACCCCCGCACCCCACCACCCCCCGCCCGCCCCCTCCACTGGTCGTGCCGGTGGAGGGGTAGGGTGTTCAACTTGGGGTACTGGGGGGGTGGCAACTCTAGGGGGTTAGGTGAGATTCCTCCAGGGGATACTCGTGACATGTGTAGGGGGTACTTGTGATAACTCTCGGGGATACCTGTGACATCTTTAGGGGGTATAAAAATGGGGGGGGGGGTGGGGTAGGGGGGGAGGGCGACAAGGTGCCTCTTTGCTGGCCAAAGCAACCAAATAACCCAAGGATGGTGCCGTTTTGTCTTCGCAGACGAGCTCAAGCGAAGCTGCCACGACGAGATCTTCTCAGACGTCTTCCGCGACTGCCTCGGCCACCTCGACCCCACTCCACACCTTCAGGTGCCAAGCCCTGGCACCGATCTCGGCCTCCCTGCGCTCACGGCCAACACAAGTGATGATTATCTGAACCGGTCCTGGGCCTCCCCCAGGTTGACTCAGCCTCAAATGAGTACCTGGTGCGTTGTGTAAACATCGCCACTGGGGAGATAAAGGCGGCCGGGCGTGGTGTTGGCCACCCACCCCTTCGTGTGCCGTGCCGGCCTTCATAGGTGCTCGCTAACAGCACTTGCCCCAACAGTCTGTTAAGGCTATACGTTGGATGTTTGTCTTTTTTTGTCTTTGCAGAGCTGTGAGTTTGACGTGTGCCACTGTGAGAGGAGCGAGCTATGCTACTGTGCGGCGCTGGGCTCTCTGGCTCGGGCCTGTGCCCTGCGCGGGGTGCCTGTGTACAACTGGAGCCGCGGAGTCTGCGGTGAGAACCTAAGGACAGGGTTGGCACCGGCCGCTGACGAATTCACGACAAAAAAACACCCCGATCACATTACAATTGACAAAATTCACAGCGCTAAGAATGAAATATTGGTTTGGCTGTAATAAGATGAACCTGCATCTCATGTGGCGCAGTGCATGGAAAAGTGCTGCCTTTTGCTCTGGGTGTGGATCAGTGTCACTTGAAACAATCTCAGAGGTAGCTCTGTAATATCCGCTTCCGCGGGCCCTTTTGCTTGGACGAGAGTGTCACTGGCATAAGATGAGGGGATCCCGGAAGGAGCTCTGTGATATCTGCTTTCGCGGGCCGTTTTATTAAACTGGAGGGTCGCACTGCTCTGTAGAGAAGATTTTTCATCTCATGACATGACACCGATGGCACAAGCGGCATAAAATTGGGGTACATTTATATTAGAGATTAAGAAAGTACATGAAAGGTGAAGAGCTGAGTGGACTTGCCAATGACTGGTACCAGCGGTGTTAAGATCCGTCTCTGTGGAGGAGGTTCACGAAGGATGCCCCTTGGCAGTTGGAGGCAATCGCCCTCCAACAGCAGTGGACGGTAGAGGAGCGACGCTCACAACAACAGGCGGAGTGCCGGGTGGCGAAAGCGAAGCAAGTTGGCACGGCAGGGAGTCAGGTGGTGTGTCTGCCAGTCATCTCAGTCAGTCGAAGTGTCTGTTTGAAGTCGCTGTCAATTAAGTGGCGAACGATGGTTGCCACTGTCGTTGATGTGTGCTCTTGGTGATTTACAATTGCGGCGGTGGCTGATGGTTTGCTGTCGTTGTTGTCATTGTCGCTGCTGCTGATCGCTCTGGCTCACAGAGGAGTCGTGCCCGGTCGGGCAGCAGTTCTCCTACTCGGTGGACTCGTGCCAGAGCACGTGCCACGGACTCGGGGAGCCACACGCCTGCGCCGGGGAGGGACCTTCTACAGGTACCACCACCGCGCCCAATTTCCTCACACACGCAATAGGGCAGGGTCCTATATTATTATCATCACATTAATGTTGTTACGACTATGCTCGTTTACCCACTGCATCTAACCTGCCCGACAGACTAAACTCATTGACACTGCTCTGTAACCCACAGGCTGCGTGTGCACAGAGGGGACTTTCCTGGACCACGAGGGAGCATGTGTTCCGGGCATCGAGTGCCCGTGCTACACAGGCCACGACATTGTCCCGCCTGGGAAATTCTACTGGGTCGGCGATCTAGCCTGGTACGAATGGTCGCCCTCATGTGCCTTTTCCACTGCCGCATCTGAGCCGAGCCAGAGCAGAGTGACGGTATAGGTGGGATTTTTCCCCCCACTGGCCGTTTGCAAGTGCCGAGCTAGAGCTAAAGCCGTGATATGTGACGGCCTCACAAAAAAACATCTGGCAAGCAGGGCCAGGGGCTGGGCAAATGATGCCTTTGTGGCGGCATAACGTTCAATAAGCAACACGTGCAAATGACGCGACATCGCCGCGCGATTTGCACGTGTCTCGGCTTGTTCCAAGGATTGTCTTTACCAACAATTGGAATAATGGATTTCTGGCTTTTTTTTAGCCGGGCCATGTCATTCTCCCAGGGACGGGGGGGGGGAGTGCGGAGGGGTAAATTAGAACACATGAGAGCTTTAACCACGCCATGTTGATGTGTCTCCTTGGCAGTGCTTGCGAGTATGGAGTCCTCAGGTGCGAAAACCCCATCACCATGCTCGGTGAGTCCTGCAGCGCCAATCTCCCCCACCGCCACCACTACCACCACAAACGATACCATTAATCACACCACCACCAATGACGCGAGGTGCTCACTGATGTCTGGCGCTCTCTGTATCCCCGCGTGATCACAGGCGGAAGAATGCGACGTGAAAGCCCCCTCCGTAAGTTTGCCCGCCCTCACAGACCGCATCAACCACCACCACAGCTCACAACTCACTCGCTCGCTCACTTACTAACTTCCTCACCCACTCACTCCACCAACTCGCTCGCTCGCTTACTAATTCAAAGACAAAAAAGACCCCCACATAGCCTTAATATGCTGTTGGGTAAGTGTGGTCAGCAAGGCCAGTACAGCTGAGTCGACCTAGGAGAGGCCCAGGACCGATTCAGATATTCACCAGCGTTATTGGTCGTGAGCAGGAATCGAACTCGGTCCACCGGGTCCGTAGTGCAATGTGCTAACTAACCGCCACACTGCCGCTCTACCCACACTCGCCACCCAACTCAGCCACCCACTCACCGCACTGCAGGTCACGTCCACTTCTCTGTCTGCTTCTTCCCTCGCGCCACTCAACAGTCGAATTGCCTCCCTCCCGTCATCGTCTCTTTCCCGAAGCTTCGGACAACCTCGGCCCATCTCAACGAACAAAATTGAATCACGAACACCTTTGGCAATCGCACTGTTTCTCATGGTGCCAGGAGGGTCTGTCCTATGACGTCCTGCCGGCGGGTACCGTTCAACACTTCACATGACGTGCACATAGCCTGGCACAAGCGCCATGGTGATGTCACCGCCACTTAGTGGCGAATAGCGGCTGTTGTTGTTGTGATGCTAATCGAGTAATTTGCGATCAATTCTTTTGGGTTCGAATTTGGCAAATTGTGACATCGACGACCCCGGCGTGCGCAGCGGCCTGCTACTCTTTTCGCGAATGGCGGCACGGGATATTTTGTTTTTAACGTCCTCCGTGGTGAAATGTCATTGTGCAGAGGTCGAAAATGCCCTCCAGCTCCTGGTCGATGGCAGCGCCCTGAGAGGCAGGAGCCACGCGAAGGCCTGCGAGAGGACCTGCCAGACCATCAACTTGCCCTGCGTGAGTACACTCGACCCCCCTTAGACACAGCCCAAGGGGATCGCTCTGCCCACCACTCAGGGTTCTGTTCTATGCTCTCTTGTATGATCGCAGCAGCAGCATCAGCAGCATCAGCGATATGGTTCAGCAGCTAAATGGCCAATGCCTCAGGTCTGCTGGCCACGACAAGACGGTTTAAGAAGAGAAAGTTCACGTAGTTTTGCTACTCCTCTGTGGAAAGAGCGTAGTCCAAAGTGGCTTAATACCTGTTGCATGCCACTCGGGCAGCCATGTCATTTGCCCATGTCATGCATTGAGCATGTGGACATAAAATGTTAAACCGTGGGATATGAATTCAGACTTTAGCAAATGTCCTTTATTGGCTTTTAGGATTTTTGGTCTGTGCTTAGCAACAGTGACAAACATATGCTTCGCGACACAAGCGTTTTAACCTGTGTGATGGTGGTGGTTGAATACAGTATGGACGGGACGAAATGGTTAGTGTCCAGTAGAGATAGAGTCCTCAACATGGGCGAGTGAAGTTCATGGGAACGAGTAACCACTATAGTCATAGTAGTAGCGATAGAAGAGTGACCAGCAGGCGACTGACTGCCGGTGAACAATCAGGAGCTGACTGGAGTGAATCGGCGAGTGCTGGATCATCAATCGCCCCTGACAACTGCTTCACTCTAAATTCTCTCTGCTGCAGCAGTGAGGCAGTCACTGGGCACTCCACTACAGACACGACAGCAGCAGGGGTAAACATCAGCCGAAAGTGTGCTTCATGCGACAGTGATAATTTCTCGGCATTAAAGACGAAGGACTTTGACATGGAAAGGAAAAACCGACCTTCTTCGATGCCCTCTTGGCCAGATTAATACCACAGGCATTGCACGATGGATGGCTCGGAGTGAAAGATGAATCCCCGACGTTTCACTCTTCCTCTGTGTTGTTTGCCCCACTTCTCGGCCCCTGTCTTAGCCGCCGTGCAAATCGGACTGCCCGTGCGGGGATGGACTCATCCCAGACGACAACGGCAACTGTATCCCGCCGGAGGATTGCCCGTGCCAGCATCACGGCATTGTCTATGGCAAGGGGGATACTATCAAGGTGGACTGCAACGTGTGGTGAGCGACGGGGGGCTTTGCGCGGCGCAGTTGTCCCGAGTCTGGTGGCTGCGAGATAAGATGGCTACTGCTTTGTGGGGGGGGGGGGGGGGGAGACAACAGCATTTCTTCATCTGGATAGGTTTAGGACACAGAAACTTGATTTATGGCGCATCTTCCGACAAGACTCCGAGCACGTTTGGACATAGTCAGTCCGGTTTCCGGTGTCATTTTGGCGCAGCGAGCTTTTGTTATTATTAAGTGCGTTTGTGGATTTGTACCGGTTAAACCCCGTTGAATATGGCTGACAAGGAGGAAAAACACACACGGGCAAATGACGCGTCTACTGTTTCTGCCATTTATGGGAGAATAAAAGGTATTCGATTTGCGATGATCCGATTTGCGAGGATGGGGTTTTCTGGGAGCGCATCCGTGACATTGCGAAAGCAGCAGGGACCCGCCTGTGACGTTATATCTCCTTAGACTTGACCAAATACCCGTCGGGATATACATTTTTTGTTATTACGAGAGAAAATATTGGGTTAGGGGGTTTGAAGGGCCCGCCGCTCCGTCCCTTTGAGACGTCGCGTGCGTGCGCGGGTGCAGCACGTGCGGCAGCGGCGCGTGGAGCTGCAACTCGGCCGAGTGCCCTGGTACGTGCCGCATGTACGGGGACGGCCACTACGTCACCTTCGACGGCAAGAGATTCATCTTCGACGGGAACTGTGACTCCAGCATTGTGCAGGTGGGCACCAGAACAGACGCGCCGCTCACGCACGCCACGGACTGACGACGGGCGAGCAAATTCATTCATTACGAATGAATCCGTAACAATCATTTGTGACTATCAGACGCCTTTCACAATAAAGTCTCAAAGCGCCACGCACAAAGAGGAGCACTGATAATTAAGCAGGAACCAGTGGGGGGGGGGGGGGGTGCAGAATAAGAGCCAGAGGATCAAAGTGCACGAGAGGAAACTGGTTTTGGTGATATGTGTTTTTGTCGGGACTTACAAACATCGACATCTATATATGTGTGTTGAACTTCTTTCGCACCGTACATAGCCAACCGTGCTAATCGGAGGTGCGGGGTATGGACAGCAAACTAAACACAACAAGCAGTTCAAAAGAAATGTAGTATAGTGATGTAGTGTATCGTAGTTTAGTGTATAAAAGTGTATAGTGTAGTGTATAGTAGTGTAATGTATAGTAGTGCAGTGTATAGTAGTGGAGTGTATAGTGTAGTGTAGTATGTAGTGTAAAGTGTAGTACGTATGTATATGTGAATGTTGAACTTCTTTTGGCACTGTACGTAACCAACTGCGCTAATCAGAGGTGCGCGGGAAGCACAGCAAACAAAACACAGCAACAGCATCAAACAGTTCTAAAGAAATGAGTTTTCAATTGAGTATATTGGTGTAGTGTATAGTAGTGTAGTGTATAGTAGTGTAGTGTAGTGTATAGTATAGTGTGTAGTGTATAGTAATGTTTACTGCATAGTGTAGAGTGTATAGTACACTATACACCAGAGGTGTGGACTCGAGTCATGTGACTTGGACTCGAGTCAGACTCGAGTCATGAATTTGATGACTTGCGACTCGACTTGGACTTGCATAACAATGACTTTGTCCCACCTATGAGATGTGGACTCGAGTCATGTGACTTGGACTCGAGTCAGACTCGAGTCATGAATTTGATGACTTGCGACTCGACTTGGACTTGCATAACAATGACTTTGTCCCACCTCTGCTATACACTCTACATTATACAGCGGGCAGCTCCACAATTGGGTGGGGGAGAATTATCGCACAAATGGACGGATTTATCTATGGACAAACGGAGGGATGCACAGCGATTGGATGGATGGATCACCTAATTGCCCTCGCTTTGTGCCGACCAGGACTACTGCTCCTCAGCCGAGGGCAACTTTCAGATCATCACCGGCAAGGACTGCAGTGCTGTGGACTCGAGCTGCTCCAAAGCGATCCGCTTCTACATCAAGGTGAAGTCAAGGGCCACTCCAGTGGCCGGCGGACGGCGGTGCGACGTGGGCTGGCGTGAGGTTTCCAAGCGCTGCGAGCTGATGAGCTTACGGGTCTCCGTGCACGCGCGAGTCGATTGGTTTCTTCGCAAGTCTACGCTGGACCATGGCTCTTTTCTTCTTGGCATAGCAATTGAGTGTGCATACAAGGGAGTGCAACAGTTAGGGGTGTCCACGGGCCAGGAGAGGTCCAGGAGGATTAGACAAAAGGTTCCCTCACCCCATCACCAGTTTATTTCCTGGCATCAGGGTCCATGCCGAATGTGCTTGGCCACTGGGGTCTTTCTGTCATCTCCCTCCCTCCAACTTTCCCTCCCCCCCACATCTCCCTCCCTTACCTCCCTCCCTCCCTCCCTCACCTCCCTCCCTTCCTCATCTCCCTCCCTCGTCCACTCTAGGATTACAACGTGGAGGTTCACATGGTGAACGGGGAGGTGATGGTGGTGCCCGTGGCCGGAAAGATCCCGGCGATGGTGGACGACCTGACCATCCACTCGGTGGGGCTCTACCGCATCGTGCAGACCGGCATCGGCATCATGGTCATGTGGGACCGACGCACGAGCATCTTCGTCAAGGTCGACTCCAAGTACAAGGTCAGGGTCACTGTGGTGGTGGTGATTTTGGTGGTGGATGGTGGTGATGGTGCTGGAGGTGGTGGTGGAAATGGTGGGCATTGTGGGGCACTGCCGCATCGTGCAGACCTGCATCGGCGTCATGGTCATGTGGGACCAGCGCACAAGCATCTTCGTTAAGGTCGACTCAAAGTACACGGTCAGGGCCAAAGCCAAGGTGGTGCAATGTGCAGGAGATAGAAATGGATGGTGGTTGCTATTTTTCTGCTGGACGCGGCTGCCACCCCGCGGTGGGATCCAGCTCTGTGGAGGCAGCAGCGAGGGGTTCGGCGGATCACCGCACAGATGTTGCGAATATCCCTTCCCCCAGGGTACGGCGTTGAGGAGGATCCACACCCTGGCTCGCCAGGAGTTGGCAGTGGAGCACGTGGATTTAATAGCCATCTGTTTCCATCTGCATGGGGTAGTGTTGTTGTTGTTGCCCTCTCGGACACATGGGTTGTCTCTGGGTACTCCAGTTTACTCAACACGTGTATAAGCACTTACTAATTGTATGAAAAACATATTAACACATCGAAGTCCGTATAGATTGGGCAGCTGTTGGCAGCGGGATAATTTTCCGACTGCCTTTCCCACTCGTCTACGATTCCTAGCGTGTCCGAGTTGTTCTGTATTTTCAACGGGGAGAGTGAAAACTGTGCGTGTTAAATAATAATAATTATTGTTAGATGGAGGAGAGATTATAAGAGAAAAATAACTATATTTTGAATAAAAAAAATCACACTTTTATCCTACTCAAATTATTATTCAGACTTCCCAACAGAGTCTTAATCAGCATATAGATTGCAGACGGATGACGGAGGCCGAGTTGTCACCTCCCAACCAGGGATTTGAAATCTTCCGATTACGAGCCGCTCACTCAACCGCCGAGCCCACTGACTGGACAAAGAGAGGTGTTAGGGACAAAGGGAATGGTGGGGCACTGCAAATGCTTGCTCATGACCATGCTGGCGGAACGGCCTCCCTAGAGGGGAGTTCTAAAAAGCCCTACAACCGGCTAGATGTCCGGGAAGAGATTGGAGCTGCGCACTTTACTCCTCCACAGGCGCATGAACTGCCGATCTTAGACCCAAACCTGTCAACCCCGTATTAGTGCCCTACCTTATTACAGACCAATTCAGACCTTATTGGTCATCCCATGCCCCTCATAAATTTCTCAACATTCATCCTACAAAGGCCCATCACACTACTATAGTATACTACTATACTATTATACTACTACTACACTACTATAGTATACTACTATACTACTATAGTATACTACTATACTATTATATACTATAGAATACTACTATACTACTATAGTATACTACTATACTATTATACTACTACTATACTACTATAGTATACTACTACACTATTATACTACTACTATACTACTATAGTATACTACTACACTATTATACTAAACTACTATACTACTACACTACTATAGAAAACGCTAAAAAAATACGGAAACACCTAAAAAAAGTTACGTCATACAAGAATGCCCAAAATGAAGTCATTTAAAATCATGATGTTTGGTGATTTTCCGGCGTTTTTGAAAATCTGCCCCATCCCTCCCCCCTGTAATCCGCCGGATCATTGTAATTATTGGATTAGGATCAAACGAGTTCAAGTTGATACAGTTTCTCTCGCGAATCCGAGGGGGTCACCCCCTTTGGGCTGCCCGGGAGCTGTCTACTCTCGGCTTCGTTTCGCTCATGGCTTGATGCCACCCCGCTCCCGACCCCCCCTTACCCACCCCAGGGCACCCTGTGCGGCCTCTGTGGCAACTACAATGGGCGCGACAGCGACGACTTGACAGCGGCCGACGGCTCCACGACCGCGTCCGTGCTGGCGTTCGGCAACAGTTGGAGGATCAAGGAGAGCTGCGCCGTCATGACGGAGGCGGTGGAGCCGTGCCAGCAGAACCCGCACCGCCAAGCGTGGGCGCTGCGCCAGTGCCACGTGCTCGCCAGTGACGTCTTCAGCTCGTGCCACGACCACGTGAGTCGCCTATGGACGGCGTGGACAGGGCGGGTCGAGGGGGAGGGGCTGGCCGCTGGTGGCCTCTGGAACTCGGCACGCAGCCGTAAAACCCGCTCGGACTACCCGTGGGTTGTCGATGGTGCACGATGTGAAGGCAGGAGGAGCAAGTGGAGGGGTTAATCATCTAAATAAACACCCAAATTTCTGACCACAGAGCCTAGGCAACTGTTGACACTGGGTTCTGGCTCCCCTTCTGCTTGTCTGTGGTTTCCCCGTCGCCGGGGTAGTGTGCACCAAACAAGGATACGCATAAGAGGTTTTTTTGGGCTAGATCATGTAAATATAAATGCGTCGTTAAATCCGCCACCACCCGACAAGGCCACAATTATATTTAACTACACGTTTATATTTATGCAATCTCACCCAAAAAACCTCTTATGGATAATATTGGTTGCGAAAGCCTACGTGTTAAACGAATTATCCACCTTTGTTCAACGCTGTTTGCGGATGAGTGATAACCAGACGTATTGACTGGGTGTTGGGAAGCAGTGGCTGTGCGGGTAGCGCGATGCGCTATGACCCTGGTGACCCGAATTTTATACCTACTGATGGCCACTAACACCAGTGACGATTATCTGAACTGGTCCTGGGCCTCCCCTAGGTCGACTCAGCCTGTGTAAACATCGCCACTGGGGAAACAAAGGACAGCCCGGCGAGGTGCGGGCCACCCATGCCTTCATGTACTGTGCTGGCCTTCATAGGTGCCCGCTAACAGGAGATCTTTTTTTTTGTATTTGTCTTGACCGTGCATGCGAGGAGGTGTGTGATGTGAGTGTTGATCGTTCAAGTATTGGACTTTCCGATGACCGGTACCAGCAGTGTCAAAATCGGACTTTCTGCAGGAGGGTCAGGAAGGATGCTGCTGGGGGGTTGGAGGCAGTCACCCTCCAGCAACAACGGGGGGGCAGAAGAACGACGCTCACAACATTGAGCGGAGTGCCGGGCGGCTAAAACGCAGAAAGTTAGCGCAGTGTGGAGCACAGTTGGTGCATCTGCCAGTCATTTCAGTCAGTCAACCCATGGCACCTGGGTCTGTTACGTGACCTCCTGCCAGCGGGCCTTCGACACTTTACGCGACCTCTAAGTGCACTTAGCATGGCACAAGCGGGCCTCCGTGGTGACGTAACCGCTACTTAGTGGTGAACGGCGGTTGTTGTTGTTATGTGGATGCCCTCGACACCCGACGTGGCTGCGCCTCTCCCTTGCCTTTCTGTTGGCGACTGATTGCGGATTTTCAATATCACCTCGCTCCCCTTGTCCTGACCCAGGTGGACCACGCGCCATTCCTGGAGGCGTGCATTCGCGACTCGTGCGCATGCGATGGTGGCGACTGCGAGTGCTTCTGCACTGCGGTGGCTGCGTACGCCCAGGTCTGCAACGAAGTCGGCGTGTGCATCAAGTGGAGGACGCCCGACCGCTGCCGTGAGTAAAATGCATGCAACAGGGGGAGGGGGGGGGGGGTGTTCAGCCAACACCCACCCGGCGATGGTGTGAGGGTTGAGGTCCCGTTGACGGCTTGAGCGGCAGCGGCGAGATGTCTCTCTCTTGGTTACCGGGCAACTCTCCTCCGTTCACGCACACTTCCGTTTCTATCCCCCTGCTCATTCCGAGTCCCCTGAAGCCCACCGCCTGTCCGGTGCCAGGTGTCCTCATTAATCCCTTATCATCACCCCCCCATCTCCCGTCACCCCGACGCCAACCTCCTACCTCAACGTTCCCACCTGTTCGACCTCGATTGCACCCACTTCTCCCCTTAATGACTGTCGGTTTGTCCGAAAAAAGCAAAACATTAAAGTAAGATTTGGTACAGTACACAAATTCAAAAACTAGTATCTTGTACTAAAGACGAATTACCTATATTATCAACAGAAGGTGTATATCGGATTAATTGCTTATGTGGCAGATGCTATATTGGACAGACGGGACGTAACATCAGCGTAAAACTAAAAGAACACCAAATAAATGTTAAATTATCTAAAATAATTAAGTTTCCGACATACTAAAAACTCGGATTGCGGATATTTCTCGGGAACCTAACTCTTCCGTAACCCGGGGACTTGCCTGTATTTACTATACTCTCTTAACGACCAAATCACTTAATGACCGGTTTTGTTGAACCAAATGCCGTCGTTAAGACGGTGTCTACCGTGTAGTCCACACCTCCGATTAGCACAATTGGCTACGTACGGTGGGAAAGAAGTTCAACAAACACACACATACACATAGCCTGACGGTGTGTTTTTCGGGTCATACCACGTTTTGCTCCGGACGATTTTCCCGACATTTTGCTTCGCACGCTGCGAGCTTCTCTGGCAAATTAATTCCTGAAGAAGCCCCCAGTGCACGGTGAGAAACGTTGGATGTCGTGCCAAGCTAGTTGTGCAACTCTACAGGTATCGCGGAGATCGATGCCAATCATGCGTTTATTATGATGTTACCTCTGTTAATCCCTCCCCTCCACACTACGCACCTGCCCCTGCCTTCAGCCGTCTTCTGCGACTTCTACAACGAGGAGTCGGAATGCACGTGGCACTACAATCCATGCAGTTCCCTTCCCAGCACCTGCAGCCACCTCCAGAAACTGAACCAAGGTTCCCTGCCTCCCATCGAAGGTTTGTTTTTACTGTATCATCACCGTAAACTCGTTAGCATCATACTAGTCGTTCTTGTCGTCATTATAGTCATCATTACCATTATCGTCATCGTCGTTATCATCGTTATCGTCAGTATCAACATCCTCCGAATGCATACATTTGTCCACCTCCTCTGATCTGCTGACCCTGAGTGCAGCCTTACAAAACACTCCATTATGATCATAGTTTTGGTGGCAGTGGTGGTGCCGGTACTGATGGCATTGGGTGCCAATGTTAATAGCGGTAGTGGTGGTGTTAGTGGTTGGCTGCGTTGGCTGGGTTATGTAGCCTGCATGCTAAGCCACCACATGCCCAAGGAGCTTCTGGTTGGCCAGATATATGGGACTATGGCACAGGCTAGCGAAGAGATGGACTGATGTGGTGCAGAAGATGTGGAGCTGATTGGACTTACCGTCAACTGGTACGAGCAGTGTCAGGTTACTGTTCCATGCTCGCCGATTACCAAAATCGAATCGACCCAAACGTTCCAAACTGCTGCCCTTTGTGCCAAGCAACGCAAGAAGACGTCTCCCATTTTCTCAGTTGCCCAAAACGCGGAGCAAATTTTTTATCGATTGATCTGGCTAAACCCTTCCGAAGTGGCGACACGATGCCACCTATAAACAGAAAGTGAGAGGAAAACAGCAACAACAGCAGCAGTGTCAAGATCGGCCCCTGTGGAGGCGCGTGAAGGACGTTACTTGGGATTCTAGATTTGAAGCTTTCGTGACTGCAAGGATTCATACTCTTAGTTTTTTCGGTAAAGTCACGTAGGTAAAAAATTAAATTAAAATTAATAGAAAAAACAATAACAAATCACGACGTTTCGGCGGCAACACAAGTTTCCATCATCAGGTGGGACCATCACAGCCAGATTTTCTTGATACAGCATTATTATTTAATTTTTACATTACTTGGGAGTTGGTGGCAGTCGTCCTCCAGCAATAAAGGAGGGCAGAGGAGCAACACTCACAACAAGCAGAGTGCCGGGCAGCTAAAACGCAGAAAATTGGCACAGTGGGATGCACAGTTGGTGCATCTGCCAGTCATCCCAATCATTCAACCCATGGCACCTGGGTCTGTTCCGTGACCTCCTGCCAGTGGGCCTTCGCCACTTCACGTGACCTCAAAGTGCACTTCGCATGGCACAAGAGCCGCCGTGATGTAACCGCCACTAGTGGTGAACGGCAGTTGGTGTTAGTCTTAGTAGTGACGGTAGTGTTGGTGTTGGGGCGAGCGGTAAGGATAACGATTCACCACTATGGGGCCGTCCATAAATGACGTCATGCACCTAGGGGGGGGGGGGGTTCAGACATTTGTGACGATGTGTGACGAGAAATGTGACGTCACATCAAAATGCGCAACTTTAAATAAATATAGAATTGTTATAACAACACTAATTGTTATGACAACACTCCGACAACATCAGAGTGCAGCGCCACATTAAATACGCACTAAAATGACAATAGTTTAAGCTATTTAAAGCATGTTTTATTTTCAAAATGGAAATATGGTTGGGGGGGGGGGGGGCAGAGCTTTGTGACGTCACATGTTAGGGGGGGTCTGACTTTTTGTGACGCCGTGTGACAAGGGGGGGGGGGGGAAATCGTCCAAAATCACGTGACGTCATTTATGGACGGCACCTTAGTCTTAGTAGTGACGTAGGGATAACGATTCACTGCTATTCTCGCTGCAGGCTGCTACCCGCACTGCCCGCCAGACACGCCATACTTGGACGAGAACACCATGCACTGCGTGCCAAAAGCCAACTGCAGCTGCTTTGTTGAGGATGACGTCATCCTGGCCGGGCAGCAGATCCACATCGCCAAGACCTGCCAAATCTGGTGAGGTCCCTCTGCTTTCACCCACATTGACACCGCGTGCTCACGGATCAATAGCGCGTCCATTTAACATGTTTCGTCTGTCCCTAATGCACGGATGCTGCCGTGGTGGGATGGGTTAGCACGGTGGCTAGGAGATGTTAACTGCTTCGCCTGGTATGCAGGAGGTCGTGGGTTGGATCCCGAACCTGACGCTTTTATATTTGGAGTTTGCGTGTCTCTCTGCTCGTGGTTACGTTGATTTTTCCCCGGAGTCCTCCGATCTTTCCCTCCACATTTAGGAACACGCATTTAGAGTATTTGGTTGCTATATATGTTTCCACTTAAGCCAATTCGCTGGGCTCTCACTTGTGGGCAAGGTGGCTTCTAATAAAAAAAGCTATATAGGTACAGTGAGCCCTACCTGGTAAAATAAAAAAATAATAATCATAGTTTATATTAGAATTAGTTCATAAAGCCTGTCTTCGCCAGACAAAATGTTTCAATAAATATAATAATTAACCTGATGTTTTTTTTTACAATTTTTATCTACGATCAGACACTAACAACTACTAAAAAAATTGGGTATCTTCCGCAAAAAAACACTAAAATGCGTTGACAACTTGATTCAACTTCTCATATTTAAAGACGTACCCATCGGAAATCTCTCAATTTAAAGATTACGTTCTTTGTTTTTATTACAAAGAACAAAAAATGTATGAGCTTTATATTCTATGAGGGGAAGCTCCTATCTTTGACCGTTTTGGAATTATTCAGATTTGAACATCATAACATGTGTATTTTTTCAATTAAAACCACTTGAATCCGAAATATCTCAAAAACAATAAAAGATAGAACAATTGTTTTCGCTTCAATTTTATTGCTGTTTAACGTTCTATCAAAAGAAAATAAACCGCAATCTTATATTTTGAACGGTTTCTGCTGAATGACACGCACACACATGTTCATTAAGTGCTTAAAATCGAGATTTGGGGGCCGTAAGAAAGAAAATCCGTGATATTCAGATTATTTATCCTGCTAATTGTGTCCTAAAAGTTACCTGGGTACCACATTTCAGCTTTCGACCTTGCCGGAAAAGTACGCTAGAGGTTTTTGAGACGTACAGGTTAAGGTCATTATTTATGTAGATAGTTTATATTATGATAATTTACAGTCCTGTAACAACGTAGGTCACAAGGTAAATCCCCAATCGCGGCAGTTGCAACACAAAAGATAAACGAAAACATTCGGTCGGAACATCGCTTGCGTGATAATTTAAGTTGCATGCAGCAGCAGACGGCATGCGTACATGCACTGGTGATTTAAAAGCCATCGGTTTGTACGGAATTACTGAACCTCTTCCACTGGACACTGACGGCCATCCATGCGCTCTGCTAGAGCGCTCGTTCTCTCCAGTATCTCATTCATTTTGAACATTATTTTACAAATACAGCTGTATGTGCTTGTATAATTGTCCTTGTTGTGTGTCTTCTCTGTGTGACTGCAGCACATGCGACAATGCTGAGCTGCTTTGCGAAATACCAGGTACCCAAGGACAGCCATTCCTTTATGTCAGGGACAGGGAGAAACCTTTTCCTTCAGATGTCATGTGACATGCCCAGGCACGATGGGGAGACCGAGGCTATGGTCACAGTATCACCTTTTGTTGTCTCAAAATCACCTTTTTGCGTACGTGTCATTAGCAGATATAATTGCGATGTCTTTCATAATACATAGCCACCCTCGAATGAATTGCATAACCGATGCGATTAAACCAACATTGGTGGACTGCTGCGGCGTATTGCTCGGCATACTGGTCTTGCCATCCAGAGGCTGCCAGTTTGATTCAATCTCCCAGCGCAGAAGTTGAAAATATGGTGAAGGTTTCTCAAATCCCACCTCACCTCTGTTCACCCAGCAGTGTGTTAGCAGTGGCATGAGCAATCAATTGCTCAAAAGCCAGTTATTACACCCCCCTCCCCCCCCCCACCTGTAACGCTCACTAATATTTTATATCCAGATGGATGCTGTTACCACGAACGACTGTACGAGCTGGGTGCCTTCATATCAAAAGAATTCGACCCTGATGGGTACTGCGCGACCACCAAAACTTGCTCGCATCTCGGGGAGGTGGTAGACTCAGTGGAGTGTGGGATAACTCCCAACACCACCACCGCGACCGCCGCCGTACCGCCGCTCCCAACCGAGCCACCCATCGTCGGCTCGAGCACAGCTGTGCCCGACGTGGCTCCGACGCAACCGCCCAAGGGTCGTACGACCACGGTGGGCGCTCCGGTTGAAGGTGACACCACACAGCAGCCAACAGCAACGACGAGCGCGAGTCAAGTGCCCTGCTCAGGAAGCTGGTCTGAGTGGTACGACGAGCAGTCTCCGAACGCCGACAACGAGGGCGACGAGGAATCGTACCAGAAGGTCACAGCCTCGGGGAAAGTTGTCTGCGCGCCGGGATTCTTGGTGGAAAACATCGACTGCCGTGCGGACAAATACCCGAACACACCGTGGGAGGAGTTGGGCCAGACAATCACTTGTGACAAGGACGTGGGGTTGAAATGCTCACACACGGATCAGGCCATGCCATTCTGCTACAACTACAAGGTCAGGTTTTGCTGCTCGCTGATTTTGCCAGCAACCACTGCTCCTCTGTCAACAGCACCGACATCCCCAGTGCCAGATGAAGGTAACTTATGCTTTGATGGTGGTTTTCAGGTTCATTGATGTAATTCCCCCCTCCCCAATTTTATCCTGATTTTACTATTGGTGTCACGTCACAAGACGAATGGAACTCTGGCAGAGAAGTTCAATCCTTCGTGTTTAAAAACGGCCCACGAAAACGGATATTATAAAGCGACCTCACAAATCCCTTGAAGCTATTTCTAAGGTCCACACACAGTACACGAATTAACCTCCCACTCGCTCTGCTTATGAGAGTGAGGGAAATCGCATGGTAGTCCACCCGACATTTTTATCTCACCGCTGGAATTTAGCTAAATCAAGTGCGTAAATCATTGGTGACCGGGCAGTAAATAAATTCACTGCACTTGAGGGCGATATAACTTGAGGGCACTTGAGGGCCTGGAATCGAACCCAGGTTAACAGTGGTACCAGCTCAACGCTGTGAGCTCTGTGCCATCACTCCTGGGGCGGAGGGATTAAGTCGTACAGAGCAAAGACACAGATAATGCAAAACACATGTATATTCAAGTGTTAATAAAATTGTTTATTCTTGTTTATTAAAGTAATTGGTTTGCTTGCTTACATGTTTGCGATTATGTGAGCACCAAGTCACAAACCCTGAACGCTGGTATTAATCTACTATGTAAATAAAGACGTTGATTTGTATGTATCTACGTATCAAAAACCTCAAGGGTACTTACCGACAAGGTAGAAAGCTGACATTTGGTACATTCATACCTTTTAGGACGCAGAAAACCAATCAGAAAAATCGCCATTTTTCATTTTAAGGCCCCCAAATCTCGATTTTAATTACCCCATAAAAATGCTTGTGCTTGTCATTCAAAAACCGTTAAAAAGTATAAGATTGCGGCTTTTTCCTTTGATAGATGTATGAAACAGCACGTAACATTGAAGCGAGAATCGTTGAGATTTTTCAGATTAAAGTAATTTGAACAAAAACATACACAGTTGAATATGTTCAAATCGGAATAATTCGAAAACGGTAAAAGATAGGAGAGCTTCCCCTCATGAAGTCTTAGGTGAATTATTATTTGTTCTTTCCAATAAATAAACAGAACGGAATCTTTACATTGAGCAGTTTCCGATGGCTACGTCTTTAAATATAAGGAGTTGAATCAAGTCATCAACATTTTTTTTGCGGAAAAATACCAAATGTTTGGAGTAGTTGTTAGTGGTCTCATCATAGATAACAAATTTCAACAAAATCATATCAGGTGAATTCTTATTTTTATTGAAAAATTTTGCCTGCCGAAGACAGGTTTTATGCATTAGTTAGTAATAAAACAATGTATTAATAAAAACAAGCCTGCGCATAAAAGGTGCAATGAAGCGTTGCTAATCTGTAAATCTGATTATCGGCCGACATTCACTTAAGAATTAACTGTAAATGGTATTTTTAAAAATGTTATCTCCGCTGCTTCACCCAGGATAGCTTCACTAAGTTTCACGACTCATTTTCAGGAGGGTCTCGCCAAGGTTTTTGCAGTCGGGGGGGGGGGGGCGCTAATTGCTTCGTGAATTCCAGTTGAGAAATATGTGTAGCTGTGCAAACAGTTTTAATTTACGTATATCACATGCCATGTTTTTGCAGAAATCATCATTCCACCAGTTGAAGCCACAAGGCCATCTGGGCCAACCACAAAAAATGGTAAATACCCATACAAGTAGGCAACATTATTACAGTTTTCAAGGTGCAACTTAAGTACTGATACACCACAAACAGTTTGAGAATGAATACAATATTGGAGTGTGTCTTGGGATGTGTGATCTTTAGTCCTCTGCCCAATGATAGGTCTTTGGCTCCAACTCGCTCCCTCCATCCTCCTCTGATCCGAAGCTTCCTCCATTTCACCACACGGCCCATCATCCTCTAAACGTCAAGGATCTTTTTTGATTACTCTTTGGTTCTTTCGGTAAAGCCACGTAGAAAGAAAATAAATTAAATAATTTCCACACAACTCTCTCTAAAATATGCCAGTCTTGTTGGGTCTTTCATTGACATGCTAATTTATCTGCTCCAGCAGACCCACCTCTATCTCTCACCCAACCCCTCTCTATTTAAAGCCTCGACACAGAGGCATTGGGTCTCTGTGTGTCTATGTTGTGTGTCTCTCTGTGTGTGTCTCTCTGCTTGTTTGTCTGTCTGTGTTTTGTCTCTCTCTCAAATGTAGTTCTACCTGATGACGGTTGCTTGTGTTGCAATAGAAACGTCGTATTCTATTAAATTTTTTCTATGTGACTTTACCGAAAGAACCAAAGAGTAATGTCTGCAGTCATGAAAGCTCCGGATCAAGTTTGATCTTTTTTGTTCTTTCAGTTTCGGTCTCCTTTTCAACTTCCTTCCAAAACTACACTTTCACCTCCAACAAAGTGCCCAATACACATCGCTTACTTAACAGTCTCTTTAACACGTAGGCTTTCGCGACTGATATTATTCATAATCAACGTTTTTGGGTTTAGATCGCGTTATTTATAAATGTGTCGTAACCCTCCACCACCCGACACGGCCAATCAGCAAAAAAGTGTCACGTTGACAAAAGACAAATAGTTCACTGCTTTAGCCCACCGGTGTGTTGAAGCGTGTAAATGTTGTGGTTTCACGCTTCAACACACCGGTGGGCTAAAGCAGTGAACTATTTGTCTTTTGTCAACGTGACACTTTTTTACTGATTGGCCGTGTCGGGTGGTGGAGGGTTACGACACATTTATAAATAACGCGATCTAAACCCAAAAACGTTGATTATGATTAACAGTCTCTATTTGCATCTTACGACAATTCTCCATATCCACGTCGTAAAACTCTCCAGTGTTCTTAAGTCTTTCCTTCTCACAATCCGAGTTTCTGAAGAAGCAAAGCAAGTTGAACAAACCGGGTGGTCAGTCTGGTTCTGAACTTGTGGTTACTCACATTAGAACATTACCTAAGTAATACCTTTCAATAGATGATCCAGCACTCACTAATTCACTCCAGCCGCTCCTTGTCACTCTTCCATCCCCACGACTATGACTACTGTTCCTGTGAACTTCACTCAATGATTCCTCCACCTATGTCAAGGATCTGATCTATCTGTCTGATTTTTCGTCTCGTAAATTTCGGTGTTAAGCCAACAGATAGTTATAGACACCACCTCTTCCATCACAATGCTCCACTTAGGAATTGTATAATAAAGTCTCTGTCCCAAGATATTATATCCTTTAAAAACAAACAAACTATTAATTATTTAATACCGTTGTGTTGAAGGCTACTTGGAATTTGGGGCCCATAGATCTGTGCTCAGCAAGCGTGATGAATACGTTTCTATAACCAAATTCATGATGCAGATTGAAAGTATCGTCTAAAACTTGACTTGCAACATTTACAAAGTGCAACTGAGAATTCGAGAAATATCGACATTGTGTCAACACCCAATCCCTGGCTTTTCTTCCAAAGTAACACCGAAACCCCCGGTTGACGAAAAGCCAACAAAGCCAGCTCCTGCAGAGAGTGGCCCTCCTCCTCCAGAACCAACTGCACCGAAGGACAAGACACCCCCACCTCCAACCTCCGGCAACAAGGAGCCAGAACCCTCACCTTCAGAAGGGCCAGGTGTGTTCATTTTGTAAGATTATATATATACAGGAAGTATACAGCTTAGGATCAAATCAAACAATGTCACCTAATTTGTTAGGTCTCAGAAACTAATAAAGACTTGTTAGTGGATAGTTTTGGATAGGTGACAATCTGTGTAACAGATGTCATAGGCTGAATATTTACAATATAGACTGCACAGAGCAGAATGCCACACCTCTTAATTGTGATGTACTTCCATGCTCCCCATCCCACATTCACAAACCCGCACTGAGGAGCATGATGAAGCATCGTCAAATAACCCCCCCAACCCAGAAACCTTGGGGAGGTATTAATTGAGCAGTGTATTGGCAAAGAGCTGTACATTATTTAGTATCACTTTCCAGTTACTTATTTGTAATACAGATTAAAGTATTGTCTGAAGTTTGCTTACAACATTTTACAAGATTCAACTGAAAATGCTTGAGAAATCTGCATTCCCTTAAGATCCATCCTTTGCTTTTCTTTCAAAGTGCCATCGAAACCCCCTGTTGAGGAAAAGCCAACAAAACCAACTCCTGAAGAGAGTGGCGCTCCTCCTCAAGAACCAACTGCACCGAAGGACAAGACACCCCCACCTCCAACCTCCGGCATCAAGGAGCCAGAACCCTCACCCTCAGGAGGGCCAGGTGTGTTCATTTTGTTAGATTATATATATACACGAAGTTTACCGCTTAGGATCAAACCAAACAAAGACACTTATTTGTTAGATCTCAGAAACTAATTAAGACTTGATCCTGGATAGGTTTTGGATAGGTGATAATCTGTGTAACAGATGTCATAGGCTGAATATTTATAATATGGACTTCACAGAGCACAATGCCACAGTCCTTTATTGTGATGCACTTCCATACTCTCCATTCCACGTTCACTAACCCGCACTGAAGAGCATGATGAAGCATCGTCAAATAACCCCCCCAACCCAGACACCATGGGGAGGCTTTAATTGAGCAGTGTATTGGAAAAGAGCTGTACATTATTTAGTATAACTGTCCAGTAACTTATTCGTAATCCAGATTAAAGTATTGTCTGCATGTTGCTTACAACATTTTACAAGGTTCAACTCAGAATGTTTGAGAAATCTGCATTCCCTTAAGATCCATCCTTTGCTTTTCTTTCAAAGTGCCATCGAAACCCCCTGTTGAGGAAAAGCCAACAAAGCCAGCTCCTGAAGAGAGTGGCGCTCCTCCTCAAGAACCAACTGCACCGAAGGACAAGACACCCCCACCTCCAACCTCCGGCATCAAGGAGCCAGAACCCTCACCCTCAGGAGGGCCAGGTGTGTTCATTTTGTAAGATTATATATACAGGTAGTTTACTGCTTAGGATCAAATCAAACAACATCACTTAATTTGTTAGATCTCAGTAACTAATCAAGACTTGATCCTGGTTAGGTTTTGGATAGGTGATAATCTGTGTAACAGATGTCAGAGACTGAATATTTGACTTCACAGAGCAGAATGCCACAGCCCTTTATTGTGATGTACTTCCATACTCTCCATTCCACGTTCACTAACCCGCACTGAAGAGCATGATGAAGCATCGTCAAATAACCCCCCCAACCCAGACACCATGGGGAGGCTTTAATTGAGCAGTGTATTGGCAATGAGCTGTACATTATTTAGTATAAATGTCCAGTAACTTATTCGTAATCCAGATTAAAGTATTGTCTGCAGGTTGCTTACAACATTTTACAAGGTTCAACTCAGAATGTTTGAGAAAACTGCATTCCCTTAAGATCCATTCTTTGCTTTTCTTTCAAAGTGCCATCGAAACCCCCTGTTGAGGAAAAGCCAACAAAGCCAGCTCCTGAAGAGAGTGGCGCTCCTCCTCAAGAACCAACTGCACCGAAGGACAAGACACCCCCACCTCCAACCTCCGGCATCAAGGAGCCAGAACCCACACCTTCAGAAGGGCCAGGTGTGTTCATTTCGTAAGATTTTATATATATACAGGAAGTATACAGCTTAGGATCAAATCAAACAAAGTGACTTAATTTGTTAGATCTCAGAAAACAATTGAGACTTGCTAATGGATAGGTTTTGGATAGGTGATAATCTGTGTAACAGATGTCAGAGACTGAATATTTATAATATTGACTTCACAGAGCAGAATGCCACAGCCCTTTATTGTGATGTACTTCCATACTCTCCATTCCACGTTCACTAACCCGCACTGATGAGCATGATGAAGCATCGTCAAATAACCCCCCCAACCCAGACACCATGGGGAGGTTTTAATTGAGCAGTGTATTGGCAAAGAGCTGTACATTATTTAGTATAACTGTCCAGTAACTTATTCGTAATCCAGATTAAAGTATTGTCTGCAGGTTGCTTACAACATTTTACAAGGTTCAACTCAGACTGTTTGAGAAATCTGCATTACCTTAAGATCCATCCTTTGCTTTTCTTTCAAAGTGCCATCGAAACCCCCTGTAGAGGAAAAGCCAACAAAGCCAGCTCCTGAAGAGAGTGGCGCTCCTCCTCAAGAACCAACTGCACCGAAGGACAAGACACCCCCACCTCCAACCTCCGGCATCAAGGAGCCAGAACCCTCACCCTCAGGAGGGCCAGGTGTGTTCATTTTGTTAGATTATATATACAGGTAGTTTACTGCTTAGGATCAAATCAAACAACGTCACTTAATTTGTTAGATCTCAGAATCTAATCAAGACTTGATCCTGGATAGGTTTTGGATAGGTGATAATCTGTGTAACAGATGTCATAGGCTGAATAATTATAATATGGACTTGACAGAGCAGAATGCCACAGCCCTTTATTGTGATGTACTTCCATGCCCCCCATCCCACGTTCACTAACCCGCACTGAAGAGCATGATGAAGCATCGTCAAATACCCCCCCCCAACCCAGACACCGTGGGGAGGCTTTAATTGAGCAGTGTATTGGCAAAGAGCTGTACATTATTTAGTATAACTGTCCAGTAACTTATTCGTAATCCAGATTAAAGTATTGTCTGCAGGTTGCTTACAACATTTTGCAAGGTTCAACTCAGAATGTTTGAGAAATCTGCATTCCCTTAAGATCCATCCTTTGCTTTTCTTTCAAAGTGCCATCGAAACCCCCTGTTGAGGAAAAGCCAACAAAGCCAGCTCCTGAAGAGAGTGGCGCTCCTCCTCAAGAACCAACTGCACCGAAGGACAAGACACCCCCACCTCCAACCTCCGGCATCAAGGAGCCAGAACCCTCACCCTCAGGAGGGCCAGGTGTGTTCATTTTGTTAGATTATATATATACACGAAGTTTACCGCTTAGGATCAAACCAAACAAAGACACTTTATTTGTTAGATCTCAGAAACTAATTAAGACTTGATCCTGGATAGGTTTTGGATAGGTGATAATCTGTGTAACAGATGTCATAGGCTGAATATTTATAATATGGACTTCACAGAGCACAATGCCACAGTCCTTCATTGTGATGCACTTCCATACTCTCCATTCCACGTTCACTAACCCGCACTGAAGAGCATGATGAAGCATCGTCAAATAACCCCCCCAACCCAGACACCATGGGGAGGCTTTAATTGAGCAGTGTATTGGAAAAGAGCTGTACATTATTTAGTATAACTGTCCAGTAACTTATTCGTAATCCAGATTAACGTATTGTCTGCATGTTGCTTACAACATTTTACAAGTTTCAACTCAGAATGTTTGAGAAATCTGCATTCCCTTAAGATCCATCCTTTGCTTTTCTTTCAAAGTGCCATCGAAACCCCCTGTTGAGGAAAAGCCAACAAAGCCAGCTCCTGAAGAGAGTGGCGCTCCTCCTCAAGAACCAACTGCACCGAAGGACAAGACACCCCCACCTCCAACCTCCGGCATCAAGGAGCCAGAACCCTCACCCTCAGGAGGGCCAGGTGTGTTCATTTTGTAAGATTATATATACAGGTAGTTTACTGCTTAGGATCAAATCAAACAACATCACTTAATTTGTTAGATCTCAGAAACTAATCAAGACTTGGTCCTGGTTAGGTTTTGGATAGGTGATAATCTGTGTAACAGATGTCAGAGACTGAATATTTATAATATTGACTTCACAGAGCAGAATGCCACAGCCCTTTATTGTGATGTACTTCCATACTCTCCATTCCACGTTCACTAACCCGCACTGAAGAGCATGATGAAGCATCGTCAAATAACCCCCCCAACCCAGACACCATGGGGAGGCTTTAATTGAGCAGTGTATTGGCAAAGAGCTGTACATTATTTAGTATAAATGTCCAGTAACTTATTCGTAATCCAGATTAAAGTATTGTCTGCAGGTTGCTTACAACATTTTACAAGGTTTAACTCAGACTGTTTGAGAAATCTGCATTCCCTTAAGATCCATCCTTTGCTTTTCTTTAAAAGTGCCATCGAAACCCCCTGTAGAGGAAAAGCCAACAAAGCCAGCTCCTGAAGAGAGTGGCGCTCCTCCTCAAGAACCAACTGCACCGAAGGACAAGACACCCCCACCTCCAACCTCCGGCATCAAAGAGCCAGAACCCTCACCCTCAGGAGGGCCAGGTGTGTTCATTTTGTTAGATTATATATATACACGAAGTTTACTGCTTAGGATCAAATCAAACAATGTGACTTAATTTTTTAGATCTCAGAAAACAATTAAGACTTGCTAATGGATAGGTGTTGGATAGGTGACAATCTGTGCAACAGATTGTCATAGGCTGAATATTTATAATGTGGACTGCAGAGGGCAGATTGCCACACCTCTTTATTATGCTGTACTTCCATGCTCCCCATCGCACGTTCACTAATCGGCACTGATGAGTATGATGAAGCATCGTCAAATAACCCCCCCTAACCCAGACACCATGGGGAGGCTTTAATTGAGCAGTGTATTGGCAAAGAGCTGTATATTATTTAGTATAACTGTCCAGTAACGTATTCGTAATCCAGATTAAAGTATTGTCTGCAGGTTGCTTACAACATTTTACAAGGTTCAACTCAGAATGTTTGAGAAATGTGCATTCCCTTAAGATCCATCCTTTGCTTTTCTTTAAAGTGCCATCGAAACCCCCTGTTGAGGAAAAGCCAACAAAGCCAGCTCCTGAAGAGAGTGGCGCTCCTCCTCAAGAACCAACTGCACCGAAGGACAAGACACCCCCACCTCCAACCTCCGGCATCAAGGAGCCAGAACCCTCACCCTCAGGAGGGCCAGGTGTGTTCATTTTGTAAGATTATATATACAGGTAGTTTACTGCTTAGGATCAAATCAAACAACATCACTTAATTTGTTAGATCTCAGTAACTAATCAAGACTTGATCCTGGTTAGGTTTTGGATAGGTGATAATCTGTGTAACAGATGTCAGAGACTGAATATTTGACTTCACAGAGCAGAATGCCACAGCCCTTTATTGTGATGTACTTCCATACTCTCCATTCCACGTTCACTAACCCGCACTGATGAGCATGATGAAGCATCGTCAAATAACCCCCCCAACCCAGACACCATGGGGAGGCTTTAATTGAGCAGTGTATTGGCAAAGAGCTGTACATTATTTAGTATAACTGTCCAGTAACTTATTCGTAATCCAGATTAAAGTATTGTCTGCAGGTTGCTTACAACATTTTACAAGGTTCAACTCAGACTGTTTGAGAAATCTGCATTACCTTAAGATCCATCCTTTGCTTTTCTTTCAAAGTGCCATCGAAACCCCCTGTAGAGGAAAAGCCAACAAAGCCAGCTCCTGAAGAGAGTGGCGCTCCTCCTCAAGAACCAACTGCACCGAAGGACAAGACACCCCCACCTCCAACCTCCGGCATCAAGGAGCCAGAACCCTCACCCTCAGGAGGGCCAGGTGTGTTCATTTTGTTAGATTATATATACAGGTAGTTTACTGCTTAGGATCAAATCAAACAACGTCACTTAATTTGTTAGATCTCAGAATCTAATCAAGACTTGATCCTGGATAGGTTTTGGATAGGTGATAATCTGTGTAACAGATGTCATAGGCTGAATAATTATAATATGGACTTGACAGAGCAGAATGCCACAGCCCTTTATTGTGATGTACTTCCATGCCCCCCATCCCACGTTCACTAACCCGCACTGAAGAGCATGATGAAGCATCGTCAAATACCCCCCCCCAACCCAGACACCGTGGGGAGGCTTTAATTGAGCAGTGTATTGGCAAAGAGCTGTACATTATTTAGTATAACTGTCCAGTAACTTATTCGTAATCCAGATTAAAGTATTGTCTGCAGGTTGCTTACAACATTTTGCAAGGTTCAACTCAGAATGTTTGAGAAATCTGCATTCCCTTAAGATCCATCCTTTGCTTTTCTTTCAAAGTGCCATCGAAACCCCCTGTTGAGGAAAAGCCAACAAAGCCAGCTCCTGAAGAGAGTGGCGCTCCTCCTCAAGAACCAACTGCACCGAAGGACAAGACACCCCCACCTCCAACCTCCGGCATCAAGGAGCCAGAACCCTCACCCTCAGGAGGGCCAGGTGTGTTCATTTTGTTAGATTATATATATATACAGGAAGTATACAGCTTAGGATCAATTAAAACATAGTGACTTAATTTGTTAGATCTCAGAAACGTATTAAGACTTGATCCTGGATAGGTTTTGGATAGGTGACAATCTGTGTAACAGATGTCAGAGACTGAATATTATTAATATTGACTTCACAGAGCAGAATGCCACAGCCCTTTATTGTGATGTACTTCCATACTCTCCATTCCACGTTCACTAACCCGCACTGAAGAGCATGATGAAGCATCGTCAAATAACCCCCCCAACCCAGACACCATGGGGAGGCTTTAATTGAGCAGTGTATTGGCAAAGAGCTGTACATTATTTAGTATAACTGTCCAGTAACGTATTCGTAATCCAGATTAAAGTATTGTCTGCAGGTTGCTTACAACATTTTACAAGGTTCAACTCAGAATGTTTGAGAAATCTGCATTCCCTTAAGATCCATCCTTTGCTTTTCTTTAAAGTGCCATCGAAACCCCCTGTAGAGGAAAAGCCAACAAAGCCAGCTCCTGAAGAGAGTGGCGCTCCTCCTCAAGAACCAACTGCACCGAAGGACAAGACACCCCCACCTCCAACCTCCGGCATCAAGGAGCCAGAACCCTCACCCTCAGGAGGGCCAGGTGTGTTCATTTTGTAAGATTATATATACACGTAGTTTACTGCTTAGGATCAAATCAAACAACGTCACTTAATTTGTTAGATCTCAGAATCTAATCAAGACTTGATCCTGGATAGGTTTTGGATAGGTGATAATCTGTGTAACAGATGTCATAGGCTGAATAATTATAATATGGACTTGACAGAGCAGAATGCCACAGCCCTTTATTGTGATGTACTTCCATGCCCCCCATCCCACGTTCACTAACCCGCACTGAAGAGCATGATGAAGCATCGTCAAATAACCCCCCCAACCCAGACACCATGGGGAGGCTTTAATTGAGCAATGTATTGGCAAAGAGCTGTACATTATTTAGTATAACTGTCCAGTAACTTATTGGTTATCCAGATTAAAGTATTGTCTGCAGGTTGCTTACGACATTTTAAAAGGTTCAACTCAGAATGTTTGAGAAAACTGCATTCCCTTAAGATCCATCCTTTGCTTTTCTTTTAAAGTGCCAACGAAACCCCCTGTTGAGGAAAAGCCAACAAAGCCAGCTCCTGAAGAGAGTGGCGCTCCTCCTCAAGAACCAACTGCACCGAAGGACAAGACACCCCAACCTCCAACCTCCGGCATCAAAGAGTCAGAACCCTCACCCTCAGGAGGGCCAGGTGTGTTCATTTTGTTAGATTATATATATATATATAGGAAGTATACAGCTTAGGATCAATTAAAACATAGTGACTTAATTTGTTAGATCTCAGAAACTTATTAAGACTTGATCCTGGATAGGTTTTGGATAGGTGACAATCTGTGTAACAGATGTCAGAGACTGAATATTTATAATATTGACTTCACAGAGCAGAATGCCACAGCCCTTTATTGTGATGTACTTCCATACTCTCCATTCCACGTTCACTAACCCGCACTGATGAGCATGATGAAGCATCGTCAAATAACCCCCCCAACCCAGACACCATGGGGAGGCTTTAATTGAGCAGTGTATTGGCAAAGAGCTGTACATTATTTAGTATAACTGTCCAGTAACTTATTCGTAATCCAGATTAAAGTATTGTCTGCAGGTTGCTTACAACATTTTACAAGGTTCAACTCAGACTGTTTGAGAAATCTGCATTCCCTTAAGATCCATCCTTTGCTTTTCTTTCAAAGTGCCATCGAAACCCCCTGTTGAGGAAAAGCCAACAAAGCCAGCTCCTGAAGAGAGTGGCGCTCCTCCTCAAGAACCAACTGCACCGAAGGACAAGACACCCCCACCTCCAACCTCCGGCATCAAGGAGCCAGAACCCTCACCCTCAGGAGGGCCAGGTGTGTTCATTTTGTTAGATTATATATACAGGTAGTTTACTGCTTAGGATCAAATCAAACAACGTCACTTAATTTGTTAGATCTCAGAATCTAATCAAGACTTGATCCTGGATAGGTTTTGGATAGGTGATA
Organism: Lampetra fluviatilis; assembly: GCF_964198595.1. Classification (NCBI taxonomy): domain Eukaryota; kingdom Metazoa; phylum Chordata; class Hyperoartia; order Petromyzontiformes; family Petromyzontidae; genus Lampetra; species Lampetra fluviatilis. The sequence goes on along the minus strand of NC_136346.1, from coordinate 687,161 downwards.
ATCTGTGTAACAGATGTCATAGGCTGAATAATTATAATATGGACTTGACAGAGCAGAATGCCACAGCCCTTTATTGTGATGTACTTCCATGCCCCCCATCCCACGTTCACTAACCCGCACTGAAGAGCATGATGAAGCATCGTCAAATAACCCCCCCAACCCAGACATCATGGGGAGGCTTTAATTGAGCAATGTATTGGCAAAGAGCTGTACATTATTGAGTATAACTGTCCAGTAACTTATTGTTTATCCAGATTAAAGTATTGTCTGCAGGTTGCTTACGACTTTTTAAAAGGTTCAACTCAGAATGTTGGAGAAAACTGCATTCCCTTAAGATCCATCCTTTGCTTTTCTTTCAAAGTGCCATCGAAACCCCCTGTAGAGGAAAAGCCAACAAAGCCAGCTCCTGAAGAGAGTGGCGCTCCTCCTCAAGAACCAACTGCACCGAAGGACAAGACACCCCCACCTCCAACCTCCGGCATCAAGGAGCCAGAACCCTCACCCTCAGGAGGGCCAGGTGTGTTCATTTTGTTAGATTATATATATATACAGGAAGTATACAGCTTAGGATCAATTAAAACATAGTGACTTAATTTGTTAGATCTCAGAAACTTAATAAGACTTGATCCTGGATAGGTTTTGGATAGGTGATAATCTGTGTAACAGATGTCAGAGACTGAATATTTATAATATTGACTTCACAGAGCAGAATGCCACAGCCCTTTATTGTGATGTACTTCCATACTCTCCATTCCACGTTCACTAACCCGCACTGATGAGCATGATGAAGCATCGTCAAATAACCCCCCCAACCCAGACACCATGGGGAGGCTTTAATTGAGCAGTGTATTGGCAAAGAGCTGTACATTATTTAGTATAACTGTCCAGTAACTTATTCGTAATCCAGATTAAAGTATTGTCTGCAGGTTGCTTACAACATTTTACAAGGTTCAACTCAGACTGTTTGAGAAATCTGCATTCCCTTAAGATCCATCCTTTGCTTTTCTTTCAAAGTGCCATCGAAACCCCCTGTAGAGGAAAAGCCAACAAAGCCAGCTCCTGAAGAGAGTGGCGCTCCTCCTCAAGAACCAACTGCACCGAAGGACAAGACACCCCCACCTCCAACCTCCGGCATCAAGGAGCCAGAACCCTCACCCTCAGGAGGGCCAGGTGTGTTCATTTTGTTAGATTATATATATATATATACAGGAAGTATACAGCTTAGGATCAATTAAAACATAGTGACTTAATTTGTTAGATCTCAGAAACTTATTAAGACTTGATCCTGGATAGGTTTTGGATAGGTGACAATCTGTGTAACAGATGTCAGAGACTGAATATTTATAATATTGACTTCACAGAGCAGAATGCCACAGCCCTTTATTGTGATGTACTTCCATGCTCTCCATTCCACGTTCACTAACCCGCACTGAAGAGCATGATGAAGCATCGTCAAATAACCCCCCCAACCCAGACACCATGGGGAGGCTTTAATTGAGCAGTGTATTGGCAAAGAGCTGTACATTATTTAGTATAACTGTCCAGTAACGTATTCGTAATCCAGATTAAAGTATTGTCTGCAGGTTGCTTACAACATTTTCCAAGGTTCAACTCAGAATGTTTGATAAATCTGCATTCCCTTAAGATCCATCCTTTGCTTTTCTTTCAAAGTGCCATCGAAACCCCCTGTTGAGGAAAAGCCAACAAAGCCAGCTCCTGAAGAGAGTGGCGCTCCTCCTCAAGAACCAACTGCACCGAAGGACAAGACACCCCCACCTCCAACCTCCGGCATCAAGGAGCCAGAACCCTCACCCTCAGGAGGGCCAGGTGTGTTCATTTTGTTAGATTATATATACAGGTAGTTTACTGCTTAGGATCAAATCAAACAACGTCACTTAATTTGTAAGATCTCAGAATCTAATCAAGACTTGATCCTGGATAGGTTTTGGATAGGTGATAATCTGTGTAACAGATGTCATAGGCTGAATAATTATAATATGGACTTGACAGAGCAGAATGCCACAGCCCTTTATTGTGATGTACTTCCATGCCCCCCATCCCACGTTCACTAACCCGCACTGAAGAGCATGATGAAGCATCGTCAAATAACCCCCCCAACCCAGACATCATGGGGAGGCTTTAATTGAGCAGTGTATTGGCAAAGAGCTGTACATTATTGAGTATAACTGTCCAGTAACTTATTGGTTATCCAGATTAAAGTATTGTCTGCAGGTTGCTTACGACTTTTTAAAAGGTTCAACTCAGAATGTTGGAGAAAACTGCATTCCCTTAAGATCCATCCTTTGCTTTTCTTTCAAAGTGCCATCGAAACCCCCTGTAGAGGAAAAGCCAACAAAGCCAGCTCCTGAAGAGAGTGGCGCTCCTCCTCAAGAACCAACTGCACCGAAGGACAAGACACCCCCACCTCCAACCTCCGGCATCAAGGAGCCAGAACCCTCACCCTCAGGAGGGCCAGGTGTGTTCATTTTGTTAGATTATATATATATACAGGAAGTATACAGCTTAGGATCAATTAAAACATAGTGACTTAATTTGTTAGATCTCAGAAACTTATTAAGACTTGATCCTGGATAGGTTTTGGATAGGTGACAATCTGTGTAACAGATGTCAGAGACTGAATATTTATAATATTGACTTCACAGAGCAGAATGCCACAGCCCTTTATTGTGATGTACTTCCATACTCTCCATTCCACGTTCACTAACCCGCACTGATGAGCATGATGAAGCATCGTCAAATAACCCCCCCAACCCAGACACCATGGGGAGGCTTTAATTGAGCAGTGTATTGGCAAAGAGCTGTACATTATTTAGTATAAATGTCCAGTAACTTATTCGTAATCCAGATTAAAGTATTGTCTGCAGGTTGCTTACAACATTTTACAAGGTTCAACTCAGACTGTTTGAGAAATCTGCATTCCCTTAAGATCCATCCTTTGCTTTTCTTTCAAAGTGCCATCGAAACCCCCTGTAGAGGAAAAGCCAACAAAGCCAGCTCCTGAAGAGAGTGGCGCTCCTCCTCAAGAACCAACTGCACCGAAGGACAAGACACCCCCACCTCCAACCTCCGGCATCAAGGAGCCAGAACCCTCACCCTCAGGAGGGCCAGGTGTGTTCATTTTGTTAGATTATATATATATATATACAGGAAGTATACAGCTTAGGATCAATTAAAACATAGTGACTTAATTTGTTAGATCTCAGAAACTTATTAAGACTTGATCCTGGATAGGTTTTGGATAGGTGACAATCTGTGTAACAGATGTCAGAGACTGAATATTTATAATATTGACTTCACAGAGCAGAATGCCACAGCCCTTTATTGTGATGTACTTCCATGCTCTCCATTCCACGTTCACTAACCCGCACTGAAGAGCATGATGAAGCATCGTCAAATAACCCCCCCAACCCAGACACCATGGGGAGGCTTTAATTGAGCAGTGTATTGGCAAAGAGCTGTACATTATTTAGTATAACTGTCCAGTAACGTATTCGTAATCCAGATTAAAGTATTGTCTGCAGGTTGCTTACAACATTTTCCAAGGTTCAACTCAGAATGTTTGATAAATCTGCATTCCCTTAAGATCCATCCTTTGCTTTTCTTTCAAAGTGCCATCGAAACCCCCTGTTGAGGAAAAGCCAACAAAGCCAGCTCCTGAAGAGAGTGGCGCTCCTCCTCAAGAACCAACTGCACCGAAGGACAAGACACCCCCACCTCCAACCTCCGGCATCAAGGAGCCAGAACCCTCACCCTCAGGAGGGCCAGGTGTGTTCATTTTGTTAGATTATATATACAGGTAGTTTACTGCTTAGGATCAAATCAAACAACGTCACTTAATTTGTAAGATCTCAGAATCTAATCAAGACTTGATCCTGGATAGGTTTTGGATAGGTGATAATCTGTGTAACAGATGTCATAGGCTGAATAATTATAATATGGACTTGACAGAGCAGAATGCCACAGCCCTTTATTGTGATGTACTTCCATGCCCCCCCATCCCACGTTCACTAACCCGCACTGAAGAGCATGATGAAGCATCGTCAAATAACCCCCCCAACCCAGACATCATGGGGAGGCTTTAATTGAGCAATGTATTGGCAAAGAGCTGTACATTATTTAGTATAACTGTCCAGTAACTTATTGGTTATCCAGATTAAAGTATTGTCTGCAGGTTGCTTACGACTTTTTAAAAGGTTCAACTCAGAATGTTGGAGAAAACTGCATTCCCTTAAGATCCATCCTTTGCTTTTCTTTTAAAGTGCCAACGAAACCCCCTGTTGAGGAAAAGCCAACAAAGCCAGCTCCTGAAGAGAGTGGCGCTCCTCCTCAAGAACCAACTGCACCGAAGGACAAGACACCCCCACCTCCAACCTCCGGCATCAAAGAGCCAGAACCCTCACCCTCAGGAGGGCCAGGTGTGTTCATTTTGTTAGATTATATATATATATATAGGAATAATAGTAGGTTTTTACCCTTTTAACTGGTACAAAACTGACACCTTTATTCAAGGCATCATGTTTGCAATGACCACAACACAAGTAGTCAAAAAAGCAAACAAAAAGAAGCAACTCTGATAAGGATGATAATATGCACTGTCCTTGAAGTTGATTGGCCCACACCCGAGACGGCTTTCTTTAGAGCCTTGTCCCCATTGGTGTAGGGCCAGATGACACCAGAAGGCGTACAACTCAAACACAGTGCAATATCAGAGTATTGAGAGCTCGGGGTAAGCATTTACACTATGAGATCTCTTTTACCAGTGGCAAAATATAATAGTAGGTTTTTACCCTTTTAACTGGTACAAAACTGACACCTTTATTCAAGGCATCATGTTTGCAATGACCACAACACAAGTAGTCAAAAAAGCAAACAAAAAGAAGCAACTCTGATAAGGATGATAATATGCACTGTCCTTGAAGTTGATTGGCCCACACCCGAGACGGCTTTCTTTAGAGCCTAGTCCCCATTGGTGTAGGGCCAGATGACACCAGAAGGCGTACAACTCAAACACAGTGCAATATCAGAGTATTGAGAGCTCGGGTGAAGCATTTACACTATGAGATCTCTTTTACCAGTGGCAAAATATAATAGTAGGTTTTTACCCTTTTAACTGGTACAAAACTGACACCTTTATTCAAGGCATCATGTTTGCAATGACCACAACACAAGTAGTCAAAAAAGCAAACAAAAAGAAGCAACTCTGATAAGGATGATAATATGCACTGTCCTTGAAGTTGATTGGCCCACACCCGAGACGGCTTTCTTTAGAGCCTAGTCCCCATTGGTGTAGGGCCAGATGACACCAGAAGGCGTACAACTCAAACACAGTGCAATATCAGAGTATTGAGAGCTCGGGGTAAGCATTTACACTATGAGATCTCTTTTACCAGTGGCAAAATATAATAGTAGGTTTTTACCCTTTTAACTGGTACAAAACTGACACCTTTATTCAAGGCATCATGTTTGCAATGACCACAACACAAGTAGTCAAAAAAGCAAACAAAAAGAAGCAACTCTGATAAGGATGATAATATGCACTGTCCTTGAAGTTGATTGGCCCACACCCGAGACGGCTTTCTTTAGAGCCTAGTCCCCATTGGTGTAGGGCCAGATGACACCAGAAGGCGTACAACTCAAACACAGTGCAATATCAGAGTATTGAGAGCTCGGGTGAAGCATTTACACTATGAGATCTCTTTTACCAGTGGCAAAATATAATAGTAGGTTTTTACCCTTTTAACTGGTACAAAACTGACACCTTTATTCAAGGCATCATGTTTGCAATGACCACAACACAAGTAGTCAAAAAAAGCAAACAAAAAGAAGCAACTCTGATAAGGATGATAATATGCACTGTCCTTGAAGTTGATTGGCCCACACCCGAGACGGCTTTCTTTAGAGCCTAGTCCCCATTGGTGTAGGGCCAGATGACACCAGAAGGCGTACAACTCAAACACAGTGCAATATCAGAGTATTGAGAGCTCGGGTGAAGCATTTACACTATGAGATCTCTTTTACCAGTGGCAAAATATAATAGTAGGTTTTTACCCTTTTAACTGGTACAAAACTGACACCTTTATTCAAGGCATCATGTTTGCAATGACCACAACACAAGTAGTCAAAAAAGCAAACAAAAAGAAGCAACTCTGATAAGGATGATAATATGCACTGTCCTTGAAGTTGATTGGCCCACACCCGAGACGGCTTTCTTTAGAGCCTAGTCCCCATTGGTGTAGGGCCAGATGACACCAGAAGGCGTACAACTCAAACACAGTGCAATATCAGAGTATTGAGAGCTCGGGGTAAGCATTTACACTATGAGATCTCTTTTACCAGTGGCAAAATATAATAGTAGGTTTTTACCCTTTTAACTGGTACAAAACTGACACCTTTATTCAAGGCATCATGTTTGCAATGACCACAACACAAGTAGTCAAAAAAGCAAACAAAAAGAAGCAACTCTGATAAGGATGATAATATGCACTGTCCTTGAAGTTGATTGGCCCACACCCGAGACGGCTTTCTTTAGAGCCTAGTCCCCATTGGTGTAGGGCCAGATGACACCAGAAGGCGTACAACTCAAACACAGTGCAATATCAGAGTATTGAGAGCTCGGGGTAAGCATTTACACTATGAGATCTCTTTTACCAGTGGCAAAATATAATTGCAAACATGATGCCTAATTGCAAACATGATGCCTTGAATAAAGGTGTCAGTTTTGTACCAGTTAAAAGGGTAAAAACCTACTATTATATTTTGCCACTGGTAAAAGAGATCTCATAGTGTAAATGCTTACCCCGAGCTCTCAATACTCTGATATTGCACTGTGTTTGAGTTGTACGCCTTCTGGTGTCATCTGGCCCTACACCAATGGGGACTAGGCTCTAAAGAAAGCCGTCTCGGGTGTGGGCCAATCAACTTCAAGGACAGTGCATATTATCATCCTTATCAGAGTTGCTTCTTTTTGTTTGCTTTTTTGACTACTTGTGTTGTGGTCATTGCAAACATGATGCCTTGAATAAAGGTGTCAGTTTTGTACCAGTTAAAAGGGTAAAAACCTACTATTATATTTTGCCACTGGTAAAAGAGATCTCATAGTGTAAATGCTTCACCCGAGCTCTCAATACTCTGATATTGCACTGTGTTTGAGTTGTACGCCTTCTGGTGTCATCTGGCCCTACACCAATGGGGACTAGGCTCTAAAGAAAGCCGTCTCGGGTGTGGGCCAATCAACTTCAAGGACAGTGCATATTATCATCCTTATCAGAGTTGCTTCTTTTTGTTTGCTTTTTTGACTACTTGTGTTGTGGTCATTGCAAACATGATGCCTTGAATAAAGGTGTCAGTTTTGTACCAGTTAAAAGGGTAAAAACCTACTATTATATTTTGCCACTGGTAAAAGAGATCTCATAGTATATATAGGAAGTATACAGCTTAGGATCAATTAAAACATAGTGACTTAATTTGTTAGATCTCAGAAACTTATTAAGACTTGATCCTGGATAGGTTTTGGATAGGTGACAATCTGTGTAACAGATTGTCAAATGATGAATATTTATAATATGGACTTCACAGAGCAGAATGCCACAGCCCTTTATTGTGATGTACTTCCATGCCCCCCATCCCACGTTCACTAACCCGCACTGAAGAGCATGATGAAGCATCGTCAAATAACCCCCCCAACCCAGACACCATGGGGAGGCTTTAATTGAGCAGTGTATTGGCAAAGAGCTGTACATTATTTAGTATAACTGTCCAGTAACTGATTCGTAATCCAGATTAAAGTATTGTCTGCACGTTGCTTACAACATTTTACAAGGTTCAACTCAGAATGTTTGAGAAAACTGCATTCCCTTACGATCCATTCTTTGCTTTTCTTTCAAAGTGCCATCGAAACCCCCTGTTGAGGAAAAGCCAACAAAGCCAGCACCTGAAGAGAGTGGCGCTCCTCCAGAACCAACTGCACCGAAGGACAAGACACTCCCACCTCCAACCTCCGGCAACATGGAGCCAGAACCCTCACCTTCAGAAGGGCCAGGTGTGTTCATTTCGTAAGATTTTATATATATACAGGAAGTATACAGCTTAGGATCAAATCAAACAAAGTGACTTAATTTGTTAGATCTCAGAAAACAATTAAGACTTGCTAATGGATAGGTTTTGGATAGGTGACAATCTGTGTAACAGATGTCATAGGCTGAATATTTATAATATTGACTTCACAGAGCAGAATGCCACAGCCCTTTATTGTGATGTACTTCCATACTCTCCATTCCACGTTCACTAACCCGCACTGAAGAGCATGATGAAGCATCGTCAAATAACCCCCCCAACCCAGACACCATGGGGAGGCTTTAACTGAGCAGTGTATTGGCAAAGAGCTGTACATTATTTAGTATAACTGTCCAGTAACTTATTCGTAATCCAGATTAAAGTATTGTCTGCAGGTTGCTTACAACATTTTACAAGGTTCAACTCAGAATTTTTAAGAAATCTGCATTCCCTTAAGATCCATCCTTTGCTTTTCTTTCAAAGTGCCATCGAAACCCCCTGTAGAGGAAAAGCCAACAAAGCCAGCTCCTGAAGAGAGTGGCGCTCCTCCTCAAGAACCAACTGCACCGAAGGACACGACACCCCCACCTCCAACCTCCGGCATCAAGGAGCCAGAACCCTCACCCTCAGGAGGGCCAGGTGTGTTCATTTTGTTAGATTACGTATATACACGAAGTTTACTGCTTAGGATCAAATCAAACAAAGTGACTTAATTTGTTAGATCTCAGAAAACAATTAAGACTTGCTAATGGATAGGTTTTGGATAGGTGACAATCTGTGTAACAGATGTCATAGGCTGAATATTTACAATACGGACTGCACAGGGCAGAATGCCACAGCCCTTTATTGTGATGTACTTCCATGCTCTCCATTCCACGTTCACTAACCCGCACTGAAGAGCATGATGAAGCATCGTCAAATAACCCCCCCAACCCAGACATCATGGGGAGGCTTTTATTGAGCAGTGTATTGGCAAAGAGCTGTACATTATTTAGTATAACTGTCCAGTAACTGATTCGTAATCCAGATTAAAGTATTGTCTGCACGTTGCTTACAACATTTTACAAGGTTCAACTCAGAATGTTTGAGAAAACTGCATTCCCTTACGATCCATTCTTTGCTTTTCTTTCAAAGTGCCATCGAAACCCCCTGTTGAGGAAAAGCCAACAAAGCCAGCACCTGAAGAGAGTGGCGCTCCTCCAGAACCAACTGCACCGAAGGACAAGACACTCCCACCTCCAACCTCCGGCAACAAGGAGCCAGAACCCTCACCTTCAGAAGGGCCAGGTGTGTTCATTTCGTAAGATTTTATATATATACAGGAAGTATACAGCTTAGGATCAAATCAAACAAAGTGACTTAATTTGTTAGATCTCAGAAAACAATTAAGACTTGCTAATGGATAGGTTTTGGATAGGTGACAATCTGTGTAACAGATGTCATAGGCTGAATATTTATAATATTGACTTCACAGAGCAGAATGCCACAGCCCTTTATTGTGATGTACTTCCATACTCTCCATTCCACGTTCACTAACCCGCACTGAAGAGCATGATGAAGCATCGTCAAATAACCCCCCCAACCCAGACACCATGGGGAGGCTTTAACTGAGCAGTGTATTGGCAAAGAGCTGTACATTATTTAGTATAACTGTCCAGTAACTTATTCGTAATCCAGATTAAAGTATTGTCTGCAGGTTGCTTACAACATTTTACAAGGTTCAACTCAGAATGTTTAAGAAATCTGCATTCCCTTAAGATCCATCCTTTGCTTTTCTTTCAAAGTGCCATCGACACCCCCTGTAGAGGACAAGCCAACAAAGCCAGCTCCTGAAGAGAGTGGCGCTCCTCCTCAAGAACCAACTGCACCGAAGGACACGACACCCCCACCTCCAACCTCCGGCATAAAGGAGCCAGAACCCTCACCCTCAGGAGGGCCAGGTGTGTTCATTTTGTTAGATTACATATATACACGAAGTTTACTGCTTAGGATCAAATCAAACAAAGTGACTTAATTTGTTAGATCTCAGAAAACAATTAAGACTTGCTAATGGATAGGTTTTGGATAGGTGACAATCTGTGTAACAGATGTCATAGGCTGAATATTTACAATACGGACTGCACAGGGCAGAATGCCACAGCCCTTTATTGTGATGTACTTCCATGCTCTCCATTCCACGTTCACTAACCCGCACTGAAGAGCATGATGAAGCATCGTCGAGTAACCCCCCCCCAACCCAGACACCGTGGGGAGGCTTTAATTGAGCAGTATATTGGCAAAGAGCTGTACATTATTTAGTATAACTGTCCAGTAACTGATTCGTAATCCAGATTAAAGTATTGTCTGAAGGTTGCTTACAACATTTTGCAAGGTTCAACTCAGAATGTTTGAGAAATCTGCATTCCCTTAAGATCCATCCTTTGCTTTTCTTTAAAGTGCCATCGAAACCCCCTGTTGAGGAAAAGCCAACAAAGCCAGCTCCTGAAGAGAGTGGCGCTCCTCCTCAAGAACCAACTGCACCGAAGGACAAGACACCCCCACCTCCAACCTCCGGCATCAAGGAGCCAGAACCCTCACCCTCAGGAGGGCCAGGTGTGTTCATTTTGTAAGATTATATATACAGGTAGTTTACTGCTTAGGATCAAATCAAACAACGTCACTTAATTTGTTAGATCTCAGAAACTAATCAAGACTTGATCCTGGATAGGTTTTGGATAGGTGATAATCTGTGTAACAGATGTCATAGGCTGAATAATTATAATATGGACTTCACAGAGCAGAATGCCACAGCCCTTTATTGTGATGTACTTCCATACTCTCCATCCCACGTTCACTAACCCGCACTGAAGAGCATGATGATGCATCGTCAAATAACCCCCCCAACCCAGACATCATGGGGAGGCTTTAATTGAGCAATGTATTGGCAAAGAGCTGTACATTATTTAGTATAACTGTCCAGTAACTTATTGGTTATCCAGATTAAAGTATTGTCTGCAGGTTGCTTACGACATTTTAAAAGGTTCAACTCAGAATGTTTGAGAAAACTGCATTCCCTTAAGATCCATCCTTTGCTTTTCTTTAAAAGTGCCAACGAAACCCCCTGTTGAGGAAAAGCCAACAAAGCCAGCTCCTGAAGAGAGTGGCGCTCCTCCTCAAGAACCAACTGCACCGAAGGACAAGACACCCCCACCTCCAACCTCCGGCATCAAAGAGCCAGAACCCTCACCCTCAGGAGGGCCAGGTGTGTTCATTTTGTTAGATTTTATATATATATATACAGGAAGTTTACTGCTTAGGATCAAATCAAACAATGTCACTTAATTTGTTAGATCTCAGAAACTAATTAAGACTTGATCCTGGATAGGTTTTGGATAGGTGACAATCTGTGTAACAGATGTCATAGGGTGAATATTTACAATACGGACTGCACAGAGCAGAATGCCACAGCCCTTTATTGTGATGTACTTCCATGCTCTCCATTCCACGTTCACTAACCCGCACTGAAGAGCATGATGAAGCATCGTCAAATACCCCCCCCCCAACCCAGACACCGTGGGGAGGCTTAAATTGAGCAGTGTATTGGCAAAGAGCTGTACATTATTTAGTATAACTGTCCAGTAACTTATTCGTAATCCAGATTAAAGTATTGTCTGCAGGTTGCTTACAACATTTTGCAAGGTTCAACTCAGAATGTTTGAGAAATCTGCATTCCCTTAAGATCCATCCTTTCCCTTTCTTTCAAAGTGCCATCGAAACCCCCTGTTGAGGAAAAGCCAACAAAGCCAGCTCCTGAAGAGAGTGGCGCTCCTCCAGAACCAACTGCACCGAAGGACAAGACACCCCCACCTCCAACCTCCGGCATCAAGGAGCCAGAACCCTCACCCTCAGGAGGGCCAGGTGTGTTCATTTTGTTAGATTATATATATATATAGGAAGTTTACTGCTTAGGATCAAATCAAACAATATCACTTAATTTGTTAGATCTCAGAAACGAATTAAGACTTGATCCTGGATAGGTTTTGGACAGGTGACAATCTGTGTAACAGATTGTCATACGCTGAATATTTATAATATGGACTTCACAGAGCAGAATGCCACAGCCCTTTATTGTGATGTACTTCCATGCTCCCCATCCCACGTTCACTAATCGGCACTGATGAGTATGATGAAGCATCGTCAAATAACCCCCCCAACCCAGACACCGTGGGGAGGCTTTAATTGAGCAGTGTATTGGCAAAGAGCTGTACATTATTTAGTATAACTGTCCAGTAACTTATTCGTAATTCAGATTAAAGTATTGTCTGCAGGTTGCTTACAACATTTTACAAGGTTCAACTCAGAATGTTTGAGAAATCTGCATTTCCTTAAGATCCATCCTTTGCTTTTCTTTCAAAGTGCCATCGAAACCCCCTATTGAGGAAAAGCCAACAAAGCCAGCTCCTGAAGAGAGTGGCGCTCCTCCTCAAGAACCAACTGCACCGAAGGACAAGACACCCCCACCTCCAACCTCTGGCATCAATGAGCCAGAACCATCGCCCCCAACTCCAGGCCCAGGTACCATATTGGAATTAGTTGCAAAATCAAACAGGTCCCTGCGGGGTGGGCTGGTAGGAACGAATAAGCAAAGAATATAAACATAATGTATTATGACACTTGTTTAGCCAGGAAAGCCTCACTGAGTGTAAAGGTTTTTGTAGGGTCCTGCCAAGTGTTTGCAGTAGGGGGCGATGTTGCTACACCTAATCGGACGATACGAAGGGAGAGTTTGAGGCCTAGTTCTAGGCTTTAGGCCTAGCTGTAGGCTTTAGGCCGCTGTGAGTTAATTTTTAATTTAAATGTTTTAATTAAAAGCTATCTCAGTGAATTATAAGGGAATGTTACACTTGTTTAGCCAGGAAAGCCTCACTGAGTTTAAAGGTTTTCGTAGGGTCCTGCCAAGTGTTTGCAATAGGGGGCGATGTTGCTACACCTAATCGGACATCAGAAGGACGGACGGACGGACGATATAATCTATTGTAGGCTGGTTCACTTCGTTCCTACCAGTAATATGGATAATATATTAAATGGAATCATATGTTCAATTCAAGCCACCGTATGCTCTGGTAGGGTCAAAACATTGCCGGTTACAAAAGGCCATCGTAGGGTCCTGAAGAATTGTAAAAGTGTGATTTTGTCCTACTTTATAGGCTTCTGGTTCCATACTTGCCTCATTTTACTGGAACAGGGTGGGACTAACGGACTCTAAGCTGAGTTCGTAGTGGAATAGGAGTAACTTACCAAGCAGTAGGTCAGCCTGTTCCAGAGTGACACTTCTTAAATGTGGGCAGTGATGGTGATTAAGGCAGCATATCTACGTAAAAGTAGGTGGTGCTAACAGAAGGGGTTGGCAGCTCACTGTTATTTAGCTTAGAGCCTCCACAACATTCTGAAGCTATACGTTTGGTTACTTCAGGATGAAGAGACTCATTGTATACTTCCTGTGCATAATGATATAGAAAGTTTGTTGTACGCTCATAGCAATGGAGCAATCAGTTTTGATACATTTTATAGCTTTAAGAACATTACCTTGGAGAAAAAAGGAGTTGATATATATTGCAATTGTTTGAAGACTGATTAAGAATGTATCTTTGCAGAAGATTGTACTCCAGGTTGGTCTGACTGGTACGATGAGCAATATCCTGATGAAGAAAATGGCGGAGATGAGGAATCTTACCAGAAGGTCATAGCCTCAGGAAAAGTGGTTTGTCTGCCTGACTCACCAGTGCAAAACATTGAATGCAAAGCAGAGCGATTCCCTAATACCCCATGGCAGGAATTGGGCCAGACACTCACTTGTGACAAGAATGAAGGACTGAAATGTGTAAGTGAGGATCAAGGAGGACTGCCATGTTACAACTACAAGGTCAGATTCTGCTGCTCCAGAGCAAGTGGACCCCCTGCACCAACTCCTTCTTCACGAAGCCCAGGTACATTGATAAAATTAGTTGCAAAGCACATGGATAACATATTACATGTCATCATACCCATTATGTTTTCTGGGTTACATCGTATAAATATAAATGAGTTTTTAACTCCGCCACCACCGGACACAGCCAATTAGTAAGGTATGCGCTCCTCCTCCAGAACCAACTGGATCGAAGGACAAGACACCTGCACCTCCAACCCCCAGCAACAAGGAGCCAGAACCATCACCCCCAAGTCCAGGCCCAGGTAACATGGTGGAATTAGTTGCACAATCACATATGTATAATATATAAAATGCAATGATATGTTCAATGAAAGCAACCATATTCTCTGGTAGGGCGAGGTCATTGCCAGTTACAAAAGGCTTTCCGAGGGTCCTGAAGGATTGCAAAAGTGTGATTTTGTCCTGCTTTATAGTTTTCTGGTCCCATATTTGGCTCATTTTACTGGAACAGGGTGGGACTAATGGACTCTAAGCTGAGTTTGTAGCGGAATAGAAGTAACTTACTGAGCAGTAGGTCAGGCTGTTTCATAGTGACACTATCAACAATGTGGGCAGTGCTGGTGATTCAGGCAGCATAACTACGTAAAAGGATGTGGTGCTAACAAAAGGGGTTTGCAGCTAACTGTGCCTTCGCGTTGATCCTCCACAACATTCTAAAGCGTTTCGTACAGTTAATTTGGGATGAAAATACTCATTGTATACTTCCTTTGCGTAATGATATACACAGTGTGTTGTATTCTCAGGTGTGTTAATGTTGCTCGTTTTTTATGATTATATCTTTATACCAGCTGTATAATACTATTGATCAAATAGCGCAGAATGTGCATACATTTCTCAGATCTCAGAAAGAAAATCGGGTTGCACTGGATGGTAGGAAAATGTGACCACATTCGTATGATTTGTCATAGACTGCATATTTTAGGCTGCAGAGGGCAGGATAACAAATTCCTTTATTTTGCAGTAATTACATGCTCCCAAGTAAATTCAATATACCTTCTGTCAACACCCATTTGTTGCTTTTATTTCAAAGTGACACCCAAACCCCCGGTTGAGGAAAAGCCAACAAAGCCAGCTCCTGAAGAGAGTGGCGCTCCTCCTCAAGAACCAACTGCACCGAAGGACAAGACACCCCCACCTCCAACCTCCGGCATAAAGGAGCCAGAACCCTCACCCTCAGGAGGGCCAGGTGTGTTCATTTTGTTAGATTACATATTTACACGAAGTTTACTGCTTAGGATCAAATCAAACAATGTGACTTATTTTGTTAGATCTCAGAAAACAATTATGACTTGCTAATGGATAGGTGTTGGATAGGTGACAATCTGTGTAACAGATTGTCATAGGCTGAATATTTATAATGTGGATTGCAGAGGGCAGATTGCCACACCTCTTTATTATGCTGTACTTCCATGCTCCCCATCCCATGTTCACTAACCCGCACTGATGAGCATGATGAAGCATCGTCAAATAACCCCCCCAACCCAGACACCTTGCGGAGGCTTTAATTGAGCAGTGTATTGGCAAAGAGCTGTACATAATTTAGTATAACTGTCCAGTAACTTATTCGTAATCCAGATTAAAGTATTGTCTGCAGGTTGCTTACAACATTTTACAAGGTTCAACTCAGAATGTTTGAGAAATCTGCATTCCCTTAAGATCAGGGGCGGTTTCTTCATTAGGGCGATTGGGCGACGCACCACCAATGTCATACAACCACAGTGACGCTAGCCGTCACTGTCAGCCTCTGGATATAGTCCAATCAGCGTCATGTCACGTTCTGTGGAGTACCGCCTCTTTTTGGGCGATTTCACTACGGCTGAGAATCGCCCCGAGTGGCCCCATAGACTTACATTCAAAGATGTTTTTTTTCGAACGGGGGCGCTGCAATGCATTCTCTATGGCTTCCGGGAGGGCATGCACTAACGTGCTTACGTCATCATACGTGCTAACGTCATCATACGTAAGCACGTATCATCCAACAATATAATTTATCGCCACCTAGTGGAATCTTTAGTAAAATTAACTTGAGTGGTTTGTTTTAATAGTGAGTATATAAACAAACAAGATGTATTGTAAGAGTCACTTTATTTTTCATTAATATTAAAGAAGTGAAGTTGCCTTTACATGCTTAAGCTGTTAATTTATTCATTGCATGGGTGGACCTTATCAATCATCCAGACATTTGCCCCCACTGAGAGATTTTGCAGGAGCCGCCACTGCTTAAGATCCATCCTTTGCTTTTCTTTCAAAGTGCCATCGAAACCCCCTGTTGAGGAAAAGCCAACAAAGCCAGCTCCTGAAGAGAGTGGCGCTCCTCCTCAAGAACCAACTGCACCGAAGGACAAGACACCCCCACCTCCAACCTCCGGCATCAAGGAGCCAGAACCCTCACCCTCAGGAGGGCCAGGTGTGTTCATTTTGTTAGATTATATATATACACGAAGTTTACTGCTTAGGATCAAATCAAACAATGTGACTTAATTTTTTAGATCTCAGAAAACAATTAATACTTGCTAATGGATAGGTGTTGGATAGGCTGAATATTTATAATGTGGACTGCAGAGGGCAGATTGCCACACCTCTTTATTATGCTGTACTTCCATGCTCCCCATCCCACGTTCACTAATCGGCACTGATGAGTATGATGAAGCATCGTCAAATAACCCCCCCAACCCAGACACCATGGGGAAGCTTTAATTGAGCAGTGTATTGGCAAAGAGCTGTACATTATTTAGTATAACTGTCCAGTAACGTATTCGTAATCCAGATTAAAGTATTATCTGCAGGTTGCTTACAACATTTTCCAAGGTTCAACTCAGAATGTTTGATAAATCTGCATTCCCTTAAGATCCATCCTTTGCTTTTCTTTCAAAGTGCCATCGAAACCCCCTGTTGAGGAAAAGCCAACAAAGCCAGCTCCTGAAGAGAGTGGCGCTCCTCCTCAAGAACCAACTGCACCGAAGGACAAGACACCCCCACCTCCAACCTCCGGCATCAAGGAGCCAGAACCCTCACCCTCAGGAGGGCCAGGTGTGTTCATTTTGTTAGATTATATATACAGGTAGTTTACTGCTTAGGATCAAATCAAACAACGTCACTTAATTTGTTAGATCTCAGAATCTAATCAAGACTTGATCCTGGATAGGTTTTGGATAGGTGATAATCTGTGTAACAGATGTCATAGGCTGAATAATTATAATATGGACTTGACAGAGCAGAATGCCACAGCCCTTTATTGTGATGTACTTCCATGCCCCCCATCCCACGTTCACCAACCCGCACTGAAGAGCATGATGAAGCATCGTCAAATAACCCCCCCAACCCAGACATCATGGGGAGGCTTTAATTGAGCAATCTATTGGCAAAGAGCTGTACATTATTTAGTATAACTGTCCAGTAACTTATTGGTTATCCAGATTAAAGTATTGTCTGCAGGTTGCTTACGACATTTTAAAAGGTTCAACTCAGAATGTTTGAGAAAACTGCATTCCCTTAAGATCCATCCTTTGCTTTTCTTTTAAAGTGCCAACGAAACCCCCTGTTGAGGAAAAGCCAACAAAGCCAGCTCCTGAAGAGAGTGACGCTCCTCCTCAAGAACCAACTGCACCGAAGGACAAGACACCCCCACCTCCAACCTCCGGCATCAAGGAGCCAGAACCATCACCCCCAACTCCAGGCCCAGGTACCATATTGGAATTAGTTGCAAAATCAAATATGGATAATATATTAAATGGAATCATATGCTCAAATCAAGCCACCGTATGCTCTGGTAGGGTCAAAACATTGCCGGTTACAAAAGGCCATCGTAGGGTCCTGCAGAATTGTAAAAGTGTGATTTTGTCCTACTTTATAGGCTTCTGGTCCCATACTTGCCTCATTTTACTGGAACAGGGTGGGACTAACGGACTCTAAGCTGAGTTGGTAGTGGAGTAAGAGTAACTTACCAAGCAGTAGGTCAGCCTGTTCCAGAGTGACACTTCTTAAATGTGGGCAGTGATGGTGATTAAGGCAGCATAACTACGTAAAAGTAGGTGGTGCTAACAGAAGGGGTTGACAGCTAACTGTTATACTGGTAGGAACGAAGTGAACCAGCCTACAATAGATTATATCGTCCGTCCGTCCGTCCGATGTCCGATTAGGTGTAGCAACATCGCCCCCTACTGCAAACACTTGGCAGGACCCTACAAAACCTTTAGACTCAGTGAGGCTTTCCTGGCTAAACAAGTGTAACATTCCCTTATAATTCCCTGAGATAGTTTTGAATTAAAACATTGAAATTCAAAATTAACTCACAGCGGCCTAAAGCCTACAGCTAGGCCTAAAGCCTAGAACTAGGCCTCAAACTCTCCCTTCGTATCGTACCCCCGCCATTTCATTTTATTATAGCCATTCATTTGTTCGTTCCTACCAGCCCACCCCGCAGGGACCTGTTTTAGCTTTTAGCCTCCACAACATTCTGAAGCTATACGCACGTTAAATTCAGGATGAAGAGACTCATTGTATACTTCCTGTGCATAATGATATAGAAAGTTTGTTGTACACTCATAGCAATGGAGCATTCAGTTTTTATAGATTTCATAGCTTTAAGAACAATACTTTGGAGAACAAGTAGTTGATATATATCGTAATCGTTTGAAGACTGATTAAAAATGTATCTTTGCAGAAGACTGTACTCCAGGCTGGTCTGATTGGTACGATGAGCAATATCCTGATGAAGAAAATGGCGGAGATGAGGAATCTTACCAGAAGGTCATAGCCTCAGGGAAAGTGGTTTGTCTGCCTGACTCACCAGTGCAAAACATTGAATGCAAAGCAGAGAGATTCCCTAATACCCCATGGCAGGAATTGGGCCAGACAATCGCTTGTGACAAGAATAAAGGACTGAAATGTGTAAGTGAGGATCAAGGAGGACTGCCATGTTACAACTACAAGGTCAGATTCTGCTGCTCCAGAGCAAGTGGACCCCCTGCACCAACTCCTTCTTCACGAAGCCCAGGTACATTGATAAAATTAGTTGCAAAGCACATGGATAATATATTACATGTCATCATACCCATTATGTTTTCTGGGTTACATCGTATAAATATAAATGAGTTTTTAACTCCGCCACCACCGGACACAGCCAATTAGTAAGGTATGCGCTCCTCCTCCAGAACCAACTGGATCGAAGGACAAGACACCCGCACCTCCAACCTCCAGCAACAAGGAGCCAGAACCATCACCCCCAAGTCCAGGCCCAGGTAACATGGTGGAATTAGTTGCACAATCACATATGTATAATATATAAAATGCAATGATATGTTCAATGAAAGCAACCATATTCTCTGGTAGGGCGAGGTCATTGCCAGTTACAAAAGGCTTTCCGAGGGTCCTGAAGGATTGCAAAAGTGTGATTTTGTCCTGCTTTATAGTTTTCTGGTCCCATATTTGGCTCATTTTACTGGAACAGGGTGGGACTAATGGACTCTAAGCTGAGTTTGTAGCGGAATAGAAGTAACTTACTGAGCAGTAGGTCAGGCTGTTTCATAGTGACACTATCAACAATGTGGGCAGTGCTGGTGATTCAGGCAGCATAACTACGTAAAAGGATGTGGTGCTAACAAAAGGGGTTTGCAGCTAACTGTGCCTTAGCGTTGATCCTCCACAACATTCTGAAGCGTTTCGTACAGTTAATTCGGGATGAAGATACTCATTGTATACTTTCTTTGCTTAATGATATACACAGTTTGTTGTATTCTCATGTGTGTTAATATGAATATATCTTTATACCAGCTGTATAATACTATTGATCAAATAGCGCAGAATGTGCATACATTACTCAGATCTCAGAAAGAAAATCGGGTTGCCCTGGATGGTAGGAAAATGTGACCACATTCGTATGATTTGTCATAGACTGCATATTTTAGGCTGCAGAGGGCAGGATAACAAATTCCTTTATTTTGCAGTAATTACATGCTCCCAAGTAAATGCAATATACCTTCTGTCAACACCCATCCCTTGCTTTTCTTTCAAAGTGACACCCAATCCCCCGGTTGAGGAAAAGCCAACAAAGCCAGCTCCAGAAGAGAGTGGTGCTCCTCCTCAAGAACCAACTGCACCGAAGGACAAGACACCCCCACCTCCAACCTCCGGCATTAAGGAGCCAGAACCCTCACCCTCAGGAGAGCCAGGTGTGTTCATTTTGTTAGATTATATATATACACTAAGTTTACTGCTTATGATCAAATCAAACAATGTGACTTAATTTGTTAGATCTCAGAAAACAATTAAGACTTGCTAATGGATAGGTGTTGGAAAGGTGACAATCTGTGTAACAGATTGTCATAGGCTGAATATTTATAATGTGGACTGCAGAGGGCAGATTGCCACACCTCTTTATTATGCTGTACTTCCATGCTCCGCATCCCACGTTCACTAACCCGCACTGATGAGCATGATGAAGCATCGTCAAATAACCCCCCCAACCCAGACACCTTGGGGAGGCTTTAATTGAGCAGTGTATTGGCAAAGAGCTGTACATTATTTAGTATAACTGTCCAGTAACTTATTGGTTATCCAGATTAAAGTATTGTCTGCAGGTTGCTTACGACATTTTAAAAGGTTCAACTCAGAATGTTTGAGAAAACTGCATTCCCTTAAGATCCATCCTTTGCTTTTCTTTTAAAGTGCCAACGAAACCCCCTGTTGAGGAAAAGCCAACAAAGCCAGCTCCTGAAGAGAGTGGCGCTCCTCCTCAAGAACCAACTGCACCGAAGGACAAGACACCCCCACCTCCAACCTCCGGCATCAAAGAGCCAGAACCCTCACCCTCAGGAGGGCCAGGTGTGTTCATTTTGTTAGATTATATATATATATATAGGAAGTATACAGCTTAGGATCAATTAAAACATAGTGACTTAATTTGTTAGATCTCAGAAACTTATTAAGACTTGATCCTGGATAGGTTTTGGATAGGTGACAATCTGTGTAACAGATGTCATAGGCTGAATATTTACAATACGGACTGCACAGAGCAGAATGCCACAGCCCTTTATTGTGATGTACTTCCATGCTCTCTATTCCACGTTCACTAACCCGCACTGAAGAGCATGATGAAGCATCGTCAAATAACCCCCCCCAACCCAGACACCGTGGGGAGGCTTTAATTGAGCAGTGTATTGGCAAAGAGCTGTACATTATTTAGTATAACTGTCCAGTAACTTATTCGTAATCCAGATTAAAGTATTGTCTGCAGGTTGCTTACAACATTTTGCAAGGTTCAACTCAGAATGTTTGAGAAATCTGCATTCCCTTAAGATCCATCCTTTCCTTTTCTTTCAAAGTGCCATCGAAACCCCCTGTTGAGGAAAAGCCAACAAAGCCAGCTCCTGAAGAGAGTGGCGCTCCTCCAGAACCAACTGCACCGAAGGACAAGACACCCCCACCTCCAACCTCCGGCATCAAGGAGCCAGAACCCTCACCCTCAGGAGGGCCAGGTGTGTTCATTTTGTTAGATTATATATATATATACAGGAAGTTTACTGCTTAGGATCAAATCAAACAAAGTGACTTAATTTGTTAGATCTCAGAAACGAATTAATACTTGATCCTGGATAGGTTTTGGATAGGTGACAATCTGTGTAACAGATTGTCATACGCTGAATATTTATAATATGGACTTCACAGAGCAGAATGCCACAGCCCTTTATTGTGATGTACTTCCATGCTCTCCATCCCACGTTCACTAACCCGCACTGAAGAGCATGATGAAGCATCGTCAAATAACCCCCCCAACCCAGACACCATGGGGAGGCTTTAATTGAGCAGTGTATTGGCAAAGAGCTGTACATTATTTAGTATAACTGTCCAGTAACTTATTCGTAATCCAGATTAAAGTATTGTCTGCAGGATGCTTGCAACATTTTGCAAGGTTAAACTCAGAATGTTTGAGAAATCTGCATTCCCTTAAGATCCATCCTTTGCTTTTCTTTCAAAGTGCCATCGAAACCCCCTGTTGAGGAAAAGCCAACAAAGCCAGCTCCTGAAGAGAGTGGCGCTCCTCCTCAAGAACCAACTGCACCGAAGGACAAGACACCCCCACCTCCAACCTCCGGCATCAAGGAGCCAGAACCATCACCCCCAACTCCAGGCCCAGGTACCATATTGGAATTAGTTGCAAAATCAAATATGGATAATATATTAAATGGAATCATATGCTCAAATCAAGCCACCGTATGCTCTGGTAGGGTCAAAACATTGCCGGTTACAAAAGGCCATCGTAGGGTCCTGCAGAATTGTAAAAGTGTGATTTTGTCCTACTTTATAGGCTTCTGGTCCCATACTTGCCTCATTTTACTGGAACAGGGTGGGACTAACGGACTCTAAGCTGAGTTGGTAGTGGAGTAAGAGTAACTTACCAAGCAGTAGGTCAGCCTGTTCCAGAGTGACACTTCTTAAATGTGGGCAGTGATGGTGATTAAGGCAGCATAACTACGTAAAAGTAGGTGGTGCTAACAGAAGGGGTTGACAGCTAACTGTTATACTGGTAGGAACGAAGTGAACCAGCCTACAATAGATTATATCGTCCGTCCGTCCGTCCGTCCGTCCGATGTCCGATTAGGTGTAGCAACATCGCCCCCTACTGCAAACACTTGGCAGGACCCTACAAAACCTTTAGACTCAGTGAGGCTTTCCTGGCTAAACAAGTGTAACATTCCCTTATAATTCCCTGAGATAGTTTTGAATTAAAACATTGAAATTCAAAATTAACTCACAGCGGCCTAAAGCCTACAGCTAGGCCTAAAGCCTAGAACTAGGCCTCAAACTCTCCCTTCGTATCGTACCCCCGCCATTTCATTTTATTATAGCCATTCATTTGTTCGTTCCTACCAGCCCACCCCGCAGGGACCTGTTTTAGCTTTTAGCCTCCACAACATTCTGAAGCTATACGCACGTTAAATTCAGGATGAAGAGACTCATTGTATACTTCCTGTGCATAATGATATAGAAAGTTTGTTGTACACTCATAGCAATGGAGCATTCAGTTTTTATAGATTTCATAGCTTTAAGAACAATACTTTGGAGAACAAGTAGTTGATATATATCGTAATCGTTTGAAGACTGATTAAAAATGTATCTTTGCAGAAGACTGTACTCCAGGCTGGTCTGATTGGTACGATGAGCAATATCCTGATGAAGAAAATGGCGGAGATGAGGAATCTTACCAGAAGGTCATAGCCTCAGGGAAAGTGGTTTGTCTGCCTGACTCACCAGTGCAAAACATTGAATGCAAAGCAGAGAGATTCCCTAATACCCCATGGCAGGAATTGGGCCAGACAATCACTTGTGACAAGAATAAAGGACTGAAATGTGTAAGTGAGGATCAAGGAGGACTGCCATGTTACAACTACAAGGTCAGATTCTGCTGCTCCAGAGCAAGTGGACCCCCTGCACCAACTCCTTCTTCACGAAGCCCAGGTACATTGATAAAATTAGTTGCAAAGCACATGGATAATATATTACATGTCATCATACCCATTATGTTTTCTGGGTTACATCGTATAAATATAAATGAGTTTTTAACTCCGCCACCACCGGACACAGCCAATTAGTAAGGTATGCGCTCCTCCTCCAGAACCAACTGGATCGAAGGACAAGACACCCGCACCTCCAACCTCCAGCAACAAGGAGCCAGAACCATCACCCCCAAGTCCAGGCCCAGGTAACATGGTGGAATTAGTTGCACAATCACATATGTATAATATATAAAATGCAATGATATGTTCAATGAAAGCAGCCATATTCTCTGGTAGGGCGAGGTCATTGCCGGTTACAAAAGGCTTTCCGAGGGTCCTGAAGGATTGCAAAAGTGTGATTTTGTCCTGCTTTATAGTTTTCTGGTCCCATATTTGGCTCATTTTACTGGAACAGGGTGGGACTAATGGACTCTAAGCTGAGTTTGTAGCGGAATAGAAGTAACTTACTGAGCAGTAGGTCAGGCTGTTTCATAGTGACACTATCAACAATGTGGGCAGTGCTGGTGATTCAGGCAGCATAACTACGTAAAAGGATGTGGTGCTAACAAAAGGGGTTTGCAGCTAACTGTGCCTTCGCGTTGATCCTCCACAACATTCTGAAGCGTTTCGTACAGTTAATTCGGGATGAAGATACTCATTGTATACTTTCTTTGCTTAATGATATACACAGTTTGTTGTATTCTCATGTGTGTTAATATGAATATATCTTTATACCAGCTGTATAATACTATTGATCAAATAGCGCAGAATGTGCATACATTACTCAGATCTCAGAAAGAAAATCGGGTTGCCCTGGATGGTAGGAAAATGTGACCACATTCGTATGATTTGTCATAGACTGCATATTTTAGGCTGCAGAGGGCAGGATAACAAATTCCTTTATTTTGCAGTAATTACATGCTCCCAAGTAAATGCAATATACCTTCTGTCAACACCCATCCCTTGCTTTTCTTTCAAAGTGACACCCAATCCCCCGGTTGAGGAAAAGCCAACAAAGCCAGCTCCAGAAGAGAGTGGTGCTCCTCCTCAAGAACCAACTGCACCGAAGGACAAGACACCCCCACCTCCAACCTCCGGCATTAAGGAGCCAGAACCCTCACCCTCAGGAGAGCCAGGTGTGTTCATTTTGTTAGATTATATATATACACTAAGTTTACTGCTTATGATCAAATCAAACAATGTGACTTAATTTGTTAGATCTCAGAAAACAATTAAGACTTGCTAATGGATAGGTGTTGGAAAGGTGACAATCTGTGTAACAGATTGTCATAGGCTGAATATTTATAATGTGGACTGCAGAGGGCAGATTGCCACACCTCTTTATTATGCTGTACTTCCATGCTCCGCATCCCACGTTCACTAACCCGCACTGATGAGCATGATGAAGCATCGTCAAATAACCCCCCCAACCCAGACACCTTGGGGAGGCTTTAATTGAGCAGTGTATTGGCAAAGAGCTGTACATAATTTAGTATAACTGTCCAGTAACTTATTCGTAATCCAGATTAAAGTATTGTCTGCAGGTTGCTTACAACATTTTACAAGGTTCAACTCAGAATGTTTGAGAAATCTGCATTTCCTTAAGATCCATCCTTTGCTTTTCTTTCAAAGTGCCATCGAAACCCCCTGTTGAGGAAAAGCCAACAAAGCCAGCTCCTGAAGAGAGTGGCGCTCCTCCTCAAGAACCAACTGCACCGAAGGACAAGACACCCCCACCTCCAACCTCCGGCATCAAGGAGCCAGAACCATCACCCCCAACTCCAGGCCCAGGTACCATATTGGAATTGGTTGCAAAATCAAACAGGTCCCTGCGGGGTGGGCTGGTAGGAACGAATAAGCAAAGAATATAAAAATAATGTATTATGACACTTGTTTAGCCAGGAAAGCCTCACTGAGTGTAAAGGTTTTTGTAGGGTCCTGCCAAGTGTTTGCAGTAGGGGGCGATGTTGCTACACCTAATCGGACGATACGAAGGGAGAGTTTGAGGCCTAGTTCTAGGCTTTAGGCCTAGCTGTAGGCTTTAGGCCGCTGTGAGTTAATTTTTAATTTAAATGTTTTAATTAAAAGCTATCTCAGTGAATTATAAGGGAATGTTACACTTGTTTAGCCAGGAAAGCCTCACTGAGTTTAAAGGTTTTCGTACGGTCCTGCCAAGTGTTTGCAATAGGGGGCGATGTTGCTACACCTAATCGGACATCAGAAGGACGGACGGACGGACGGACGATATAATCTATTGTAGGCTGGTTCACTTCGTTCCTACCAGTAATATGGATAATATATTAAATGGAATCATATGTTCAATTCAAGCCACCGTATGCTCTGGTAGGGTCAAAACATTGCCGGTTACAAAAGGCCATCGTAGGGTCCTGAAGAATTGTAAAAGTGTGATTTTGTCCTACTTTATAGGCTTCTGGTCCCATACTTGCCTCATTTTACTGGAACAGGGTGGGACTAACGGACTCTAAGCTGAGTTCGTAGTGGAATAGGAGTAACTTACCAAGCAGTAGGTCAGCCTGTTCCAGAGTGACACTTCTTAAATGTGGGCAGTGATGGTGATTAAGGCAGCATATCTACGTAAAAGTAGGTGGTGCTAACAGAAGGGGTTGGCAGCTCACTGTTATTTAGCTTAGAGCCTCCACAACATTCTGAAGCTATACGTTTGGTTACTTCAGGATGAAGAGACTCATTGTATACTTCCTGTGCATAATGATATAGAAAGTTTGTTGTACGCTCATAGCAATGGAGCATTCAGTTTTGATACATTTTATAGCTTTAAGAACATTACCTTGGAGAAAAAAGGAGTTGATATATATAGCAATTGTTTGAAGACTGATTAAGAATGTATTTTTGCAGAAGACTGTACTCCAGGCTGGTCTGACTGGTACGATGAGCAATATCCTGATGAAGAAAATGGCGGAGATGAGGAATCTTACCAGAAGGTCATAGCCTCAGGAAAAGTGGTTTGTCTGCCTGACTCACCAGTGCAAAACATTGAATGCAAAGCAGAGCGATTCCCTAATACCCCATGGCAGGAATTGGGCCAGACAATCACTTGTGACAAGAATGAAGGACTGAAATGTGTAAGTGAGGATCAAGGAGGACTGCCATGTTACAACTACAAGGTCAGATTCTGCTGCTCCAGAGCAAGTGGACCCCCTGCACCAACTCCTTTTTCACGAAGCCCAGGTACATTGATAAAATTAGTTGCAAAGCACATGGATAATATATTACATGTCATCATACCCATTATGTTTTCTGGGTTACATCGTATAAATATAAATGAGTTTTTAACTCCACCACCACCGGACACAGCCAATTAGTAAGGTATGCGCTCCTCCTCCAGAACCAACTGGATCGAAGGACAAGACACCTGCACCTCCAACCTCCAGCAACAAGGAGCCAGAACCATCACCCCCAAGTCCAGGCCCAGGTAACATGGTGGAATTAGTTGCACAATCACATATGTATAATATATAAAATGCAATGATATGTTCAATGAAAGCAACCATATGCTCTGGTAGGGTGAGGTCATAGCCAGTTACAAAAGGCTTTCCGAGGGTCCTGAAGGATTGCAAAAGTGTGATTTTGTCCTGCTTTATAGTTTTCTGGTCCCATATTTGGCTCATTTTACTGGAACAGGGTGGGACTAATGGACTCTAAGCTGAGTTTGTAGCGGAATAGAAGTAACTTACTGAGCAGTAGGTCAGGCTGTTTCATAGTGACACTATCAACAATGTGGGCAGTGCTGGTGATTCAGGCAGCATAACTACGTAAAAGTAGGTGGTGCTAACAAAAGGGGTTTGCAGCTCACTGTGCCTTCGCGTTGATCCTCCACAACATTCTGAAGCGTTTCGTACAGTTAATTTGGGATGAAGATACTCATTGTATACTTTCTTTGCGTAATGATATACACAGTTTGTTGTATTCTCATGTGTGTTAATATGAATATATCTTTATACCAGCTGTATAATACTATTGATCAAATAGCGCAGAATGTGCATACATTAGTCAGATCTCAGAAAGAAAATCGGGTTGCCCTGGATGGTAGGAAAATGTGACCACATTCGTATGATTTGTCATAGACTGCATATTTTAGGCTGCAGAGGGCAGGATAACAAATTCCTTTATTTTGCAGTAATTACATGCTCCCAAGTAAATGCAATATACCTTCTGTCAACACCCATCCCTTGCTTTTCTTTCAAAGTGACACCCAGTCCCCCGGTTGAGGAAAAGCCAACAAAGCCAGCTCCAGAAGAGAGTGGCGCTCCTCCTCAAGAACCAACTGCACCGAAGGACAAGACACCCCCACCTCCAACCTCCGGCATTAAGGAGCCAGAACCCTCACCCTCAGGAGGGCCAGGTGTGTTCATTTTGTTAGATTATATATATACAGGAAGTTTACTGCTTAAGATCAAATCAAACAATGTCACTTAATTTGTTAGATCTCAGAAACTAATTAAGACTTGATCCTGGATAGGTTTTGGATAGGTGACAATCTGTGTAACAGATGTCATAGGGTGAATATTTACAAAACGGACTGCACAGAGCAGAATGCCACAGCCCTTTATTGTGATGTACTTCCATGCTCTCCATTCCACGTTCACTAACCCGCACTGAAGAGCATGATGAAGCATCGTCAAATAACCCCCCCCCCAACCCAGACACCGTGGGGAGGCTTTAATTGAGCAGTGTATTGGCAAAGAGCTGTACATTATTTAGTATAACTGTCCAGTAACTTATTCGTAATCCAGATTAAAGTATTGTCTGCAGGTTGCTTACAACATTTTACAAGGTTCAACTCAGAATGTTTGAGAAATCTGCATTCCCTTAAGATCAGGGGCGGTTTCTTCATTAGGGCGATTGGGCGACGCACCACCAATGTCATTCAACCACAGAGTCACGCTAGCCGTCACTGTCAGCCTCTGGATATAGTCCAATCAGCGTCATGTCACGTTCTGTGGAGTACCGCCTCTTTTTGGGCGATTTCACTACAGCTGAGAATCGCCCCGAGTGGCCCCATAGACTTACATTCAAAGATGTTTTTTTTCGAACGGGGGCGCTGCAATGCATTCTCTATGGCTTCCGGGAGGGCATGCACTAACGTGCTTACGTCATCATACGTGCTAACGTCATCATACGTAAGCACGTTTCATCCAACAATATAATTTATCGCCACCTAGTGGAATCTTTAATAAAATTAACTTGAGTGGTTTGTTTTAATAGTGAGTATATAAACAAACAAGATGTATTGTAAGAGTCACTTTATTTTTCATTAATATTAAAGAAGTGAAGTTGACTTTACATGCTTAAGCTGTTAATTTATTCATTGCATGGGTGGACCTTATCAATCATCCAGACATTTGCCCCCCCTGAGAGATTTTGCAGGAGCCGCCACTCACTGCTTAAGATCCATCCTTTGCTTTTCTTTCAAAGTGCCATCGAAACCCCCTGTTGAGGAAAAGCCAACAAAGCCAGGTCCTGAAGAGAGTGGCGCTCCTCCTCAAGAACCAACTGCACCAAAGGACAAGACACCCCCACCTCCAACCTCCGCCATCAAGGAGCCAGAACCCTCACCCTCAGGAGGGCCAGGTGTGTTCATTTTGTAAGATTATATATACAGGTAGTTTACTGCTTAGGATCAAATCAAACAACGTCACTTAATTTGTTAGATCTCAGAAACTAATCAAGACTTGATCCTGGATAGGTTTTGGATAGGTGATAATCTGTGTAACAGATGTCATAGGCTGAATATTTATAATATGGACTTCACAGAGCAGAATGCCACAGCCCTTTATTGTGATGTACTTCCATGTTCTCCATTCCACGTTCACTAACCCGCACTGAAGAGCATGATGAAGCATCGTCAAATAACCCCCCCCCCCAACCCAGACACCGTGGGGAGGCTTTAATTGAGCAGTGTATTGGCAAAGAGCTGTACATTATTTAGTATAACTGTCCAGTAACTTATTCGTAATCCAGATTAAAGTATTGTCTGCAGGTTGCTTACAACATTTTACAAGGTTCAACTCAGAATGTTTGAGAAATCTGCATTTCCTTAAGATCCATCCTTTGCTTTTCTTTCAAAGTGCCATCGAAACCCCCTGTTGAGGAAAAGCCAACAAAGCCAGCTCCAGAAGAGAGTGGCGCTCCTCCTCAAGAACCAACTGCACCGAAGGACAAGACACCCCCACCTCCAACCTCCGGCATTAAGGAGCCAGAACCCTCACCCTCAGGAGGGCCAGGTGTGTTCATTTTGTTAGATTATATATATACAGGAAGTTTACTGCTTAGGATCAAATCAAACAATGTCACTTAATTTGTTAGATCTCAGAAACTAATTAAGACTTGATCCTGGATAGGTTTTGGATAGGTGACAATCTGTGTAACAGATGTCATAGGGTGAATATTTACAAAACGGACTGCACAGGGCAGAATGCCACAGCCCTTTATTGTGATGTACTTCCATGCTCTCCATTCCACGTTCACTAACCCACACTGAAGAGCATGATTAAGCATCGTCAAATAACCCCCCCAAACCCAGACACCGTGGGGAGGCTTTAATTGAGCAGTGTATTGGCAAAGAGCTGTACATTATTTAGTATAACTGTCCAGTAACTTATTCGTAATCCAGATTAAAGTATTGTCTGCAGGTTGCTTACAACATTTTACAAGGTTCAACTCAGAATGTTTGAGAAATCTGCATTTCCTTAAGATCCATCCTTTGCTTTTCTTCCAAAGTGCCATCGAAACCCCCTGTTGAGGAAAAGCCAACAAAGCCAGCTCCTGAAGAGAGTGGCGCTCCTCCTCAAGAACCAACTGCACCGAAGGACAAGACACCCCCACCTCCAACCTCTGGCATCAATGAGCCAGAACCATCGCCCCCAACTCCAGGCCCAGGTACCATATTGGAATTAATTGCAAAATCAAATATGGATAATATATTAAATGGAATCATATGTTCAATTCAAGCCACCGTATGCTCTGGTAGGGTCAAAACATTGCCGGTTACAAAAGGCCATCGTAGGGTCCTGCAGAATTGTAAAAGTGTGATTTTGTCCTACTTTATAGGCTTCTGGTCCCATACTTGCCTCATTTAACTGGAACAGGGTGGGACTAACGGACTCTAAGCTGAGTTGGTAGTGGAGTAGGAGTGACTTACCAAGCAGTCGGTCAGCCTGTTTCAGAGTGACACTTCTTAAATGTGGGCAGTGATGGTGATTAAGGCAGCATAACTACGTAAAAGTAGGTGGTGCTAACAGAAGGGGTTGACAGCTAACTGTTATACTGGTAGGAACGAAGTGAACCAGCCTACAATAGATTATATCGTCCGTCCATCCGTCCGATGTCCGATTAGGTGTAGCAACATCGCCCCCTACTGCAAACACTTGGCAGGACCCTACAAAAACCTTTAGACTCAGTGAGGCTTTCCTGGCTAAACAAGTGTAACATTCCCTTATAATTCCATGAGATAGTTTTTTTATTAAAACATTTAAATTCAAAATTAACTCACAGAGGCCTAAAGCCTACAGCTAGGCCTAAAGCCTAGAACTAGGCCTCAAACTCTCCCTTCATATCGTACCCCCGCCATTTCATTTTATTAGAGCCATTCATTTGTTCGTTCCTACCAGCACACCCCGCAGGGACCTGTTTTAGCTTTTAGCCTCCACAACATTCTGAAGCTATACGTACGTTGAATTCAGGATGAAGAGACTCATTGTATACTTCCTGTGGATAATGATATAGAAAGTTTATTGTACACTCATAGCAATGGAGCATTCAGTTTTTATAGATTTCATAGCTTTAAGAACAATACTTTGGAGAACAAGTAGTTGATATATATCGTAATCGTTTGAAGACTGATTAAAAATGTATCTTTGCAGAAGACTGTACTCCAGGCTGGTCTGATTGGTACGATGAGCAATATCCTGATGAAGAAAATGGCGGAGATGAGGAATCTTACCAGAAGGTCATAGCCTCAGGGAAAGTGGTTTGTCTGCCTGACTCACCAGTGCAAAACATTGAATGCAAAGCAGAGAGATTCCCTAATACCCCATGGCAGGAATTGGGCCAGACAATCACTTGTGACAAGAATAAAGGACTGAAATGTGTAAGTGAGGATCAAGGAGGACTGCCATGTTACAACTACAAGGTCAGATTCTGCTGCTCCAGAGCAAGTGGACCCCCTGCACCAACTCCTTCTTCACGAAGCCCAGGTACATTGATAAAATTAGTTGCAAAGCACATGGATAATATATTACATGTCATCATACCCATTATGTTTTCTGGGTTACATCGTATAAATATAAATGAGTTTTTAACTCCGCCACCACCGGACACAGCCAATTAGTAAGGTATGCGCTCCTCCTCCAGAACCAACTGGATCGAAGGACAAGACACCAGCACCTCCAACCTCCAGCAACAAGGAGCCAGAACCATCACCCCCAAGTCCAGGCCCAGGTAACATGGTGGAATTAGTTGCACAATCACATATGTATAATATATAAATGCAATGATATGTTCAATGAAAGCAACCATATGCTCTGGTAGGGCGAGGTCATTGCCAGTTTCAAAAGGCTTTCCGACGGTCCTGAAGGATTGCAAAAGTGTGATTTTGTCTTGTTTTATAGTTTTCTGGTCCCATATTTGGCTCATTTTACTGGAACAGGGTGGGACTAATGGACTCTAAGCTGAGTTTGTAGCGGAATAGAAGTAACTTACTGAGCAGTAGGTCAGGCTGTTTCATAGTGACACTATCAACAATGTGGGCAGTGCTGGTGATTCAGGCAGCATAACTACGTAAAAGGATGTGGTGCTAGCAAAAGGGGTTTGCAGCTCACTGTGCCTTCGCGTTGATCCTCCACAACATTCTGAAGCGTTTCGTACAGTTAATTCGGGATGAAGACACTCATTGTATACTTTTTTTTGCGTAATGATATACACAGTTTGTTGTATTCTCATGTGTGTTAATATGAATATATCTTTATACCAGCTGTATAATACTATTGATCAAATAGCGCAGAATGTGCATACATTACTCAGATCTCAGAAAGAAAATCGGGTTGCCCTGGATGGTAGGAAAATGTGACCACATTCGTATGATTTGTCATAGACTGCATATTTTAGGCTGCAGAGGGCAGGATAACAAATTCCTTTATTTTGCAGTAATTACATGCTCCCAAGTAAATGCAATATAACTTCTGTCAACACCCATCCCTTGCTTTTCTTTCAAAGTGACACCCAATCCCCCGGTTGAGGAAAAGCCAACAAAGCCAGCTCCAGAAGAGAGTGGTGCTCCTCCTCAAGAACCAACTGCACCGAAGGACAAGACACCCCCACCTCCAACCTCCGGCATTAAGGAGCCAGAACCCTCACCCTCAGGAGGGCCAGGTGTGTTCATTTTGTTAGATTATATATATACAGGAAGTTTACGGCTTAGGATCAAATCAAACAATGTCACTTAATTTGTTAGATCTCAGAAACTAATTAAGACTTGATCCTGGATAGGTTTTGGATAGGTGACAATCTGTGAAACAGATGTCATAGGGTGAATATTTACAAAACGGACTGCACAGGGCAGAATGCCACATCCCTTTATTGTGATGTACTTCCATGCTCTCCATTCCACGTTCACTAACCCGCACTGAAGAGCATGATGAAGCATCGTCAAATAACCCCCCCCCAACCCAGACACTACGGGGAGGCTTTAATTGAGCAGTGTATTGGCAAAGAGCTGTACATTATTTAGTATAACTGTCCAGTAACTTATTCGTAATCCAGATTAAAGTATTGTCTGCAGGTTGCTTACAACATTTTACAAGGTTCAACTCAGAATGTTTGAGAAATCTGCATTCCCTTAAGATCCATCCTTTGCTTTTCTTTCAAAGTGCCATCGAAACCCCCTGTTGAGGAAAAGCCAACAAAGCCAGCTCCTGAAGAGAGTGGCGCTCCTTCTCAAGAACCAACTGCACCGAAGGACAAGACACCCCCACCTCCAACCTCCGGCATCAAGGAGCCAGAACCCTCACCCTCAGGAGGGCCAGGTGTGTTCATTTTGTTAGATTATATATATACACTAAGTTTACTGCTTATGATCAAATCAAACAATGTGACTTAATTTGTTAGATCTCAGAAAACAATTAAGACTTGCTAATGGATAGGTGTTGGAAAGGTGACAATCTGTGTAACAGATTGTCATAGGCTGAATATTTATAATGTGGACTGCAGAGGGCAGATTGCCACACCTCTTTATTATGCTGTACTTCTATGCTCCCCATCCCACGTTCACTAACCCGCACTGATGAGCATGATGAAGCATCGTCAAATAACCCCCCCCAACCCAGACACCTTGGGGAGGCTTTAATTGAGCAATGTATTGGCAAAGAGCTGTACATAATTTAGTATAACTGTCCAGTAACTTATTCGTAATCCAGATTAAAGTATTGTCTGCAGGTTGCTTACAACATTTTACAAGGTTCAACTCAGAATGTTTGAGAAATCTGCATTTCCTTAAGATCCATCCTTTGCTTTTCTTTCAAAGTGCCATCGAAACCCCCTGTTGAGGAAAAGCCAACAAAGCCAGCTCCTGAAGAGAGTGGCGCTCCTCCTCAAGAATCAACTGCACCGAAGGACAAGACACCCCCACCTCCAACCTCCGGCATCAAGGAGCCAGAACCATCACCCCCAACTCCAGGCCCAGGTACCATATTGGAATTAGTTGCAAAATCAAATATGGATAATATATTAAATGGAATCATATGCTCA
Organism: Lampetra fluviatilis; assembly: GCF_964198595.1. NCBI lineage: Eukaryota > Metazoa > Chordata > Hyperoartia > Petromyzontiformes > Petromyzontidae > Lampetra > Lampetra fluviatilis. The sequence continues at coordinate 652,844 of NC_136346.1, read as the reverse complement.
AATCAAGCCACCGTATGCTCTGGTAGGGTCAAAACATTGCCGGTTACAAAAGGCCATCGTAGGGTCCTGCAGAATTGTAAAAGTGTGATTTTGTCCTACTTTATAGGCTTCTGGTCCCAAACTTGCCTCATTTAACTGGAACAGGGTGGGACTAACGGACTCTAAGCTGAGTTGGTAGTGGAGTAGGAGTGACTTACCAAGCAGTCGGTCAGCCTGTTTCAGAGTGACACTTCTTAAATGTGGGCAGTGATGGTGATTAAGGCAGCATAACTACGTAAAAGTAGGTGGTGCTAACAGAAGGGGTTGACAGCTAACTGTTATACTGGTAGGAACGAAGTGAACCAGCCTACAATAGATTATATCGTCCGTCCGTCCGTCCGTCCGTCCGATGTCCGATTAGGTGTAGCAACATCGCCCCCTACTGCAAACACTTGGCAGGACCCTACAAAAACCTTTAGACTCAGTGAGGCTTTCCTGGCTAAACAAGTGTAACATTCCCTTATAATTCCATGAGATAGTTTTTTTATTAAAACATTTAAATTCAAAATTAACTCACAGCGGCCTAAAGCCTACAGCTAGGCCTAAAGCCTAGAACTAGGCTTCAAACTCTCCCTTCATATCGTACCCCCGCCATTTCATTTTATTAGAGCCATTCATTTGTTCGTTCCTACCAGCCCACCCCGCAGGGACCTGTTTTAGCTTTTAGCCTCCACAACATTCTGAAGCTATACGTACGTCAAATTCAGGATGAAGAGACTCATTGTATACTTCCTGTGCATAATGATATAGAAAGTTTGTTTTACACTCATAGCAATGGAGCATCAGTTTTTATAGATTTCATAGCTATAAGAACAATACTTTGGAGAACAAGTAGTTGATATATATCGTAATCGTTTGAAGACTGATTAAAAATGTATCTTTGCAGAAGACTGTACTCCAGGCTGGTCTGATTGGTACGATGAGCAATATCCTGATGAAGAAAATGGCGGAGATGAGGAATCTTACCAGAAGGTCATAGCCTCAGGGAAAGTGGTTTGTCTGCCTGACTCACCAGTGCAAAACATTGAATGCAAAGCAGAGAGATTCCCTAATACCCCATGGCAGGAATTGGGCCAGACAATCACTTGTGACAAGAATAAAGGACTGAAATGTGTAAGTGAGGATCAAGGAGGACTGCCATGTTACAACTACAAGGTCAGATTCTGCTGCTCCAGAGCAAGTGGACCCCCTGCACCAACTCCTTCTTCACGAAGCCCAGGTACATTGATAAAATTAGTTGCAAAGCACATGGATAATTTATTACATGTCATCATACCCATTATGTTTTCTGGGTTACATCGTATAAATATAAATGAGTTTTTAACTCCGCCACCACCGGACACAGCCAATTAGTAAGGTATGCGCTCCTCCTCCAGAACCAACTGGATCGAAGGACAAGACACCCGCACCTCCAACCTCCAGCAACAAGGAGCCAGAACCATCACCCCCAAGTCCAGGCCCAGGTAACATGGTGGAATTAGTTGCACAATCACATATGTATAATATATAAAATGCAATGATATGTTCAATGAAAGCAACCATATTCTCTGGTAGGGCGAGGTCATTGCCAGTTACAAAAGGCTTTCCGAGGGTCCTGAAGGATTGCAAAAGTGTGATTTTGTCCTGCTTTATAGTTTTCTGGTCCCATATTTGGCTCATTTTACTGGAACAGGGTGGGACTAATGGACTCTAAGCTGAGTTTGTAGCGGAATAGAAGTAACTTACTGAGCAGTAGGTCAGGCTGTTTCATAGTGACACTATCAACAATGTGGGCAGTGCTGGTGATTCAGGCAGCATAACTACATAAAAGGATGTGGTGCTAACAAAAGGGGTTTGCAGCTCACTGTGCCTTCGCGTTGATCCTCCACAACATTCTGAAGCGTTTCGTACAGTTAATTCGGGATGAAGATACTCATTGTATACTTTCTTTGCTTAATGATATACACAGTTTGTTGTATTCTCATGTGTGTTAATATGAATATATCTTTATACCAGCTGTATAATACTATTGATCAAATAGCGCAGAATGTGCATACATTACTCAGATCTCAGAAAGAAAATCGGGTTGCCCTGGATGGTAGGAAAATGTGACCACATTCGTATGATTTGTCATAGACTGCATATTTTAGGCTGCAGAGGGCAGGATAACAAATTCCTTTATTTTGCAGTAATTACATGCTCCCAAGTAAATGCAATATACCTTCTGTCAACACCCATCCCTTGCTTTTCTTTCAAAGTGACACCCAATCCCCCGGTTGAGGAAAAGCCAACAAAGCCAGCTCCAGAAGAGAGTGGTGCTCCTCCTCAAGAACCAACTGCACCGAAGGACAAGACACCCCCACCTCCAACCTCCGGCATTAAGGAGCCAGAACCCTCACCCTCAGGAGAGCCAGGTGTGTTCATTTTGTTAGATTATATATATATACACTAAGTTTACTGCTTATGATCAAATCAAACAATGTGACTTAATTTGTTAGATCTCAGAAAACAATTAAGACTTGCTAATGGATAGGTGTTGGAAAGGTGACAATCTGTGTAACAGATTGTCATAGGCTGAATATTTATAATGTGGACTGCAGAGGGCAGATTGCCACACCTCTTTATTATGCTGTACTTCCATGCTCCGCATCCCACGTTCACTAACCCGCACTGATGAGCATGATGAAGCATCGTCAAATAACCCCCCCAACCCAGACACCTTGGGGAGGCTTTAATTGAGCAGTGTATTGGCAAAGAGCTGTACATTATTTAGTATAACTGTCCAGTAACTTATTGGTTATCCAGATTAAAGTATTGTCTGCAGGTTGCTTACGACATTTTAAAAGGTTCAACTCAGAATGTTTGAGAAAACTGCATTCCCTTAAGATCCATCCTTTGCTTTTCTTTTAAAGTGCCAACGAAACCCCCTGTTGAGGAAAAGCCAACAAAGCCAGCTCCTGAAGAGAGTGGCGCTCCTCCTCAAGAACCAACTGCACCGAAGGACAAGACACCCCCACCTCCAACCTCCGGCATCAAAGAGCCAGAACCCTCACCCTCAGGAGGGCCAGGTGTGTTCATTTTGTTAGATTATATATATATATAGGAAGTATACAGCTTAGGATCAATTAAAACATAGTGACTTAATTTGTTAGATCTCAGAAACTTATTAAGACTTGATCCTGGATAGGTTTTGGATAGGTGACAATCTGTGTAACAGATGTCATAGGGTGAATATTTACAATACGGACTGCACAGAGCAGAATGCCACAGCCCTTTATTGTGATGTACTTCCATGCTCTCTATTCCACGTTCACTAACCCGCACTGAAGAGCATGATGAAGCATCGTCAAATAACCCCCCCCAACCCAGACACCGTGGGGAGGCTTTAATTGAGCAGTGTATTGGCAAAGAGCTGTACATTATTTAGTATAACTGTCCAGTAACTTATTCGTAATCCAGATTAAAGTATTGTCTGCAGGTTGCTTACAACATTTTGCAAGGTTCAACTCAGAATGTTTGAGAAATCTGCATTCCCTTAAGATCCATCCTTTCCTTTTCTTTCAAAGTGCCATCGAAACCCCCTGTTGAGGAAAAGCCAACAAAGCCAGCTCCTGAAGAGAGTGGCGCTCCTCCAGAACCAACTGCACCGAAGGACAAGACACCCCCACCTCCAACCTCCGGCATCAAGGAGCCAGAACCCTCACCCTCAGGAGGGCCAGGTGTGTTCATTTTGTTAGATTATATATATATATACAGGAAGTTTACTGCTTAGGATCAAATCAAACAAAGTGACTTAATTTGTTAGATCTCAGAAACGAATTAAGACTTGATCCTGGATAGGTTTTGGATAGGTGACAATCTGTGTAACAGATTGTCATACGCTGAATATTTATAATATGGACTTCACAGAGCAGAATGCCACAGCCCTTTATTGTGATGTACTTCCATGCTCTCCATCCCACGTTCACTAACCCGCACTGAAGAGCATGATGAAGCATCGTCAAATAACCCCCCCAACCCAGACACCATGGGGAGGCTTTAATTGAGCAGTGTATTGGCAAAGAGCTGTACATTATTTAGTATAACTGTCCAGTAACTTATTCGTAATCCAGATTAAAGTATTGTCTGCGGGATGCTTGCAACATTTTGCAAGGTTAAACTCAGAATGTTTGAGAAATCTGCATTCCCTTAAGATCCATCCTTTGCTTTTCTTTCAAAGTGCCATCGAAACCCCCTGTTGAGGAAAAGCCAACAAAGCCAGCTCCTGAAGAGAGTGGCGCTCCTCCTCAAGAACCAACTGCACCGAAGGACAAGACACCCCCACCTCCAACCTCCGGCATCAAGGAGCCAGAACCATCACCCCCAACTCCAGGCCCAGGTACCATATTGGAATTAGTTGCAAAATCAAATATGGATAATATATTAAATGGAATCATATGCTCAAATCAAGCCACCGTATGCTCTGGTAGGGTCAAAACATTGCCGGTTACAAAAGGCCATCGTAGGGTCCTGCAGAATTGTAAAAGTGTGATTTTGTCCTACTTTATAGGCTTCTGGTCCCATACTTGCCTCATTTTACTGGAACAGGGTGGGACTAACGGACTCTAAGCTGAGTTGGTAGTGGAGTAAGAGTAACTTACCAAGCAGTAGGTCAGCCTGTTCCAGAGTGACACTTCTTAAATGTGGGCAGTGATGGTGATTAAGGCAGCATAACTACGTAAAAGTAGGTGGTGCTAACAGAAGGGGTTGACAGCTAACTGTTATACTGGTAGGAACGAAGTGAACCAGCCTACAATAGATTATATCGTCCGTCCGTCCGTCCGTCCGTCCGATGTCCGATTAGGTGTAGCAACATCGCCCCCTACTGCAAACACTTGGCAGGACCCTACAAAACCTTTAGACTCAGTGAGGCTTTCCTGGCTAAACAAGTGTAACATTCCCTTATAATTCCCTGAGATAGTTTTGAATTAAAACATTGAAATTCAAAATTAACTCACAGCGGCCTAAAGCCTACAGCTAGGCCTAAAGCCTAGAACTAGGCCTCAAACTCTCCCTTCGTATCGTACCCCCGCCATTTCATTTTATTATAGCCATTCATTTGTTCGTTCCTACCAGCCCACCCCGCAGGGACCTGTTTTAGCTTTTAGCCTCCACAACATTCTGAAGCTATACGCACGTTAAATTCAGGATGAAGAGACTCATTGTATACTTCCTGTGCATAATGATATAGAAAGTTTGTTGTACACTCATAGCAATGGAGCATTCAGTTTTTATAGATTTCATAGCTTTAAGAACAATACTTTGGAGAACAAGTAGTTGATATATATCGTAATCGTTTGAAGACTGATTAAAAATGTATCTTTGCAGAAGACTGTACTCCAGGCTGGTCTGATTGGTACGATGAGCAATATCCTGATGAAGAAAATGGCGGAGATGAGGAATCTTACCAGAAGGTCATAGCCTCAGGGAAAGTGGTTTGTCTGCCTGACTCACCAGTGCAAAACATTGAATGCAAAGCAGAGAGATTCCCTAATACCCCATGGCAGGAATTGGGCCAGACAATCACTTGTGACAAGAATAAAGGACTGAAATGTGTAAGTGAGGATCAAGGAGGACTGCCATGTTACAACTACAAGGTCAGATTCTGCTGCTCCAGAGCAAGTGGACCCCCTGCACCAACTCCTTCTTCACGAAGCCCAGGTACATTGATAAAATTAGTTGCAAAGCACATGGATAATATATTACATGTCATCATACCCATTATGTTTTCTGGGTTACATCGTATAAATATAAATGAGTTTTTAACTCCGCCACCACCGGACACAGCCAATTAGTAAGGTATGCGCTCCTCCTCCAGAACCAACTGGATCGAAGGACAAGACACCCGCACCTCCAACCTCCAGCAACAAGGAGCCAGAACCATCACCCCCAAGTCCAGGCCCAGGTAACATGGTGGAATTAGTTGCACAATCACATATGTATAATATATAAAATGCAATGATATGTTCAATGAAAGCAACCATATTCTCTGGTAGGGCGAGGTCATTGCCGGTTACAAAAGGCTTTCCGAGGGTCCTGAAGGATTGCAAAAGTGTGATTTTGTCCTGCTTTATAGTTTTCTGGTCCCATATTTGGCTCATTTTACTGGAACAGGGTGGGACTAATGGACTCTAAGCTGAGTTTGTAGCGGAATAGAAGTAACTTACTGAGCAGTAGGTCAGGCTGTTTCATAGTGACACTATCAACAATGTGGGCAGTGCTGGTGATTCAGGCAGCATAACTACGTAAAAGGATGTGGTGCTAACAAAAGGGGTTTGCAGCTAACTGTGCCTTCGCGTTGATCCTCCACAACATTCTGAAGCGTTTCGTACAGTTAATTCGGGATGAAGATACTCATTGTATACTTTCTTTGCTTAATGATATACACAGTTTGTTGTATTCTCATGTGTGTTAATATGAATATATCTTTATACCAGCTGTATAATACTATTGATCAAATAGCGCAGAATGTGCATACATTACTCAGATCTCAGAAAGAAAATCGGGTTGCCCTGGATGGTAGGAAAATGTGACCACATTCGTATGATTTGTCATAGACTGCATATTTTAGGCTGCAGAGGGCAGGATAACAAATTCCTTTATTTTGCAGTAATTACATGCTCCCAAGTAAATGCAATATACCTTCTGTCAACACCCATCCCTTGCTTTTCTTTCAAAGTGACACCCAATCCCCCGGTTGAGGAAAAGCCAACAAAGCCAGCTCCAGAAGAGAGTGGTGCTCCTCCTCAAGAACCAACTGCACCGAAGGACAAGACACCCCCACCTCCAACCTCCGGCATTAAGGAGCCAGAACCCTCACCCTCAGGAGAGCCAGGTGTGTTCATTTTGTTAGATTATATATATACACTAAGTTTACTGCTTATGATCAAATCAAACAATGTGACTTAATTTGTTAGATCTCAGAAAACAATTAAGACTTGCTAATGGATAGGTGTTGGAAAGGTGACAATCTGTGTAACAGATTGTCATAGGCTGAATATTTATAATGTGGACTGCAGAGGGCAGATTGCCACACCTCTTTATTATGCTGTACTTCCATGCTCCGCATCCCACGTTCACTAACCCGCACTGATGAGCATGATGAAGCATCGTCAAATAACCCCCCCAACCCAGACACCTTGGGGAGGCTTTAATTGAGCAGTGTATTGGCAAAGAGCTGTACATAATTTAGTATAACTGTCCAGTAACTTATTCGTAATCCAGATTAAAGTATTGTCTGCAGGTTGCTTACAACATTTTACAAGGTTCAACTCAGAATGTTTGAGAAATCTGCATTTCCTTAAGATCCATCCTTTGCTTTTCTTTCAAAGTGCCATCGAAACCCCCTGTTGAGGAAAAGCCAACAAAGCCAGCTCCTGAAGAGAGTGGCGCTCCTCCTCAAGAACCAACTGCACCGAAGGACAAGACACCCCCACCTCCAACCTCCGGCATCAAGGAGCCAGAACCATCACCCCCAACTCCAGGCCCAGGTACCATATTGGAATTAGTTGCAAAATCAAATATGGATAATATATTAAATGGAATCATATGCTCAAATCAAGCCACCGTATGCTCTGGTAGGGTCAAAACATTGCCGGTTACAAAAGGCCATCGTAGGGTCCTGCAGAATTGTAAAAGTGTGATTTTGTCCTACTTTATAGGCTTCTGGTCCCATACTTGCCTCATTTGACTGGAACAGGGTGGGACTAACGGACTCTAAGCTGAGTTGGTAGTGGAGTAAGAGTAACTTACCAAGCAGTAGGTCAGCCTGTTCCAGAGTGACACTTCTTAAATGTGGGCAGTGATGGTGATTAAGGCAGCATAACTACGTAAAAGTAGGTGGTGCTAACAGAAGGGGTTGACAGCTAACTGTTATACTGGTAGGAACGAAGTGAACCAGCCTACAATAGATTATATCGTCCGTCCGTCCGTCCGTCCGATGTCCGATTAGGTGTAGCAACATCGCCCCCTACTGCAAACACTTGGCAGGACCCTACAAAACCTTTAGACTCAGTGAGGCTTTCCTGGCTAAACAAGTGTAACATTCCCTTATAATTCCCTGAGATAGTTTTGAATTAAAACATTGAAATTCAAAATTAACTCACAGCGGCCTAAAGCCTACAGCTAGGCCTAAAGCCTAGAACTAGGCCTCAAACTCTCCCTTCGTATCGTACCCCCGCGATTTCATTTTATTATAGCCATTCATTTGTTCGTTCCTACCAGCCCACCCCGCAGGGACCTGTTTTAGCTTTTAGCCTCCACAACATTCTGAAGCTATACGCACGTTAAATTCAGGATGAAGAGACTCATTGTATACTTCCTGTGCATAATGATATAGAAAGTTTGTTGTACACTCATAGCAATGGAGCATTCAGTTTTTATAGATTTCATAGCTTTAAGAACAATACTTTGGAGAACAAGTAGTTGATATATATCGTAATCGTTTGAAGACTGATTAAAAATGTATCTTTGCAGAAGACTGTACTCCAGGCTGGTCTGATTGGTACGATGAGCAATATCCTGATGAAGAAAATGGCGGAGATGAGGAATCTTACCAGAAGGTCATAGCCTCAGGGAAAGTGGTTTGTCTGCCTGACTCACCAGTGCAAAACATTGAATGCAAAGCAGAGAGATTCCCTAATACCCCATGGCAGGAATTGGGCCAGACAATCACTTGTGACAAGAATAAAGGACTGAAATGTGTAAGTGAGGATCAAGGAGGACTGCCATGTTACAACTACAAGGTCAGATTCTGCTGCTCCAGAGCAAGTGGACCCCCTGCACCAACTCCTTCTTCACGAAGCCCAGGTACATTGATAAAATTAGTTGCAAAGCACATGGATAATATATTACATGTCATCATACCCATTATGTTTTCTGGGTTACATCGTATAAATATAAATGAGTTTTTAACTCCGCCACCACCGGACACAGCCAATTAGTAAGGTATGCGCTCCTCCTCCAGAACCAACTGGATCGAAGGACAAGACACCCGCACCTCCAACCTCCAGCAACAAGGAGCCAGAACCATCACCCCCAAGTCCAGGCCCAGGTAACATGGTGGAATTAGTTGCACAATCACATATGTATAATATATAAAATGCAATGATATGTTCAATGAAAGCAACCATATTCTCTGGTAGGGCGAGGTCATTGCCAGTTACAAAAGGCTTTCCGAGGGTCCTGAAGGATTGCAAAAGTGTGATTTTGTCCTGCTTTATAGTTTTCTGGTCCCATATTTGGCTCATTTTACTGGAACAGGGTGGGACTAATGGACTCTAAGCTGAGTTTGTAGCAGAATAGAAGTAACTTACTGAGCAGTAGGTCAGGCTGTTTCATAGTGACACTATCAACAATGTGGGCAGTGCTGGTGATTCAGGCAGCATAACTACGTAAAAGGATGTGGTGCTAACAAAAGGGGTTTGCAGCTCACTGTGCCTTCGCGTTGATCCTCCACAACATTCTGAAGCGTTTCGTACAGTTAATTCGGGATGAAGATACTCATTGTATACTTTCTTTGCTTAATGATATACACAGTTTGTTGTATTCTCATGTGTGTTAATATGAATATATCTTTATACCAGCTGTATAATACTATTGATCAAATAGCGCAGAATGTGCATACATTACTCAGATCTCAGAAAGAAAATCGGGTTGCCCTGGATGGTAGGAAAATGTGACCACATTCGTATGATTTGTCATAGACTGCATATTTTAGGCTGCAGAGGGCAGGATAACAAATTCCTTTATTTTGCAGTAATTACATGCTCCCAAGTAAATGCAATATACCTTCTGTCAACACCCATCCCTTGCTTTTCTTTCAAAGTGACACCCAATCCCCCGGTTGAGGAAAAGCCAACAAAGCCAGCTCCAGAAGAGAGTGGTGCTCCTCCTCAAGAACCAACTGCACCGAAGGACAAGACACCCCCACCTCCAACCTCCGGCATTAAGGAGCCAGAACCCTCACCCTCAGGAGAGCCAGGTGTGTTCATTTTGTTAGATTATATATATACACTAAGTTTACTGCTTATGATCAAATCAAACAATGTGACTTAATTTGTTAGATCTCAGAAAACAATTAAGACTTGCTAATGGATAGGTGTTGGAAAGGTGACAATCTGTGTAACAGATTGTCATAGGCTGAATATTTATAATGTGGACTGCAGAGGGCAGATTGCCACACCTCTTTATTATGCTGTACTTCCATGCTCCGCATCCCACGTTCACTAACCCGCACTGATGAGCATGATGAAGCATCGTCAAATAACCCCCCCAACCCAGACACCTTGGGGAGGCTTTAATTGAGCAGTGTATTGGCAAAGAGCTGTACATAATTTAGTATAACTGTCCAGTAACTTATTCGTAATCCAGATTAAAGTATTGTCTGCAGGTTGCTTACAACATTTTACAAGGTTCAACTCAGAATGTTTGAGAAATCTGCATTTCCTTAAGATCCATCCTTTGCTTTTCTTTCAAAGTGCCATCGAAACCCCCTGTTGAGGAAAAGCCAACAAAGCCAGCTCCTGAAGAGAGTGGCGCTCCTCCTCAAGAACCAACTGCACCGAAGGACAAGACACCCCCACCTCCAACCTCCGGCATCAAGGAGCCAGAACCATCACCCCCAACTCCAGGCCCAGGTACCATATTGGAATTGGTTGCAAAATCAAACAGGTCCCTGCGGGGTGGGCTGGTAGGAACGAATAAGCAAAGAATATAAACATAATGTATTATGACACTTGTTTAGCCAGGAAAGCCTCACTGAGTGTAAAGGTTTTTGTAGGGTCCTGCCAAGTGTTTGCAGTAGGGGGCGATGTTGCTACACCTAATCGGACGATACGAAGGGAGAGTTTGAGGCCTAGTTCTAGGCTTTAGGCCTAGCTGTAGGCTTTAGGCCGCTGTGAGTTAATTTTTAATTTAAATGTTTTAATTAAAAGCTATCTCAGTGAATTATAAGGGAATGTTACACTTGTTTAGCCAGGAAAGCCTCACTGAGTTTAAAGGTTTTCGTACGGTCCTGCCAAGTGTTTGCAATAGGGGGCGATGTTGCTACACCTAATCGGACATCAGAAGGACGGACGGACGGACGGACGATATAATCTATTGTAGGCTGGTTCACTTCGTTCCTACCAGTAATATGGATAATATATTAAATGGAATCATATGTTCAATTCAAGCCACCGTATGCTCTGGTAGGGTCAAAACATTGCCGGTTACAAAAGGCCATCGTAGGGTCCTGAAGAATTGTAAAAGTGTGATTTTGTCCTACTTTATAGGCTTCTGGTCCCATACTTGCCTCATTTTACTGGAACAGGGTGGGACTAACGGACTCTAAGCTGAGTTCGTAGTGGAATAGGAGTAACTTACCAAGCAGTAGGTCAGCCTGTTCCAGAGTGACACTTCTTAAATGTGGGCAGTGATGGTGATTAAGGCAGCATATCTACGTAAAAGTAGGTGGTGCTAACAGAAGGGGTTGGCAGCTCACTGTTATTTAGCTTAGAGCCTCCACAACATTCTGAAGCTATACGTTTGGTTACTTCAGGATGAAGAGACTCATTGTATACTTCCTGTACATAATGATATAGAAAGTTTGTTGTACGCTCATAGCAATGGAGCATTCAGTTTTGATACATTTTATAGCTTTAAGAACATTACCTTGGAGAAAAAAGGAGTTGATATATATAGCAATTGTTTGAAGACTGATTAAGAATGTATTTTTGCAGAAGACTGTACTCCAGGCTGGTCTGACTGGTACGATGAGCAATATCCTGATGAAGAAAATGGCGGAGATGAGGAATCTTACCAGAAGGTCATAGCCTCAGGAAAAGTGGTTTGTCTGCCTGACTCACCAGTGCAAAACATTGAATGCAAAGCAGAGCGATTCCCTAATACCCCATGGCAGGAATTGGGCCAGACAATCACTTGTGACAAGAATGAAGGACTGAAATGTGTAAGTGAGGATCAAGGAGGACTGCCATGTTACAACTACAAGGTCAGATTCTGCTGCTCCAGAGCAAGTGGACCCCCTGCACCAACTCCTTCTTCACGAAGCCCAGGTACATTGATAAAATTAGTTGCAAAGCACATGGATAATATATTACATGTCATCATACCCATTATGTTTTCTGGGTTACATCGTATAAATATAAATGAGTTTTTAACTCCGCCACCACCGGACACAGCCAATTAGTAAGGTATGCGCTCCTCCTCCAGAACCAACTGGATCGAAGGACAAGACACCTGCACCTCCAACCTCCAGCAACAAGGAGCCAGAACCATCACCCCCAAGTCCAGGCCCAGGTAACATGGTGGAATTAGTTGCACAATCACATATGTATAATATATAAAATGCAATGATATGTTCAATGAAAGCAACCATATGCTCTGGTAGGGTGAGGTCATTGCCAGTTACAAAAGGCTTTCCGAGGGTCCTGAAGGATTGCAAAAGTGTGATTTTGTCCTGCTTTATAGTTTTCTGGTCCCATATTTGGCTCATTTTACTGGAACAGGGTGGGACTAATGGACTCTAAGCTGAGTTTGTAGCGGAATAGAAGTAACTTACTGAGCAGTAGGTCAGGCTGTTTCATAGTGACACTATCAACAATGTGGGCAGTGCTGGTGATTCAGGCAGCATAACTACGTAAAAGTAGGTGGTGCTAACAAAAGGGGTTTGCAGCTCACTGTGCCTTCGCGTTGATCCTCCACAACATTCTGAAGCGTTTCGTACAGTTAATTTGGGATGAAGATACTCATTGTATACTTTCTTTGCGTAATGATATACACAGTTTGTTGTATTCTCATGTGTGTTAATATGAATATATCTTTATACCAGCTGTATAATACTATTGATCAAATAGCGCAGAATGTGCATACATTAGTCAGATCTCAGAAAGAAAATCGGGTTGCCCTGGATGGTAGGAAAATGTGACCACATTCGTATGATTTGTCATAGACTGCATATTTTAGGCTGCAGAGGGCAGGATAACAAATTCCTTTATTTTGCAGTAATTACATGCTCCCAAGTAAATGCAATATACCTTCTGTCAACACCCATCCCTTGCTTTTCTTTCAAAGTGACACCCAGTCCCCCGGTTGAGGAAAAGCCAACAAAGCCAGCTCCAGAAGAGAGTGGCGCTCCTCCTCAAGAACCAACTGCACCGAAGGACAAGACACCCCCACCTCCAACCTCCGGCATTAAGGAGCCAGAACCCTCACCCTCAGGAGGGCCAGGTGTGTTCATTTTGTTAGATTATATATATACAGGAAGTTTACTGCTTAAGATCAAATCAAACAATGTCACTTAATTTGTTAGATCTCAGAAACTAATTAAGACTTGATCCTGGATAGGTGACAATCTGTGTAACAGATGTCATAGGGTGAATATTTACAAAACGGACTGCACAGAGCAGAATGCCACAGCCCTTTATTGTGATGTACTTCCATGCTCTCCATTCCACGTTCACTAACCCGCACTGAAGAGCATGATGAAGCATCGTCAAATAACCCCCCCCCCAACCCAGACACCGTGGGGAGGCTTTAATTGAGCAGTGTATTGGCAAAGAGCTGTACATTATTTAGTATAACTGTCCAGTAACTTATTCGTAATCCAGATTAAAGTATTGTCTGCAGGTTGCTTACAACATTTTACAAGGTTCAACTCAGAATGTTTGAGAAATCTGCATTCCCTTAAGATCAGGGGCGGTTTCTTCATTAGGGCGATTGGGCGACGCACCACCAATGTCATTCAACCACAGAGTCACGCTAGCCGTCACTGTCAGCCTCTGGATATAGTCCAATCAGCGTCATGTCACGTTCTGTGGAGTACCGCCTCTTTTTGGGCGATTTCACTACGGCTGAGAATCGCCCCGAGTGGCCCCATAGACTTACATTCAAAGATGTTTTTTTTCGAACGGGGGCGCTGCAATGCATTCTCTATGGCTTCCGGGAGGGCATGCACTAACGTGCTTACGTCATCATACGTGCTAACGTCATCATACGTAAGCACGTTTCATCCAACAATATAATTTATCGCCACCTAGTGGAATCTTTAATAAAATTAACTTGAGTGGTTTGTTTTAATAGTGAGTATATAAACAAACAAGATGTATTGTAAGAGTCACTTTATTTTTCATTAATATTAAAGAAGTGAAGTTGACTTTACATGCTTAAGCTGTTAATTTATTCATTGCATGGGTGGACCTTATCAATCATCCAGACATTTGCCCCCCCTGAGAGATTTTGCAGGAGCCGCCACTCACTGCTTAAGATCCATCCTTTGCTTTTCTTTCAAAGTGCCATCGAAACCCCCTGTTGAGGAAAAGCCAACAAAGCCAGGTCCTGAAGAGAGTGGCGCTCCTCCTCAAGAACCAACTGCACCAAAGGACAAGACACCCCCACCTCCAACCTCCGCCATCAAGGAGCCAGAACCCTCACCCTCAGGAGGGCCAGGTGTGTTCATTTTGTAAGATTATATATACAGGTAGTTTACTGCTTAGGATCAAATCAAACAACGTCACTTAATTTGTTAGATCTCAGAAACTAATCAAGACTTGATCCTGGATAGGTTTTGGATAGGTGATAATCTGTGTAACAGATGTCATAGGCTGAATATTTATAATATGGACTTCACAGAGCAAAATGCCACAGCCCTTTATTGTGATGTACTTCCATGTTCTCCATTCCACGTTCACTAACCCGCACTGAAGAGCATGATGAAGCATCGTCAAATAACCCCCCCCCCAACCCAGACACCGTGGGGAGGCTTTAATTGAGCAGTGTATTGGCAAAGAGCTGTACATTATTTAGTATAACTGTCCAGTAACTTATTCGTAATCCAGATTAAAGTATTGTCTGCAGGTTGCTTACAACATTTTACAAGGTTCAACTCAGAATGTTTGAGAAATCTGCATTTCCTTAAGATCCATCCTTTGCTTTTCTTTCAAAGTGCCATCGAAACCCCCTGTTGAGGAAAAGCCAACAAAGCCAGCTCCAGAAGAGAGTGGCGCTCCTCCTCAAGAACCAACTGCACCGAAGGACAAGACACCCCCACCTCCAACCTCCGGCATTAAGGAGCCAGAACCCTCACCCTCAGGAGGGCCAGGTGTGTTCATTTTGTTAGATTATATATATACAGGAAGTTTACTGCTTAGGATCAAATCAAACAATGTCACTTAATTTGTTAGATCTCAGAAACTAATTAAGACTTGATCCTGGATAGGTTTTGGATAGGTGACAATCTGTGTAACAGATGTCATAGGGTGAATATTTACAAAACGGACTGCACAGGGCAGAATGCCACAGCCCTTTATTGTGATGTACTTCCATGCTCTCCATTCCACGTTCACTAACCCACACTGAAGAGCATGATTAAGCATCGTCAAATAACCCCCCCCAACCCAGACACCGTGGGGAGGCTTTAATTGAGCAGTGTATTGGCAAAGAGCTGTACATTATTTAGTATAACTGTCCAGTAACTTATTCGTAATCCAGATTAAAGTATTGTCAGCAGGTTGCTTACAACATTTTACAAGGTTCAACTCAGAATGTTTGAGAAATCTGCATTTCCTTAAGATCCATCCTTTGCTTTTCTTTCAAAGTGCCATCGAAACCCCCTGTTGAGGAAAAGCCAACAAAGCCAGCTCCTGAAGAGAGTGGCGCTCCTCCTCAAGAATCAACTGCACCGAAGGACAAGACACCCCCACCTCCAACCTCCGGCATCAAGGAGCCAGAACCATCACCCCCAACTCCAGGCCCAGGTACCATATTGGAATTAGTTGCAAAATCAAATATGGATAATATATTAAATGGAATCATATGCTCAAATCAAGCCACCGTATGCTCTGGTAGGGTCAAAACATTGCCGGTTACAAAAGGCCATCGTAGGGTCCTGCAGAATTGTAAAAGTGTGATTTTGTCCTACTTTATAGGCTTCTGGTCCCAAACTTGCCTCATTTAACTGGAACAGGGTGGGACTAACGGACTCTAAGCTGAGTTGGTAGTGGAGTAGGAGTGACTTACCAAGCAGTCGGTCAGCCTGTTTCAGAGTGACACTTCTTAAATGTGGGCAGTGATGGTGATTAAGGCAGCATAACTACGTAAAAGTAGGTGGTGCTAACAGAAGGGGTTGACAGCTAACTGTTATACTGGTAGGAACGAAGTGAACCAGCCTACAATAGATTATATCGTCCGTCCGTCCGTCCGTCCGTCCGATGTCCGATTAGGTGTAGCAACATCGCCCCCTACTGCAAACACTTGGCAGGACCCTACAAACACCTTTAGACTCAGTGAGGCTTTCCTGGCTAAACAAGTGTAACATTCCCTTATAATTCCATGAGATAGTTTTTTTATTAAAACATTTAAATTCAAAATTAACTCACAGCGGCCTAAAGCCTACAGCTGGGCCTAAAGCCTAGAACTAGGCTTCAAACTCTCCCTTCATATCGTACCCCCGCCATTTCATTTTATTAGAGCCATTCATTTGTTCGTTCCTACCAGCCCACCCCGCAGGGACCTGTTTTAGCTTTTAGCCTCCACAACATTCTGAAGCTATACGTACGTCAAATTCAGGATGAAGAGACTCATTGTATACTTCCTGTGCATAATGATATAGAAAGTTTGTTTTACACTCATAGCAATGGAGCATCAGTTTTTATAGATTTCATAGCTATAAGAACAATACTTTGGAGAACAAGTAGTTGATATATATCGTAATCGTTTGAAGACTGATTAAAAATGTATCTTTGCAGAAGACTGTACTCCAGGCTGGTCTGATTGGTACGATGAGCAATATCCTGATGAAGAAAATGGCGGAGATGAGGAATCTTACCAGAAGGTCATAGCCTCAGGGAAAGTGGTTTGTCTGCCTGACTCACCAGTGCAAAACATTGAATGCAAAGCAGAGAGATTCCCTAATACCCCATGGCAGGAATTGGGCCAGACAATCACTTGTGACAAGAATAAAGGACTGAAATGTGTAAGTGAGGATCAAGGAGGACTGCCATGTTACAACTACAAGGTCAGATTCTGCTGCTCCAGAGCAAGTGGACCCCCTGCACCAACTCCTTCTTCACGAAGCCCAGGTACATTGATAAAATTAGTTGCAAAGCACATGGATAATATATTACATGTCATCATACCCATTATGTTTTCTGGGTTACATCGTATAAATATAAATGAGTTTTTAACTCCGCCACCACCGGACACAGCCAATTAGTAAGGTATGCGCTCCTCCTCCAGAACCAACTGGATCGAAGGACAAGACACCCGCACCTCCAACCTCCAGCAACAAGGAGCCAGAACCATCACCCCCAAGTCCAGGCCCAGGTAACATGGTGGAATTAGTTGCACAATCACATATGTATAATATATAAAATGCAATGATATGTTCAATGAAAGCAACCATATTCTCTGGTAGGGCGAGGTCATTGCCAGTTACAAAAGGCTTTCCGAGGGTCCTGAAGGATTGCAAAAGTGTGATTTTGTCCTGCTTTATAGTTTTCTGGTCCCATATTTGGCTCATTTTACTGGAACAGGGTGGGACTAATGGACTCTAAGCTGAGTTTGTAGCGGAATAGAAGTAACTTACTGAGCAGTAGGTCAGGCTGTTTCATAGTGACACTATCAACAATGTGGGCAGTGCTGGTGATTCAGGCAGCATAACTACATAAAAGGATGTGGTGCTAACAAAAGGGGTTTGCAGCTCACTGTGCCTTCGCGTTGATCCTCCACAACATTCTGAAGCGTTTCGTACAGTTAATTCGGGATGAAGATACTCATTGTATACTTTCTTTGCTTAATGATATACACAGTTTGTTGTATTCTCATGTGTGTTAATATGAATATATCTTTATACCAGCTGTATAATACTATTGATCAAATAGCGCAGAATGTGCATACATTACTCAGATCTCAGAAAGAAAATCGGGTTGCCCTGGATGGTAGGAAAATGTGACCACATTCGTATGATTTGTCATAGACTGCATATTTTAGGCTGCAGAGGGCAGGATAACAAATTCCTTTATTTTGCAGTAATTACATGCTCCCAAGTAAATGCAATATACCTTCTGTCAACACCCATCCCTTGCTTTTCTTTCAAAGTGACACCCAATCCCCCGGTTGAGGAAAAGCCAACAAAGCCAGCTCCAGAAGAGAGTGGTGCTCCTCCTCAAGAACCAACTGCACCGAAGGACAAGACACCCCCACCTCCAACCTCCGGCATTAAGGAGCCAGAACCCTCACCCTCAGGAGAGCCAGGTGTGTTCATTTTCTTAGATTATATATATACAGGAAGTTTACGGCTTAGGATCAAATCAAACAATGTCACTTAATTTGTTAGATCTCAGAAACTAATTAAGACTTGATCCTGGATAGGTTTTGGATAGGTGACAATCTGTGTAACAGATGTCATAGGGTGAATATTTACAAAACGGACTGCACAGAGCAGAATGCCACAGCCCTTTATTGTGATGTACTTCCATGCTCTCCATTCCACGTTCACTAACCCGCACTGAAGAGCATGATGAAGCATCGTCAAATAACCCCCCCCAACCCAGACACCACGGGGAGGCTTTAATTGAGCAGTGTATTGGCAAAGAGCTGTACATTATTTAGTATAACTGTCCAGTAACTTATTCGTAATCCAGATTAAAGCATTGTCTGCAGGTTGCTTACAACATTTTACAAGGTTCAACTCAGAATGTTTGAGAAATCTGCATTCCCTTAAGATCCATCCTTTGCTTTTCTTTCAAAGTGCCATCGAAACCCATTGTTGAGGAAAAGCCAACAAAGCCAGCTCCTGAAGAGAGTGGCGCTCCTCCTCAAGAACCAACTGCACCGAAGGACAAGACACCCCCACCTCCAACCTCCGGCATCAAGGAGCCAGAACCCTCACCCTCAGGAGGGCCAGGTGTGTTCATTTTGTTAGATTATATATATACACTAAGTTTACTGCTTATGATCAAATCAAACAATGTGACTTAATTTGTTAGATCTCAGTAAACAATTAAGACTTGCTAATGGATAGGTGTTGGAAAGGTGACAATCTGTGTAACAGATTGTCATAGGCTGAATATTTATAATGTGGACTGCAGAGGGCAGATTGCCACACCTCTTTATTATGCTGTACTTCCATGCTCCGCATCCCACGTTCACTAACCCGCACTGATGAGCATGATGAAGCATCGTCAAATAACCCCCCCAACCCAGACACCTTGGGGAGGCTTTAATTGAGCAGTGTATTGGCAAAGAGCTGTACATAATTTAGTATAACTGTCCAGTAACTTATTCGTAATCCAGATTAAAGTATTGTCTGCAGGTTGCTTACAACATTTTACAAGGTTCAACTCAGAATGTTTGAGAAATCTGCATTTCCTTAAGATCCATCCTTTGCTTTTCTTTCAAAGTGCCATCGAAACCCCCTGTTGAGGAAAAGCCAACAAAGCCAGCTCCTGAAGAGAGTGGCGCTCCTCCTCAAGAACCAACTGCACCGAATGACAAGACACCCCCACCTCCAACCTCCGGCATCAAGGAGCCAGAACCATCACCCCCATCTCCAGGCCCAGGTACCATATTGGAATTGGTTGCAAAATCAAACAGGTCCCTGCGGGGTGGGCTGGTAGGAACGAATAAGCAAAGAATATAAACATAATGTATTATGACACTTGTTTAGCCAGGAAAGCCTCACTGAGTGTAAAGGTTTTTGTAGGGTCCTGCCAAGTGTTTGCAGTAGGGGGCGATGTTGCTACACCTAATCGGACAATACGAAGGGAGAGTTTGAGGCCTAGTTCTAGGCTTTAGGCCTAGCTGTAGGCTTTAGGCCGCTGTGAGTTAATTTTTAATTTAAATGTTTTAATTAAAAGCTATCTCAGTGAATTATAAGGGAATGTTACACTTGTTTAGCCAGGAAAGCCTCACTGAGTTTAAAGGTTTTCGTACGGTCCTGCCAAGTGTTTGCAATAGGGGGCGATGTTGCTACACCTAATCGGACATCAGAAGGACGGACGGACGGACGGACGATATAATCTATTGTAGGCTGGTTCACTTCGTTCCTACCAGTAATATGGATAATATATTAAATGGAATCATATGTTCAATTCAAGCCACCGTATGCTCTGGTAGGGTCAAAACATTGCCGGTTACAAAAGGCCATCGTAGCGTCCTGAAGAATTGTAAAAGTGTGATTTTGTCCTACTTTATAGGCTTCTGGTCCCATACTTGCCTCATTTTACTGGAACAGGTGGGACTAACGGACTCTAAGCTGAGTTCGTAGTGGAATAGGAGTAACTTACCAAGCAGTAGGTCAGCCTGTTCCAGAGTGACACTTCTTAAATGTGGGCAGTGATGGTGATTAAGGCAGCATATCTACGTAAAAGTAGGTGGTGCTAACAGAAGGGGTTGGCAGCTCACTGTTATTTAGCTTAGAGCCTCCACAACATTCTGAAGCTAGACGTTTGGTTACTTCAGGATGAAGAGACTCATTGTATACTTCCTGTGCATAATGATATAGAAAGTTTGTTGTACGCTCATAGCAATGGAGCATTCAGTTTTGATACATTTTATAGCTTTAAGAACATTACCTTGGAGAAAAAAGGAGTTGATATATATAGCAATTGTTTGAAGACTGATTAAGAATGTATTTTTGCAGAAGACTGTACTCCAGGCTGGTCTGACTGGTACGATGAGCAATATCCTGATGAAGAAAATGGCGGAGATGAGGAATCTTACCAGAAGGTCATAGCCTCAGGAAAAGTGGTTTGTCTGCCTGACTCACCAGTGCAAAACATTGAATGCAAAGCAGAGCGATTCCCTAATACCCCATGGCAGGAATTGGGCCAGACAATCACTTGTGACAAGAATGAAGGACTGAAATGTGTAAGTGAGGATCAAGGAGGACTGCCATGTTACAACTACAAGGTCAGATTCTGCTGCTCCAGAGCAAGTGGACCCCCTGCACCAACTCCTTCTTCACAAAGCCCAGGTACATTGATAAAATTAGTTGCAAAGCACATGGATAATATATTACATGTCATCATACCCATTATGTTTTCTGGGTTACATCGTATAAATATAAATGAGTTTTTAACTCCGCCACCACCGGACACAGCCAATTAGTAAGGTATGCGCTCCTCCTCCAGAACCAACTGGATCGAAGGACAAGACACCTGCACCTCCAACCTCCAGCAACAAGGAGCCAGAACCATCACCCCCAAGTCCAGGCCCAGGTAACATGGTGGAATTAGTTGCACAATCACATATGTATAATATATAAAATGCAATGATATGTTCAATGAAAGCAACCATATTCTCTGGTAGGGCGAGGTCATTGCCAGTTACAAAAGGCTTTCCGAGGGTCCTGAAGGATTGCAAAAGTGTGATTTTATCCTGATTTATAGTTTTCTGGTCCCATATTTGGCTCATTTTACTGGAACAGGGTGGGACTAATGGACTCTAAGCTGAGTTTGTAGCGGAATAGAAGTAACTTACTGAGCAGTAGGTCAGGCTGTTTCATAGTGACACTATCAACAATGTGGGCAGTGCTGGTGATTCAGGCAGCATACCTATGTAAAAGGATGTGGTGCTAATAAAAGGGGTTTGCAGCTCACTGTGCCTTCGCGTTGATCCTGCACAACATTCTGAAGCGTTTCGTACAGTTAATTCGGGATGAAGATACTCATTGTATACTTTCTTTGCGTAATGATATACACAGTTTGTTGTATTCTCATGTGTGTTAATATGAATATATCTTTATACCAGCTGTATAATACTATTGATCAAATAGCACATAATGTGCATACATTACTCAGATCTCAGAAAGAAAATCGGGTTGCCCTGGATGGTAGGAAAATGTGACCACATTCGTATGAATTGTCATAGACTGCATATTTTAGTCTGCAGAGGGCAGGATAACAAATTCCTTTATTTTGCAGTAATTACATGCTCCCAAGTAAATGCAATATACCTTCTGTCAACACCCATCCCTTGCTTTTCTTTCAAAAGTGACACCCAATCCCCCGGTTGAGGAAAAGCCAACAAAGCCAGCTCCAGAAGAGAGTGGCGCTCCTCCTCAAGAACCAACTGCACCGAAGGACAAGACACCCCCACCTCCAACCTCCGGCATTAAGGAGCCAGAACCCTCACCCTCAGGAGTGCCAGGTGTGTTCATTTTGTTAGATTATATATATACAGGAAGTTTACTGCTTAGGATCAAATCAAACAATGTCACTTAATTTGTTTGATCTCAGAAACTAATTAAGACTTGATCCTGGATAGGTTTTGGATAGGTGACAATCTGTGTAACAGATGTCATAGGGTGAATATTTACAAAACGGACTGCACAGAGCAGAATGCCACAGCCCTTTATTGTGATGTACTTCCATGCTCTCCATTCCACGTTCACTAACCCGCACTGAAGAGCATGATGAAGCATCGTCAAATAACCCCCCCCCCAACCCAGACACCGTGGGGAGGCTTTAATTGAGCAGTGTATTGGCAAAGAGCTGTACATTATTTAGTATAACTGTCCAGTAACTTATTCGTAATCCAGATTAAAGTATTGTCTGCAGGTTGCTTACAACATTTTACAAGGTTCAACTCAGAATGTTTGAGAAATCTGCATTCCCTTAAGATCAGGGGCGGTTTCTTCATTAGGGCGATTGGGCGACGCACCACCAATGTCATTCAACCACAGAGTCACGCTAGCCGTCACTGTCAGCCTCTGGATATAGTCCAATCAGCGTCATGTCACGTTCTGTGGAGTACCGCCTCTTTTTGGGCGATTTCACTACGGCTGAGAATCGCCCCGAGTGGCCCCATAGACTTACATTCAAAGATGTTTTTTTTCGAACGGGGGCGCTGCAATGCATTCTCTATGGCTTCCGGGAGGGCATGCACTAACGTGCTTACGTCATCATACGTGCTAACGTCATCATACGTAAGCACGTTTCATCCAACAATATAATTTATCGCCACCTAGTGGAATCTTTAATAAAATTAACTTGAGTGGTTTGTTTTAATAGTGAGTATATAAACAAACAAGATGTATTGTAAGAGTCACTTTATTTTTCATTAATATTAAAGAAGTGAAGTTGCCTTTACATGCTTAAGCTGTTAATTTATTCATTGCATGGGTGGACCTTATCAATCATCCAGACATTTGCCCCCCCTGAGAGATTTTGCAGGAGCCGCCACTGCTTAAGATCCATCCTTTGCTTTTCTTTCAAAGTGCCATCGAAACCCCCTGTTGAGGAAAAGCCAACAAAGCCAGCTCCTGAAGAGAGTGGCGCTCCTCCTCAAGAACCAACTGCACCGAAGGACAAGACACCCCCACCTCCAACCTCCGGCATCAAGGAGCCAGAACCCTCACCCTCAGGAGGGCCAGGTGTGTTCATTTTGTTAGATTATATATATACACGAAGTTTACTGCTTAGGATCAAATCAAACAATGTGACTTAATTTTTTAGATCTCAGAAAACAATTAATACTTGCTAATGGATAGGTGTTGGATAGGTGACAATCTGTGCAACAGATTGTCATAGGCTGAATATTTATAATGTGGACTGCAGAGGGCAGATTGCCACACCTCTTTATTATGCTGTACTTCCATGCTCCCCATCCCACGTTCACTAATCGGCACTGATGAGTATGATGAAGCATCGTCAAATAACCCCCCCAACCCAGACACCATGGGGAAGCTTTAATTGAGCAGTGTATTGGCAAAGAGCTGTACATTATTTAGTATAACTGTCCAGTAACGTATTCGTAATCCAGATTAAAGTATTGTCTGCAGGTTGCTTACAACATTTTACAAGGTTCAACTCAGAATGTTTGAGAAATCTGCATTCCCTTAAGATCCATCCTTTGCTTTTCTTTCAAAGTGCCATCGAAACCCCCTGTTGAGGAAAAGCCAACAAAGCCAGCTCCTGAAGAGAGTGGCGCTCCTCCTCAAGAACCAACTGCACCGAAGGACAAGACACCCCCACCTCCAACCTCCGGCATAAAGGAGCCAGAACCCTCACCCTCAGGAGGGCCAGGTGTGTTCATTTTGTTAGATTACATATTTACACGAAGTTTACTGCTTAGGATCAAATCAAACAATGTGACTTATTTTGTTAGATCTCAGAAAACAATTAAGACGTGCTAATGGATAGGTGTTGGATAGGTGACAATCTGTGTAACAGATTGTCATAGGCTGAATATTTATAATGTGGACTGCAGAGGGCAGATTGCCACACCTCTTTATTATGCTGTACTTCCATGCTCCCCATCCCACGTTCACTAACCCGCACTGATGAGCATGATGAAGCATCGTCAAATAACCCCCCCAACCCAGACACCTTGGGGAGGCTTTAATTGAGCAGTGTATTGGCAAAGAGCTGTACATAATTTAGTATAACTGTCCAGTAACTTATTCGTAATCCAGATTAAAGTATTGTCTGCAGGTTGCTTACAACATTTTACAAGGTTCAACTCAGAATGTTTGAGAAATCTGCATTTCCTTAAGATCCATCCTTTGCTTTTCTTTCAAAGTGCCATCGAAACCCCCTGTTGAGGAAAAGCCAACAAAGCCAGCTCCTGAAGAGAGTGGCGCTCCTCCTCAAGAACCAACTGCACCGAAGGACAAGACACCCCCACCTCCAACCTCTGGCAACAAGGAGCCAGAACCATCACCCCCAACTCCAGGCCCAGGTACCATATTGGAATTAGTTGCAAAATCAAACAGGTCCCTGCGGGGTGGGCTGGTAGGACCGAATAAGCAAAGAATATAAACATAATGTATTATGACACTTGTTTAGCCAGGAAAGCCTCACTGAGTGTAAAGGTTTTTGTAGGGTCAAGCCAAGTGTTTGCAGTAGGGGGCAATGTTGCTACACCTAATCGGACGATACGAAGGGAGAGTTTGAGGCCTAGTTCTAGGCTTTAGGCCTAGCTGTAGGCTTTAGGCCGCTGTGAGTTAATTTTTAATTTAAATGTTTAAATTAAAAGCTATCTCAGTGAATTATAAGGGAATGTTACACTTGTTTAGCCAGGAAAGCCTCACTGAGTTTAAAGGTTTTCGTAGGGTCCTGCCAAGTGTTTGCAATAGGGGGCGATGTTGCTACACCTAATCGGACATCAGAAGGACGGACGGACGGACGGACGATATAATCTATTGTAGGCTGGTTCACTTCGTTCCTACCAGTAATATGGATAATATATTAAATGGAATCATATGTTCAATTCAAGCCACCGTATGCTCTGGTAGGGTCAAAACATTGCCGGTTACAAAAGGCCATCGTAGGGTCCTGAAGAATTGTAAAAGTGTGATTTTGTCCTACTTTATAGGCTTCTGGTTCCATACTTGCCTCATTTTACTGGAACAGGGTGGGACTAACGGACTCTAAGCTGAGTTCGTAGTGGAATAGGAGTAACTTACCAAGCAGTCGGTCAGCCTGTTTCAGGGTGACACTTCTTAAATGTGGGCAGTGATGGTGATTAAGGCAGCATAACTACGTAAACGTAGGTGGTGCTAACAGAAGGTGTTGGCAGCTCACTTTATTTAGCTTTGAGCCTCCACAACATTCTGAAGCTATACGTTCGGTTAATTCAGGATGAAGAGACTCATTGTATACTTCCTGTGCATAATGATATAGAAAGTTTGTTGAACGCTCATAGCAATGGAGCATTCAGTTTTGATTGATTTCATAGCTTTAAGAACAATACCTTGGAGAAAAAGTAGTTGATATATATCGTAATCGTTTGAAGACTGATTAAAAATGTATCTTTGCAGAAGACTGTACTCCAGGCTGGTCTGATTGGTACGATGAGCAATATCCTGATGAAGAAAATGGCGGAGATGAGGAATCTTACCAGAAGGTTATAGCCTCAGGGAAAGTGGTTTGTCTGCCTGACTCACCAGTGCAAAACATTGAATGCAAAGCAGAGCGATTCCCTAATACCCCATGGCAGGAATTGGGCCAGACAATCACTTGTGACAAGAATGAAGGACTGAAATGTGTAAATGAGGATCAAGGAGGACTGCCATGTTACAACTACAAGGTCAGATTCTGCTGCTCCAGAGCAGGTGGACCCCCGGCACCACCCATTACTCAGGCCCCAACCAAAGGGGCCCCTGAGAAACCACCAACAGCAGCTGCTCCGGAAACAACGAAAAGGAAACCAAAGTCCCCACCAGTGCCTAAAGAGACGACTATAGGTGAAGGTAACTTTGACAATGGTGACATGAACAACATCAATTCTCTGCTAGTTAAAATAAATTACGTCAGTAAAATTACCGACCTTCACCCTGTAAACATTCCACCAATCAGAAGTATTGTATTTTTATTGGAATCAAAAACAGCTTTTACTCAACATTGAAAACCTTACTTTGGGAAAAAATAACAATGCTTTGGCAGTTTTTCTAATATTAGACTTATGAATATATTCGAAACACGTGAGATCAAAAACATTTAAAATGACTTTAAACACGTTTTGTGACGTCACATGATAGGTTATAATCCACGTTTAATAATGGACGTTTGAAAAGTAAACAATCAAGTAAAATACATTGCCCTTGTATGCATGCTATATAGATAAACATCATGCTACAGGTATCCACGTATTAAATACACACATTACACCTGGATAATTTCCCAATTTCTGATGTTAACACAATGCTCCAGATACTAATTTGCTGAAGTTATTGTTCCCCATTCCACTCGTTCCTATGATTCAATGTGACCAAACTCAAAACTATTTACCTGTCCTAACAAAAAATATTTTGGGAGATGTAATATTCAGTGATAATGATGATGTGTATTATTTATGCGATACACACATCATAATTCAAGTATATTTTTTGCAGAATGGATTGTTCCAGCAACACAGCAACCAATTGAGGCTACAAAACCCACCAAACAAGGTAAGGATTGGAGTGTGGGAACAGAATCTTGAGGCCTGTTTGAATGCATACATATGGTTGAAATATTTTGCTAAATCTGCTGGAATCTCATCACTGATTAATGTTATATGTTTGCAGAAGAGTGTGCTTTAGGCTGGTCTGAGTGGTATGATGATCAATACCCTGATGAAGAAAATGGCGGAGATGAGGAATCCTACCAAAAGGTTATAGAGTCGGGGAAAGAGGTCTGTCTGCCTGACTCATCAGTGGAAAAAATTGACTGCAAAGCAGAGAGATTCCCTAATACTCCATGGGAGGAATTGGGCCAGACGATCACTTGTGACAAGAGCACAGGCTTGAAATGCTCTAATAACGATCAGGACTTTCTGCCATGTTATAACTACAAGGTCAGATTCTGCTGCTCCAGAGCAGGTGGACCCCCTGCACCAATTCCATCTAAAGCAAGCCCAGGTACCATTCTGGAATTAGTTGCAAAATCACATAGTTAATATATTAAATGCCATCATTCATAGTTGAGTTTTTTTGTTGGATCAGGTAAATGTGTATTTAAATGCACCACCACCTGGCAAAGCCAATCAGTGAGGTTTGCACTCTTCCTCCAGAACCAACTGCATCGAAGGACAAGACACCTGCACCACCAACCACTGGCATCAAGGAGCCAGAACCCTCAAAGCCAGAAGGGCCAGGTGTGTCCATGCTCTACGAATATATATAGACAGGATGTATATTTCTCAGAATCAAATCACTCAAAATGTGACTACATTTTTAGATCTCAGAGACGAAGTATGATTGTAACTGGATGGTATGAATGGGTGACCACGTCCGCTAACATGATTTATAAACTGCAAGTTATAGGATGCAGAGGGCTGAATGCTAATCTAATTTATTGTGCTGTACGTCCATGCTCCCACGTTTTTTAATTGTATATTCTTTCAACATCTATCCCTTGCTTTTCTTTCAAAGTGACACCGAAACCACCGGTTGAGGAAAAGACAACAAAGGCAGTTCCAGAAGAGAGCGGCCCTCCTCCTCCAGAACCAACTGCATCGAAGGAGAAGTCACCCGCACCTCCAACCTCCAGCAACAAGGAGCCAGAACCATCACCCTCAACTCCAGGCCCAGGTACCATGGTGGAATTAGTTGCAACAAAACATGTGTATAATAAATTACATGCAATCATATGTTCAGTAAAAAGCAACCACATGTTCTGGTTGTGCAGGGACATTCCTGGTTACAAAAAGGCTATTCTAGTGTCCTGAAGCATTTAAAATATGGGCTTTTGTCCTGCTTTGCAGTCTACTGGTCCAAAACTTGGCTCATTTACTGGAACAGGGTATGACTAGCAGACTCTAGGCTGGGTTGGTAGCAGAATGGGAGGAATTTACGGAGCAGTAGGTCAGCCTGTGTCAGAGTAATTGAGCGACCGTGACTTCGTAAATGTATTTGGTGCTAACAGAAGGGGTATGGCAGCTCACCAGGCTTTCGGGTTGATACTCAACAAAAATTTAAGTAGCTCTATGTTCAGTCCATTCATGATAAAAACTCACTGTATACTTGCTGTACGTAAATACATGTTTTACTGTACACTCGTAGCCAGCGTGCATTCATAGGTATCATGCATTTTATAGCTGTCAGAACATTACTTTGTAGAAATGTAGTTGATATATAGTAACAGTTTGAAGACTGAATAAAAATGTATCTTTGCAGAAGACTGTATTCCAGGCTGGTCTGACTGGTACGATGAGCAATATCCTGATGAAGAAAATGGCGGAGATGAGGAATCTTACCAGAAGGTTATAGCCTCAGGGAAAGTGGTTTGTCTGCCTGACTCACCAGTGCAAAACATTGAATGCAAAGCAGAGAGATTCCCTAATACCCCATGGGAGGAATTGGGCCAGACAATAACTTGTGACAAGAATAAAGGACTGAAATGTGTAAATGAGGATCAAGGAGGACTGCCGTGTTACAACTACAAGGTCAGATTCTGCTGCTCCAGAGCAGGTGGACCCCCTGCACCAATTCCATCTAAAGCAAGCCCAGGTACCATTCTGGAATTAGTTGCACAATCACATCGATAATATATGAAATGCCATCATTCATAATTGTGTTTTTTTGGGTTAGATCAGGTAAATGTGTATTTAAATGCCCCACCACCTGGCAAAGCCAATCAGTGAGGTTTGCACTCTTCCTCCAGAACCAACTGCATCGAAGGACAAGACACCTGCACCTCCAACCTCTGGCATCAAGGAGCCAGAACCCTCAAAGCCAGAAGGGCCAGGTGTGTCCATGCTCTACGAATATATATAGACAGGATGTATATTTCTCAGAATCAAATCACTCAAAATGTGACTACATTTTTAGATCTCAGAGACGAAGTATGATTGTAACTGGATGGTATGAATGGGTGACCACGTCCGCTAACATGATTTATAAACTGCAAGTTATAGGATGCAGAGGGCTGAATGCTAATCTAATTTATTGTGCTGTACGTCCATGCTCCCACGTTTTTTAAATGTATATTCTTTCAACATCTATCCCTTGCTTTTCTTTCAAAGTGACACCGAAACCGCCGGTTGAGGAAAAGACAACAAAGGCAGTTCCAGAAGAGAGCGGCCCTCCTCCTCCAGAACCAACTGCATCGAAGGAGAAGTCACCCGCACCTCCAACCTCCAGCAACAAGGAGCCAGAACCATCACCCCCAGAAGGTCCAGGTGTGTTCATTTTGCAAGATTTTACATATAAATTCAGGCTGTATAATACTTAGGATCAAATCATACAATGTGACTAAATATGTTAGATCTCATAATCGAATTAGACTTGCACCTGGATGAGGTTTGGATGGGTGACTACTTGTGTAACAGATATCATAGTCAAATATTTTACAATGTGGCTGGAGAGGGCAGAATGCCACGCACCTTTATTGTTCTGTATGTCCATGCTCCCACGTCTAAACAATCTACATTCTGTCAACATCCATCCCTTAACTTTCTTTCAAAGTGACATCAAAACCCCCAGTTGAAGAAAAGCCAACAAAACCAGCTCCAGAAGAGAGTGGCGCTCCTCCTCAAGAACCAACTGGATCGAAGGACAAGACACCCCCACCTCCAACCTCCAGCAACAAGGAGCCAGAACCCTCAAAGCCAGAAGGGCCAGGTGTGTCCATGCTCTACGAATATATATAGACAGGATGTATATTTCTCAGAATCAAATCACTCAAAATGTGACTACATTTTTAGATCTCAGAGACGAAGTATGATTGTAACTGGATGGTATGAATGGGTGACCACGTCCGCTAACATGATTTATAAACTGCAAGTTATAGGATGCAGAGGGCTGAATGCTAATCTAATTTATTGTGCTGTACGTCCATGCTCCCACGTTTTTAAAATGTATATTCTTTCAACATCTATCCCTTGCTTTTCTTTCAAAGTGACACCGAAACCGCCGGTTGAGGAAAAGACAACAAAGGCAGTTCCAGAAGAGAGCGGCCCTCCTCCTCCAGAACCAACTGCATCGAAGGAGAAGTCACCCGCACCTCCAACCTCCAGCAACAAGGAGCCAGAACCATCACCCCCAGAAGGTCCAGGTGTGTTCATTTTGCAAGATTTTACATATAAATTCAGGCTGTATAATACTTAGGATCAAATCATACAATGTGACTAAATATGTTAGATCTCATAATCGAATTAGACTTGCACCTGGATGAGGTTTGGATGGGTGACTACTTGTGTAACAGATATCATAGTCAAATATTTTACAATGTGGCTGGAGAGGGCAGAATGCCACGCACCTTTATTGTTCTGTATGTCCATGCTCCCACGTCTAAACAATCTACATTCTGTCAACATCCATCCCTTAACTTTCTTTCAAAGTGACATCAAAACCCCCAGTTGAAGAAAAGCCAACAAAACCAGCTCCAGAAGAGAGTGGCGCTCCTCCTCAAGAACCAACTGGATCGAAGGACAAGACACCCCCACCTCCAACCTCCAGCAACAAGGAGCCAGAACCCTCAAAGCCAGAA
The DNA here is from genome assembly GCF_964198595.1 of Lampetra fluviatilis. Lineage (NCBI taxonomy): Eukaryota > Metazoa > Chordata > Hyperoartia > Petromyzontiformes > Petromyzontidae > Lampetra > Lampetra fluviatilis. The sequence goes on along the minus strand of NC_136346.1, from coordinate 621,876 downwards.
GGGCCAGGTGTGTCCATGCTCTACGAATATATATAGACAGGATGTATATTTCTCAATCAAATCACTCAAAATGTGACTACATTTTTAGATCTCAGAGACGAAGTATGATTGTAACTGGATGGTATGAATGGGTGACCACGTCCGCTAACATGATTTATAAACTGCAAGTTATAGGATGCAGAGGGCTGAATGCTAATCTAATTTATTGTGCTGTACGTCCATGCTCCCACGTTTTTTAATTGTATATTCCTTCAACATCTATCCCTTGCTTTTCTTTCAAAGTGACACCGAAACCGCCGGTTGAGGACAAGACAACAAAGGCAGTTCCAGAAGAGAGTGGCGCTCCTCCTCAAGAACCAACTGCATCGAAGGAGAAGTCACCCGCACCTCCAACCTCCAGCAACAAGGAGCCAGAACCATCACCCTCAACTCCAGGCCCAGGTACCATGGTGGAATTAGTTGCAACAAAACATGTGTATAATAAATTACATGCAATCATATGTTCAGTAAAAAGAAACCACATGTTCTAGTTGTGCAGGGACATTCCTGGTTACAAAAAGGCTATTCTAGTGTCCTGAAGCATTTAAAATATGGGCTTTTGTCCTGCTTTGCAGTCTACTGGTCCAAAACTTGGCTCATTTACTGGAACAGGGTATGACTAACAGACTCTAGGCTGGGTTGGTAGCAGAATGGGAGGAATTTACGGAGCAGTAGGTCAGCCTGTGTCAGAGTAATTGAGCGACCGTGACTTCGTAAATGTATTTGGTGCTAACAGAAGGGGTATGGCAGCTCACCAGGCTTTCGGGTTGATACTCAACACAAATTTAAGTAGCTCTATGTTCAGTCCATTCATGATAAAAACTCACTGTATACTTGCTGTACGTAAATACATGTTTTACTGTACACTCGTAGCCAGCGTGCATTCATAGGTATCATGCAATTTATAGCTGTCAGAACATTACTTTGTACAAATGTAGTTGATATATAGTAACAGTTTGAAGACTGATTAAAAATGTATCTTTGCAGAAGACTGTACTCCAGGCTGGTCTGACTGGTACGATGAGCAATATCCTGATGAAGAAAATGGCGGAGATGAGGAATCTTACCAGAAGGTTATAGCCTCAGGGAAAGTGGTTTGTCTGCCTGACTCACCAGTGCAAAACATTGAATGCAAAGCAGAGAGATTCCCTAATACCCCATGGGAGGAATTGGGCCAGACAATAACTTGTGACAAGAATAAAGGACTGAAATGTGTAAATGAGGATCAAGGAGGACTGCCGTGTTACAACTACAAGGTCAGATTCTGCTGCTCCAGAGCAGGTGGACCCCCTGCACCAATTCCATCTAAAGCAAGCCCAGGTACCATTCTGGAATTAGTTGCACAATCACATCGATAATATATGAAATGCCATCATTCATAATTGTGTTTTTTTGGGTTAGATCAGGTAAATGTGTATGTAAATGCACCAACACCTGGCAAAGCCAATCAGTGAGGTTTGCACTCTTCCTCCAGAACCAACTGCATCGAAGGACAAGACACCCGCACCTCCAACCTCTGGCATCAAGGAGCCAGAACCCTCAAAGCCAGAAGGGCCAGGTGTGTCCATGCTCTACGAATATATATAGACAGGATGTATATTTCTCAGAATCAAATCACTCAAAATGTGACTACATTTTTAGATCTCAGAGACGAAGTATGATTGTAACTGGATGGTATGAATGGGTGACCACGTCCGCTAACATGATTTATAAACTGCAAGTTATAGGATGCAGAGGGCTGAATGCTAATCTAATTTATTGTGCTGTACGTCCATGCTCCCACGTTTTTTAATTGTATATTCCTTCAACATCTATCCCTTGCTTTTCTTTCAAAGTGACACCGAAACCGCCGGTTGAGGACAAGACAACAAAGGCAGTTCCAGAAGAGAGTGGCGCTCCTCCTCAAGAACCAACTGCATCGAAGGAGAAGTCACCCGCACCTCCAACCTCCAGCAACAAGGAGCCAGAACCATCACCCTCAACTCCAGGCCCAGGTACCATGGTGGAATTAGTTGCAACAAAACATGTGTATAATAAATTACATGCAATCATATGTTCAGTAAAAAGCAACCACATGTTCTAGTTGTGCAGGGACATTCCTGGTTCCAAAAAGGCTATTCTAGTGTCCTGAAGCATTTAAAATATGGGCTTTTGTCCTGCTTTGCAGTCTACTGGTCCAAAACTTGGCTCATTTACTGGAACAGGGTATGACTAACAGACTCTAGGCTGGGTTGGTAGCAGAATGGGAGGAATTTACGGAGCAGTAGGTCAGCCTGTGTCAGAGTAATTGAGCGACCGTGACTTCGTAAATGTATTTGGTGCTAACAGAAGGGGTATGGCAGCTCACCAGGCTTTCGGGTTGATACTCAACAAAAATTTAAGTAGCTCTATGTTCAGTCCATTCATGATAAAAACTCACTGTATACTTGCTGTACGTAAATACATGTTTTACTGTACACTCGTAGCCAGCGTGCATTCATAGGTATCATGCATTTTATAGCTGTCAGAACATTACTTTGTAGAAATGTAGTTGATATATAGTAACAGTTTGAAGACTGATTAAAAATGTATCTTTGCAGAAGACTGTATTCCAGGCTGGTCTGACTGGTACGATGAGCAATATCCTGATGAAGAAAATGGCGGAGATGAGGAATCTTACCAGAAGGTTATAGCCTCAGGGAAAGTGGTTTGTCTGCCTGACTCACCAGTGCAAAACATTGAATGCAAAGCAGAGAGATTCCCTAATACCCCATGGGAGGAATTGGGCCAGACAATAACTTGTGACAAGAATAAAGGACTGAAATGTGTAAATGAGGATCAAGGAGGACTTCCATGTTACAACTACAAGGTCAGATTCTGCTGCTCCAGAGCCGGTGGACCCCCTGCACCAATTCCATCTAAAGCAAGCCCAGGTACCATTCTGGAATTAGTTGCAAAATCACATCGATAATACATTAAATGCCATCATTCATAATTGTGTTTTTTTGGGTTATATCAGGTGAATGTGTATGTAAATGCACCAACACCTGGCACAGCCAATCAGTGAGGTTTGCACTCTTCCTCCAGAACCAACTGCATCGAAGGACAAGACACCCCCACCTCCAACCTCCAGCAACAAGGAGCCAGAACCCTCAAAGCCAGAAGGGCCAGGTGTGTCCATGCTCTACGAATATATATAGACAGGATGTATATTTCTCAGAATCAAATCACTCAAAATGTGACTACATTTTTAGATCTCAGAGACGAAGTATGATTGTAACTGGATGGTATGAATGGGTGACCACGTCCGCTAACATGATTTATAAACTGCAAGTTATAGGATGCAGAGGGCTGAATGCTAATCTAATTTATTGTGCTGTACGTCCATGCTCCCACGTTTTTTAATTGTATATTCTTTCAACATCTATCCCTTGCTTTTCTTTCAAAGTGACACCGAAACCGCCGGTTGAGGAAAAGACAACAAAGGCAGTTCCAGAAGAGAGCGGCCCTCCTCCTCCAGAACCAACTGCATCGAAGGAGAAGTCACCCGCACCTCCAACCTCCAGCAACAAGGAGCCAGAACCATCACCCCCAGAAGGTCCAGGTGTGTTCATTTTGCAAGATTTTACATATAAATTCAGGCTGTATAATACTTAGGATCAAATCATACAATGTGACTAAATATGTTAGATCTCATAATCGAATTAGACTTGCACCTGGATGAGGTTTGGATGGGTGACTACTTGTGTAACAGATATCATAGTCAAATGTATTTGGTGCTAACAGAAGGGGTATGGCAGCTCACCAGGCTTTCGGGTTGATACTCAACAAAAATTTAAGTAGCTCTATGTTCAGTCCATTCATGATAAAAACTCACTGTATACTTGCTGTACGTAAATACATGTTTTACTGTACACTCGTAGCCAGCGTGCATTCATAGGTATCATGCATTTTATAGCTGTCAGAACATTACTTTGTAGAAATGTAGTTGATATATAGTAACAGTTTGAAGACTGAATAAAAATGTATCTTTGCAGAAGACTGTATTCCAGGCTGGTCTGACTGGTACGATGAGCAATATCCTGATGAAGAAAATGGCGGAGATGAGGAATCTTACCAGAAGGTTATAGCCTCAGGGAAAGTGGTTTGTCTGCCTGACTCACCAGTGCAAAACATTGAATGCAAAGCAGAGAGATTCCCTAATACCCCATGGGAGGAATTGGGCCAGACAATAACTTGTGACAAGAATAAAGGACTGAAATGTGTAAATGAGGATCAAGGAGGACTGCCGTGTTACAACTACAAGGTCAGATTCTGCTGCTCCAGAGCAGGTGGACCCCCTGCACCAATTCCATCTAAAGCAAGCCCAGGTACCATTCTGGAATTAGTTGCACAATCACATCGATAATATATGAAATGCCATCATTCATAATTGTGTTTTTTTGGGTTAGATCAGGTAAATGTGTATTTAAATGCCCCACCACCTGGCAAAGCCAATCAGTGAGGTTTGCACTCTTCCTCCAGAACCAACTGCATCGAAGGACAAGACACCTGCACCTCCAACCTCTGGCATCAAGGAGCCAGAACCCTCAAAGCCAGAAGGGCCAGGTGTGTCCATGCTCTACGAATATATATAGACAGGATGTATATTTCTCAGAATCAAATCACTCAAAATGTGACTACATTTTTAGATCTCAGAGACGAAGTATGATTGTAACTGGATGGTATGAATGGGTGACCACGTCCGCTAACATGATTTATAAACTGCAAGTTATAGGATGCAGAGGGCTGAATGCTAATCTAATTTATTGTGCTGTACGTCCATGCTCCCACGTTTTTTAAATGTATATTCTTTCAACATCTATCCCTTGCTTTTCTTTCAAAGTGACACCGAAACCGCCGGTTGAGGAAAAGACAACAAAGGCAGTTCCAGAAGAGAGCGGCCCTCCTCCTCCAGAACCAACTGCATCGAAGGAGAAGTCACCCGCACCTCCAACCTCCAGCAACAAGGAGCCAGAACCATCACCCCCAGAAGGTCCAGGTGTGTTCATTTTGCAAGATTTTACATATAAATTCAGGCTGTATAATACTTAGGATCAAATCATACAATGTGACTAAATATGTTAGATCTCATAATCGAATTAGACTTGCACCTGGATGAGGTTTGGATGGGTGACTACTTGTGTAACAGATATCATAGTCAAATATTTTACAATGTGGCTGGAGAGGGCAGAATGCCACGCACCTTTATTGTTCTGTATGTCCATGCTCCCACGTCTAAACAATCTACATTCTGTCAACATCCATCCCTTAACTTTCTTTCAAAGTGACATCAAAACCCCCAGTTGAAGAAAAGCCAACAAAACCAGCTCCAGAAGAGAGTGGCGCTCCTCCTCAAGAACCAACTGGATCGAAGGACAAGACACCCCCACCTCCAACCTCCAGCATCAAGGAGCCAGAACCCTCAAAGCCAGAAGGGCCAGGTGTGTCCATGCTCTACGAATATATATAGACAGGATGTATATTTCTCAGAATCAAATCACTCAAAATGTGACTACATTTTTAGATCTCAGAGACGAAGTATGATTGTAACTGGATGGTATGAATGGGTGACCACGTCCGCTAACATGATTTATAAACTGCAAGTTATAGGATGCAGAGGGCTGAATGCTAATCTAATTTATTGTGCTGTACGTCCATGCTCCCACGTTTTTTAAATGTATATTCTTTCAACATCTATCCCTTGCTTTTCTTTCAAAGTGACACCGAAACCGCCGGTTGAGGAAAAGACAACAAAGGCAGTTCCAGAAGAGAGCGGCCCTCCTCCTCCAGAACCAACTGCATCGAAGGAGAAGTCACCCGCACCTCCAACCTCCAGCAACAAGGAGCCAGAACCATCACCCCCAGAAGGTCCAGGTGTGTTCATTTTGCAAGATTTTACATATAAATTCAGGCTGTATAATACTTAGGATCAAATCATACAATGTGACTAAATATGTTAGATCTCATAATCGAATTAGACTTGCACCTGGATGAGGTTTGGATGGGTGACTACTTGTGTAACAGATATCATAGTCAAATATTTTACAATGTGGCTGGAGAGGGCAGAATGCCACGCACCTTTATTGTTCTGTATGTCCATGCTCCCACGTCTAAACAATCTACATTCTGTCAACATCCATCCCTTAACTTTCTTTCAAAGTGACATCAAAACCCCCAGTTGAAGAAAAGCCAACAAAACCAGCTCCAGAAGAGAGTGGCGCTCCTCCTCAAGAACCAACTGGATCGAAGGACAAGACACCCCCACCTCCAACCTCCAGCAACAAGGAGCCAGAACCCTCAAAGCCAGAAGGGCCAGGTGTGTCCATGCTCTACGAATATATATAGACAGGATGTATATTTCTCAGAATCAAATCACTCAAAATGTGACTACATTTTTAGATCTCAGAGACGAAGTATGATTGTAACTGGATGGTATGAATGGGTGACCACGTCCGCTAACATGATTTATAAACTGCAAGTTATAGGATGCAGAGGGCTGAATGCTAATCTAATTTATTGTGCTGTACGTCCATGCTCCCACGTTTTTTAAATGTATATTCTTTCAACATCTATCCCTTGCTTTTCTTTCAAAGTGACACCGAAACCGCCGGTTGAGGAAAAGACAACAAAGGCAGTTCCAGAAGAGAGCGGCCCTCCTCCTCCAGAACCAACTGCATCGAAGGAGAAGTCACCCGCACCTCCAACCTCCAGCAACAAGGAGCCAGAACCATCACCCCCAGAAGGTCCAGGTGTGTTCATTTTGCAAGATTTTACATATAAATTCAGGCTGTATAATACTTAGGATCAAATCATACAATGTGACTAAATATGTTAGATCTCATAATCGAATTAGACTTGCACCTGGATGAGGTTTGGATGGGTGACTACTTGTGTAACAGATATCATAGTCAAATATTTTACAATGTGGCTGGAGAGGGCAGAATGCCACGCACCTTTATTGTTCTGTATGTCCATGCTCCCACGTCTAAACAATCTACATTCTGTCAACATCCATCCCTTAACTTTCTTTCAAAGTGACATCAAAACCCCCAGTTGAAGAAAAGCCAACAAAACCAGCTCCAGAAGAGAGTGGCGCTCCTCCTCAAGAACCAACTGGATCGAAGGACAAGACACCCCCACCTCCAACCTCCAGCAACAAGGAGCCAGAACCCTCAAAGCCAGAAGGGCCAGGTGTGTCCATGCTCTACGAATATATATAGACAGGATGTATATTTCTCAGAATCAAATCACTCAAAATGTGACTACATTTTTAGATCTCAGAGACGAAGTATGATTGTAACTGGATGGTATGAATGGGTGACCACGTCCGCTAACATGATTTATAAACTGCAAGTTATAGGATGCAGAGGGCTGAATGCTAATCTAATTTATTGTGCTGTACGTCCATGCTCCCACGTTTTTTAATTGTATATTCCTTCAACATCTATCCCTTGCTTTTCTTTCAAAGTGACACCGAAACCGCCGGTTGAGGACAAGACAACAAAGGCAGTTCCAGAAGAGAGTGGCGCTCCTCCTCAAGAACCAACTGCATCGAAGGAGAAGTCACCCGCACCTCCAACCTCCAGCAACAAGGAGCCAGAACCATCACCCTCAACTCCAGGCCCAGGTACCATGGTGGAATTAGTTGCAACAAAACATGTGTATAATAAATTACATGCAATCATATGTTCAGTAAAAAGCAACCACATGTTCTAGTTGTGCAGGGACATTCCTGGTTACAAAAAGGCTATTCTAGTGTCCTGAAGCATTTAAAATATGGGCTTTTGTCCTGCTTTGCAGTCTACTGGTCCAAAACTTGGCTCATTTACTGGAACAGGGTATGACTAACAGACTCTAGGCTGGGTTGGTAGCAGAATGGGAGGAATTTACGGAGCAGTAGGTCAGCCTGTGTCAGAGTAATTGAGCGACCGTGACTTCGTAAATGTATTTGGTGCTAACAGAAGGGGTATGGCAGCTCACCAGGCTTTCGGGTTGATACTCAACAAAAATTTAAGTAGCTCTATGTTCAGTCCATTCATGATAAAAACTCACTGTATACTTGCTGTACGTAAATACATGTTTTACTGTACACTCGTAGCCAGCGTGCATTCATAGGTATCATGCATTTTATAGCTGTCAGAACATTACTTTGTAGAAATGTAGTTGATATATAGTAACAGTTTGAAGACTGATTCAAAATGTATCTTTGCAGAAGACTGTATTCCAGGCTGGTCTGACTGGTACGATGAGCAATATCCTGATGAAGAAAATGGCGGAGATGAGGAATCTTACCAGAAGGTTATAGCCTCAGGGAAAGTGGTTTGTCTGCCTGACTCACCAGTGCAAAACATTGAATGCAAAGCAGAGAGATTCCCTAATACCCCATGGGAGGAATTGGGCCAGACAATAACTTGTGACAAGAATATAGGACTGAAATGTGTAAATGAGGATCAAGGAGGACTTCCATGTTACAACTACAAGGTCAGATTCTGCTGCTCCAGAGCCGGTGGACCCCCTGCACCAATTCCATCTAAAGCAAGCCCAGGTACCATTCTGGAATAAGTTGCAAAATCACATCGATAATACATTAAATGCCATCATTCATAATTGTGTTTTTTTGGGTTATATCAGGTGAATGTGTATGTAAATGCACCAACACCTGGCACAGCCAATCAGTGAGGTTTGCACTCTTCCTCCAGAACCAACTGCATCGAAGGACAAGACACCCGCACCTCCAACCTCTGGCATCAAGGAGCCAGAACCCTCAAAGCCAGAAGGGCCAGGTGTGTCCATGCTCTACGAATATATATAGACAGGATGTATATTTATCAGAATCAAATTACTCAAAATGTGACTACATTTTTAGATCTCAGAGACGAAGTATGATTGTAACTGGATGGTATGAATGGGTGACCACGTCCGCTAACATGATTTATAAACTGCAAGTTATAGGATGCAGAGGGCTGAATGCTAATCTAATTTATTGTGCTGTACGTCCATGCTCCCACGTTTTTTAAATGTATATTATTTCAACATCTATCCCTTGCTTTTCTTTCAAAGTGACACCGAAACCGCCGGTTGAGGAAAAGACAACAAAGGCAGTTCCAGAAGAGAGTGGCGCTCCTCCTCAAGAACCAACTGCATCGAAGGAGAAGTCACCCGCACCTCCAACCTCCAGCAACAAGGAGCCAGAACCATCACCCCCAGAAGGGCCAGGTGTGTTCATTTTGCAAGATTTTATATATATATACCGGCTGTATAATAATTAGGATCAAATCATACAATGCGACTTTATATGTTAGATCTCATAATCGAATTAAACTTGCACCTGGATGAGGTTTGGATTGGTGACTACTTGTGTAACAGATATCATAGGCAATTTTTGTCACAATGTGGCTGGAGAGGGCAGAATGCCACGCACCTTTATTGTTCTGTATGTCCATGTTCCCACGTCTAAACAATCTACATTCTGTCAACATCCATCCCTTGACTTTCTTTCAAAGTGACACCAAAACCCCCCGTTGAGGAAAAGACACCCCCACCTCCAACCTCCAGCAACAAGGAGCCAGAACCATCGCCCTCAGAAGGGCCAGGTGTGTTCATTTTCTAAGAGTATATCTATATACAGATTTATACTGCTTAGGATCAAATCACACAGAATGTGACTGATTGTGTTAGATGCTATAAACTAAATAGGGTGACGCATGGATGATTTTTAAATGGGTGACTACCTGCATAACTGATGTCATAAGGCTGAATATTTACAATGTGGACTACAGAGTGCAGAATGCCAGAACCCTTTATTGTGCTGTACTTCCATGTTTCCCCATCCATGATTCCCACATTCACACTAAAGAGAGCGTGAGGAGGCCTTAATTGAACAGCGGTTTGGCAAAATTGTACATTATTTTAGAACACTTTCCAGTAACTCATTTGAAAGGCAGATTAAAAGTATCGTCTGAAGGTTGTTTACAACATTTTGCAAGGGGTAATTGAGAATGCATGCGCGATCTTCATTCTGTCAACATCCATCCCTTGCTTTTCTTTCAAAGTGACACCGAAACCTCCGGTTGAAGAAAAATCAACAAAGCCAGCTCCAGAAGAGAGTGGCGCTCCTCCTCAAGAACCAACTGCACCGAAGGACAAGACACCCCCACCTCCAACCTCCGGCATCAATGAGCCAGAACCATCACCCCCAACTCCAGGCCCAGGTACCATATTGGAATTAGTTGCAAAATCAAATATGGATAATATATTAAATGGAATCATATGCTCAAATCAAGCCACCGTATGCTCTGGTAGGGTCAAAACATTGCCGGTTACAAAAGGCTATCGTAGGGTCCTGAAGAATTGTAAAAGTGTGATTTTGTCCTACTTTATAGGCTTCTGGTCCCATACTTGCCTCATTTTACTGGAACAGGGTGGGACTAACGGACTCTAAGCTGAGTTCTTAGTGGAATAGGAGTAACTTACCAAGCAGTCGGTCAGCCTGTTTCAGAGTGACACTTCTTAAATGTGGGCAGTGATGGTGATTAAGGCAGCATAACTACGTAAAAGTAGGTAGTGCTAACAGAAGGGGTTGGCAGCTCACTGTTATGTAGCTTTGAGCCTCCACACCATTCTAAAGCTATACGTATGGTTAAATCAGGATGAAGAGACTCATTGTATACTTCCTGTGCATAAAGATATAGAAAGTTTGTTGTACGCTCATAGCAATGGAGCATTCAGATTTGATACATTTTATAGCTTTAAGAACATTACCTTGGAGAAAAAAGGAGTTGACATATATAGCAATTGTTTGAAGACTGATTAAGAATGTATCTTTGCAGAAGACTGTATTCCAGGCTGGTCTGACTGGTACGATGAGCAATATCCTGATGAAGAAAATGGCGGAGATGAGGAATCTTACCAGAAGGTTATAGCCTCAGGGAAAGTGGTTTGTCTGCCTGACTCACCAGTGCAAAACATTGAATGCAAAGCAGAGAGATTCCCTAATACCCCATGGCAGGAATTAGGCCAGACAATCACTTGTGACAAGAATGAAGGACTGAAATGTGTAAATGAGGATCAAGGAGGACTGCCATGTTACAACTACAAGGTCAGATTCTGCTGCTCCAGAGCAAGTGGACCCCCTGCACCAACTCCTTCTTCACGAAGCCCAGGTACATTGATAAAATTAGTTGCAAAGCACATGGATAATATATTACATGTCATCATACCCATTATGTTTTCTGGGTTACATCGTATAAATATAAATGAGTTTTTAACTCCGCCACCACCGGACACAGCCAATTAGTAAGGTATGCGCTCCTCCTCCAGAACCAACTGGATCGAAGGACAAGACACCCGCACCTCCAACCTCCAGCAACAAGGAGCCAGAACCATCACCCCCAAGTCCAGGCCCAGGTAACATGGTGGAATTAGTTGCACAATCACATATGTATAATATATAAAATGCAATGATATGTTCAATGAAAGCAACCATATTCTCTGGTAGGGCGAGGTCATTGCCAGTTACAAAAGGCTTTCCGAGGGTCCTGAAGGATTGCAAAAGTGTGATTTTGTCCTGCTTTATAGTTTTCTGGTCCCATATTTGGCTCATTTTACTGGAACAGGGTGGGACTAATGGACTCTAAGCTGAGTTTGTAGCGGAATAGAAGTAACTTACTGAGCAGTAGGTCAGGCTGTTTCATAGTGACACTATCAACAATGTGGGCAGTGCTGGTGATTCAGGCAGCATAACTACGTAAAAGTAGGTGGTGCTAACAAAAGGGGTTTGCAGCTCACTGTGCTGTCGCGTTGATCCTCCACAACATTCTGAAGCGTTTCGTACAGTTAATTTGGGATGAAGATACTCATTGTTTACTTCCTTTGCGTAATGATATGCACAGTGTGTTGTATTCACAGGTGTGTTAATGCTGCTCGTTTTTTATGAATATATCTTTATACCAGCTGTATAATACTATCGATCAAATAGCGCAGAATGTGCATACATTTCTCAGATCTCAGAAAGAAAATCGGGTTGCCCTGGATGGTAGGAAAATGTGACCACATTCGTATGATTTGTCATAGACTGCATATTTTAGGCTGCAGAGGGCAGGATAACAAATTCCTTTATTTTGCAGTAATTACATGCTCCCAAGTAAATTCAATATACCTTCTGTCAACACCCATCCGTTGCTTTTCTTTCAAAGTGACACCCAAACCCCCGGTTGAGGAAAAGCCAACAAAGCCAGCTCCAGAAGAGAGTGGCACTCCTCAAGAACCAACTGCACCGAAGGACAAGACACCCCCACTTCCAACCTCCGGCATTAAGGAGCCAGAACCCTCACCCTCAGGAGGGCCAGGTGTGTTCATTTTGTTAGATTATATATATACAGGAAGTTTACTGCTTAGGATCAAATCAAACAACGTCACTTAATTTGTTAGATCTCAGAAACTAATTAAGACTAGCTAATGGATAGGTGTTGGATAGGTGATAATCTGTGTAACAGATTGTCATAGGCTGAATATTTATAATGTGGACTGCAGAGGGCAGATTGCCACACCTCTTTATTATGCTGTACTTCCATGCTCCCCATCCCACGTTCACTAACCCGCACTGATGAGCATGATGAAGCATCGTCAAATAACCCCCCCAACCAAGACACCTTGGGGAGGCTTTAATTGAGCAGTGTATAGGCAAAGAGCTGTACATAATTTAGTATAACTGTCCAGTAACTTATTCGTAATCCAGATTAAAGTATTGTCTGCAGGTTGCTTACAACATTTTACAAGGTTCAACTCAGAATGTTTGAGAAATCTGCATTCCCTTAAGATCCATCCTTGGCTTTTCTTTCAAAGTGCCATCGAAACCCCCTGTTGAGGAAAAGCCAACAAAGCCAGCTCCTGAAGAGAGTGGCGCTCCTCCTCAAGAACCAACTGCACCGAAGGACAAGACACCCCCACCTCCAACCCCCGGCATCAAGGAGCCAGAACCCTCACCCTCAGGAGGGCCAGGTGTGTTCATTTTGTTAGATTATATATATATATATACAGGAAGTTTACTGCTTAGGATCAAATCAAACAAAGTGACTTAATTTGTTAGATCTCAGAAAACAATAAAGACTTGCTAATGGATAGGTGTTGGATAGGTGACAATCTGTGTAACAGATTGTCACAGGCTGAATAATTATAATGTGGACTGCAGAGGGCAGATTGCCACACCTCTTTATTGTGATGTACTTCCATGCTCCCCATCCCACGTTCACTAACCCGCACTGATGAGCATGATGAAGCATCGTCAAACAACCCCCCCCAACCTAGACACCATGGGGAGGCTTTAATTGAGCAGTGTATTGGCAAAGAGCTGTACATAATTTAGTATAACTGTCCAGTAACTTATTCGTAATCCAGATTAAAGTATTGTCTGCAGGTTGCTTACAACATTTTACAAGGTTCAACTCAGAATGTTTGAGAAATCTGCATTCCCTTAAGATCCATCCTTTGCTTTTCTTTCAAAGTGCCATCGAAACCCCCTGTTGAGGAAAAGCCAACAAAGCCAGCTCCTGAAGAGAGTGGCGCTCCTCCTCAAGAACCAACTGCACCGAAGGACAAGACACCCCCACCTCCAACCTCCGGCATCAAGGAGCCAGAACCATCACCCCCAACTCCAGGCCCAGGTACCATATTGGAATTAGTTGCAAAATCAAACAGGTCCCTGCGGGGTGGGCTGGTAGGAACGAATAAGCAAAGAATATAAACATAATGTATTATGACACTTGTTTAGCCAGGAAAGCCTCACTGAGTGTAAAGGTTTTTGTAGGGTCCTGCCAAGTGTTTACAGTAGGGGGCGATGTTGCTACACCTAATCGGACGATACGAAGGGAGAGTTTGAGGCCTAGTTCTAGGCTTTAGGCCTAGCTGTAGGCTTTAGGCCGCTGTGAGTTAATTTTTAATTTAAATGTTTTAATTAAAAGCTATCTCAGTGAATTATAAGGGAATGTTACACTTGTTTAGCCAGGAAAGCGTCACTGAGTCTAAAGGTTTTCGTAGGGTCCTGCCAAGTGTTTGCAGTAGGGGGCGATGTTGCTACACCTAATCGGACATCAGAAGGACGGACGGACGGACGATATAATCTATTGTAGGCTGGTTCACTTCGTTCCTACCTGTAATATGGATAATATATTAAATGGAATCATATGTTCAATTCAAGCCACCGTATGCTCTGGTAGGGTCAAAAGATTGCCGGTTACAAAAGGCTGTCGTAGGGTCCTGAAGAATTGTAAAAGTGTGATTTTGTCCCGCTTTATAGGCTTCTGGTCCCATACTTGGCTCATTTTACTGGAACAGGGTGGGACTAACGGACTCTAAGCTGAGTTCGTAGTGGAATAGGAGTAACTTACCAAGCAGTAGTTCAGCCTGTTTCAGGGTGACACTTCTTAAATGTGGGCAGTGATGGTGGTTAAGGCAGCATAACTACGTAAAAGTAGGTAGTGCTAACAGAAGAGGTTGGCAGCTCACTGTCATGTAGCTTTGAGCCTCCACACCATTCTAAAGCTATACGTATGGTTAAATCAGGATGAAGAGACTAATTGTATACTTCCTGTGCATAATGATATAGAAAGTTTGTTGTACGCTCAAAGCAATGGAGCATTCAGTTTTGATACATTTTATAGCTTTAAGAACATTACCTTGGAGAAAAAAGGAGTTGATATATATAGCAATTGTTTGAAGACTGATTAAGAATGTATCTTTGCAGAAGACTGTACTCCAGGCTGGTCTGACTGGTACGATGAGCAATATCCTGATGAAGAAAATGGCGGAGATGAGGAATCTTACCAGAAGGTCATAGCCTCAGGGAAAGTGGTTTGTCTGCCTGACTCACCAGTGCAAAACATTGAATGCAAAGCAGAGCGATTCCCTAATACCCCATGGCAGGAATTGGGCCAGACAATCACTTGTGACAAGAATGAAGGACTGAAATGTGTAAATGAGGATCAAGGAGGACTGCCATGTTACAACTACAAGGTCAGATTCTGCTGCTCCAGAGCAGGTGGCCCCCCTCCACCACCGATTACTCAGGCCCCAACCAAAGGCGCCCCTGAGAATCCACCAACAGCAGCTGCTCCGGAAACAACGAAAAGGAAACCCAAGTCTCCACCAGTGCCTAAAGAGACGACTATAGGTGAAGGTAACTATGAAAATTGGAACATGAACAACATCAATTCTCTACTAGTTAAAATATACTACACTATGAGTCCTCCTTTACCAGTGGCAAAATATAGTAATAGGTTTTTATCCTTTCAACTGGTACATAAACTGACACCTTTAAACAAGGCATCATGTTTGCAATAGCCACAACACAAGCAGTCAAAATGCAAACAAAAATAAACAACTCTGATGATGATATGCACTGTCCTTGAAGTTGATTGGTCCACACCCGAGACAGCTTTTCTTAGAGCCTAGTCTCCATTGGTGTTGGCTCAGATGACACTAAAAGGCGTACAACTCAAAAACAGTGCAGTGTAAATGCTTACCCCGAGCTCTCAATACTCTGATAGTGCGCTGTTTTTGAGATGTACGCCTTTTGGCATCATCTGGTCCAACACCAATGGAGACTAGGCTTTAAAAAAGCTGTCTCGGGTGTGGACCAATCAACTTCAAGGACTGTGCATATCATTATCATTATCAGAGTTGTTTCTTTTTGTTTGCATTTTACTGCTTGTGTTGTGGTTATTGCTAAAATTATGCCTTGTATAAAGGTGTCAGTTTTTGTACCAGTTGAAAGGATAAAAACCTATTACTATAGTTAAAATATATCACGTCAGTAACATTACCGACCTTCACCTTGTAAACATTCTACCAATCAGATGTATTGTATCTTTATTGTCATCAAAGACAGTTTTTACTCAACACTTAAAACATATAGTTTGGGATATAAGCATAATGCTTGGGTAGTATTTGTAATATTTGACTTACGAATATATACGAAACAGGTGAGTTAAAAAACATTTAAAATTACATTAAACACGTTTTGTGACGTCACATGATAGGTTATAAGCCACCTTTAAATAATGGACGTTTGAAAAGTAAACAAAATCAAGTAAAATACATTGCCCGTGTATGCATGCTATGTAGATAAACATCATGGTACAGGTATCGACTTATTTAATACACACACTACGCCTGGCTAATTTCCCAATTTCTGATGTTAACACAGTGCTCCAGATACTAATTTTCTGAAGTTATTGTTCCCCATTCCACTCGTCCATATGAGTCAATCTTTAGAACGTTTTAAACTAAATTTAAACGGTGTAAAAAGCCAGCCATTTGGTCAAATGATGCAGTCATCCATTTCAATTTGCAGACCCAACATTTGGATGGGTCCACTTCACTGGAATCAATTGAAACTGTAAACTACTTACCTGTCCTAACAAACATTATTTTGGGACATATACTAGTCAGTGATAACGATGTGCATTTTTTTATTCTATACACACCATAATTCACGTTTTTTTTTATTTTGCAGAATGGATTCTTCCAGTAACACGGCAACATATTGAGGCTACAAAACCAAATGAAACACCCACCAATCAAGGTAAGGATTGGAGTGTGGTAACATAGTCTTGAGGCCTGTTTTAATGCATATGAAGTATAGTAAACTACGGTGGGAAACCACTTGACGGGTAGCACACTTTATTCACACTTGGGTTGTCACAATAACACGTGTTGTCACTACAGCTCACGCTACACGTTCCACCCGACACGGGTGGTAACTACAGCTCACGCTACACGTTCCACCCAACACGGGTGGTAACTACAGCTCACGCTACCCGTTCCATCCGGCTACACACACACGGGCATTCCAGCCCCGTAGCATCCGGGGAACCTCTAGACCCACCCCAGCTTGGGTACGGATCACGACCACTGGGTCCCGCGGCCCGGTCCTCACACGGACGTCCGGCCCCCGGTCCCAAGGTCCCGCCTCTGAGCCACACAGGGCCCCGGTCCTTACAAGGACAGCGGGACTAGGTGTCTCAGGGCCCTATCTCTTCCTCCTCCGTCTTCCGTCTTCACTGGTCACCAACTTCTCCCCGAGCGCCCGCGCGCACCGCCTTATATAGCCCTCCGCTCCAAGGAGACAGAGCCTATGCGGACCGCGATGTGAGCACCCACCCTAGCCGACCAATCATTATGCGCTGCCCCACGATCCCTTCTCGTGTCAGCGCACATAACCAATCACCACGCGCTGCCACACGATCCATCACTGTCAGCGTGCGTCACCAACACACAGCCAATCACCATCACATAACCCATGACCCCGCGCTGACCTACTATCCCTCACCGTCAGCGCGCGTCACCAAGACACAGCCAATCACCACGCGCTACCCCACGATCCGTACTACCAGCGCGTATCACCACTACACATACATATGGTTTAAATATTTTCCAAAATCTGTTCGAATTTCATCACTGATTAATGTTATATGTTTGCAGACGAGTGTGCTTTAGGCTGGTCTGAGTGGTACGATGATCAATATCCTGATGAAGAAAATGGCGGAGATGAAGAATCCTACCAAAAGATTATAGACTCGGGGAGAGAGGTTTGTCTGCCTGACTCATCAGTGGAAAAAATTGACTGCAAAGCAGAGAGATTCCCTAATACCCCATGGGAGGAATTGGGGCAAATAATCACTTGTGACCAGAGCACAGGCTTGACATGCTCTAATAACGATCAGGACTTTTTGCCATGTTACAACTATAAGATCAGATTCTGCTGCTCCAAATCAGGTGGACCCCCTCCACCATCCAATACTCAGGCCCCAACCAAAGGGGCCCCTGAGAAACCAACGACAGCAGCGGCTCCAGAAACAACGAAAAGGAAACCAGCGCCCCCACCAGTGCCTGAAGAAACAACTTCAGCTAAAGGTAAAGTAAGAATAGCGATCAAAGTTGAATTTAATGCTGACCAAACATTTTTTTAAAGAAATATACTTCAAAGCCTTTAGCATGAGCAAATGTTTACTTAAATCATATATAATAAAGGTATATACTTTGGTATTAATTTGAGATCTGTCTGTTTTATGCAGGCGGCAGTGTTTCAGTGACACAAGCCTCAAGAAAGACACCACAGCCATCTGAAAAACCAACACCCAACGGTAATTCATGAATGTGATTGCAGTGTTAAAAGTCTAACGTCATATATCCATATTTTTACAAGGCCATAATATCACTTATAGAAATGGAAATGATGGGACATCTCTTACATTTCGAAGAAAGAATGCATTTGACAGATTTGCTCACTGCAGACTTCCATGTTTACCGCACCTCCAACTTACATATAGAATGAGCCAGAACCACCATCTACCCCAGGCTCAGGTATCATGGTGGAATTTGTTACAAAATCACGATGGGATAATGTTGAATTCTATCATACAGTTAAAGGAACCAAATGTTCTGGTTTGGAAGGGGGGAGTCCTGGATTCAGAAAAAGTTATCCTGGTGTGCGGAAGCATTGGCAAAATTGGGATTTTTTCCTGCTTTAAAGTCTTCCGGTCGAATATTTTTACGTAATTCTAATTTTCTATTTTTTTAAAATTAATTTTTACCTGTCTACGTGACTTTACCGATAGATCCAAAGAATATTTAAACTGCATGTTATAGACTGCAGAGATCCGAATGCCACATCCCCTTTATTGTGCTGTATGTAAATGCTCCCCCATTCCACGTTCACTAATTCGCACTGAAGAGCATGATGAAGCACGGTCAAATAACCCCCGCAACTCAAACAGAGTGGGGAGGCTTCAATTAAGCAGTGTATTGGCAAAAGGGATGTACATTATTTAGTATTACTTTCCAGTAACCCATTCATAATGCAAATTTAAAGTATCGAATGAAGGTTGCTTACGACATTTTATGTGGTTAAACTGAGAATGCATGAGCAAAATCTGCATTCTGTTAACATCCATCCCTTGATTTTCTTTCAGTGACACCCAAACCCCCGGTTGAGGAAAAGCCAACAAAGCCAGCTCCCGAAGAGAGTGGCCCTCCGCATCAAGAACCAACTGCACCGAAGGACAAGACACCCCCACCTCCAACCTCCGGCAACAAGGAGCCTGAACCGACACCCCCCGAAGGGCCAGGTGTGTTACATTTGCAAGTTTTTTGAATGTATACATGTTTATACCGGCCATATAATACTTACGATCAAATAGCGCAAAATGCGCATACATTTCTCAGATCTAAGAAATGAAATAGGTTTGCCCTGGAAGTCATGAATGGTTAACAACATCCATAACATGTATTATAGATTGCATGTTATAGGCTGCAGAGGGCAAATACCACATTCCTTTATTGTCCTGTACTTCCATGCTCCCAAGTCAATGGAATGTACATTCTGTCAACATCTATCCCTGGCTTTTCTTTCAAAGTGACACCTAAACCCCCGGTTGAGGAAAAGCCAACAAAGCCAGCTCCAGAAGAGAGTGGCGCTCCTCCTCAAGAACCAACTGCACCGAAGGACAAGACACCCCCACCTCCAACCTCCGGCATCAAGGAGCCAGAACCATCACCCCCAAGGCCAGGCCCAGGTACCATAGTGGAATTAGTTGCAAAATCACATATAGATTATATATAAAATGCAATCCTATGTTCAATGAAAGCAACCATATGCTCTGGTAGGGTGAGGTCGTTGCCGGTAACAAAAGGCTGTCCTAGGGTCCTGAAGCATTGCAAAAGTGTGATTTTGCCCTTCTTTATAGTCTTCTGGTCCCATACTTGGCTCATTTTACTGGAACAGGGTCGGACCAACGGACTCTAAGCTGGGTTTTTAGCGTAATAGGAGTAACTTACCGAGTAGTAGGTCAGGCTGTTTCATAGTGACACTACCAACAATGTGGGCAGTGCTGATGATTCAGGCAGCATAACTACGTAAAAGTAGGTGGTGCTAACAAAAGGGGTTTGCAGCTCACTGTGCTTTAGCGTTGATCCTCCGCAACATTCTGAAGCGTTTCGTACAGTTAATTCGGGATGAAGATACTCATTGTATACTTCATGTGCATAATGATATACACAGTTTGTTGTATTCTCAGGTGTGTTAATGTTGCAAATTTTTTATGAATATATCTTTATACCAGCTGTATAATACTATTGATCAAATAGCGCAGAATGTGAATACATTTCTCAGATCTCATAAACAAAATAGGGTTGCCCTGGATGGTAGGAAAATGTGACCTCATTCGTATGATGTGTCATATGTAGCACACTCGAAATGAAGGATGTGGGCAGGTGCTCCAAATCGAGGGCAAGCACATTTATTGCGGTTAATAGCAATATTGTGAAGAACAGCACCGTCACTCTGTAAAATGCAACAGCACGTGTTACAACCAGCATTGCTCCTGAGTCGCCATTAACCATGATTATTCATTAACAGTTTTCTCTTCACCCCAATTCTACTACTGATAAACCATCTTTGTCTTTGACAATCACATTTGCACATCACTATTCGAATATTCCTTTAATCCTAAGCTGTATGTCTATACCATCCACTTATATCGGTATCTTACACCCATTATATGTACTGTATGTGTACAGTATACGTACTGTATATCACCATTGTACAGTTTACTACTTTACATGTGTTCTATTCTCAATAGCATTGCAAGTAGCCATACTCTGGGTACATGGGCATGGTTATAGACTAAACAGTATTAGGGTTAGAGAATTACAATGACAGTAGGTAATTACAGTGCATCATCCCTTTACAGTGCACAGTGCTAAAACGCCTCTAATTGCAAATATCACAAACGAACAATTCAAAGCCAAGCTTAAAGTCTAGAACAAGTCTATAACAAGTCTAGAACATTTATATAACGATCAAAAACAACCTTTGGCACCTTTACCTGTAAAATGCAACAGCACGTGTGTTACAACCAGCATTGCTCCCGAGTCACCATTAACCATGTGAGTGGTATATCCGCGCGGTCATTCAATAACCCTGCCAGCCACCTACAGGCCCGACTCAGTCATCACTTGCTGCTGTACACACATGCATTGATGCGCTGCACAGCACATCAGGATTTTCACAGAACCACACTGTACTCCCTTGCTTCACAAGGACATAATTAAAAGAGTGATCCATTCCTAATGTGCCACACATAGACTGCATGTTATCAGCTGCAGATAGCAGGATAACAAATTACTTTATTTTGTTGTACTTACATGTTCCCAAGTCAATGCAATGTACATTCTGTCAACACCCAATCCCTGGCTTTTCTTTCAAAGTGACACCGAAACTGCCGGTTGAGGAAAAGCCAACAAAGCCAGCTCCAGAAGAGAGTGGCGCTCCTCCTCAAGAACCAACTGCACCGAAGGACAAGACACCCCCACCTCCAACCTCCGGCATAAAGGAGCCAGAACTCTCACCCTCAGAAGGGCCAGGTGTGCTCATTTTGTAAAATTATATATATACAGGAAGTATACTGCTTAGGATCAAATCAAACAATGTGACTTAATTTGTTAGATCTCAGAATCGAATTAGACTTGCGCCTGGATGGGTTTTGGATAGTGACAATCTGTGTAACAGATGTCATAGGCTGAATATTTACAATATGGACTGCACAGAGCAGAATGCCACACCTCTTTATTGTGATGTACATCCATGCTCCCCATTCCACGTTCCCTAACCCGCACTTATGAGCATGATAAAGGATGGTCAAATAACCCCCCCAACGCAGACACCATGGGGAGGATTTAATTGAGCAGTGTATTGGCAAACAGCTATACATGATTTAGTATAACTTTCAATTACATTATTTGTAATGCAGATTGAAAGTATCGACTGAAGGTTGCTTACAACATTTTACAAGGTTCAAATGAAAATGGATGAGCAATCTAAATTCTGTCAACATCCATCCCTTGCTTTTCTTTCAAAGTGACACCCAAACCCCCGGTTGAGGAAAAGCCAACAAAGCCAGCTCCAGAAGAGAGTGGCGCTTCTCCTCAAGAACCAACTGCACCGAAGGACAAGACACCCCCACCTCCAACCTCCGGCAACATGGAGCCAGAACCGACACCCCCCGAAGGGCCAGGTGTGTTACGTTTGCAAGTTTTTTTTAATGTATATATGTTGATACCGGCCATATAATACTTACAATCAAATAGCGCAAAATGCTCATACATTTTTCAGATCTCAGAAATGAAATAGGTTTGCCCTGGAAGTCAGGAATGGTTAACAACATCCATAACATGTATTATAGATTGCATGTTATAGGCTGCAGAGGGCAGGATACCACATTCCTTCATTTTGCTGTACTTACATGTTCACAAGTCAATGCAATGTACGTTCTGTCAAAACCAATCCTTGGCTTTTCTTCCAAAGTGACACCGAAACCCCCGGTTGAGGAAAAGCCAACAAAGGCAGCTCCAGAAGAGAGTGGCGCTCCTCCTCAAGAACCAACTGCACCGAAGGACAAGACACCCGCACCTCCAACTTCCAGCAACAAGGAGCCAGAACCATCACCCCCAACTCCAGGCCCAGGTACCATATTGGAATTAGTTGCAAAATAAAAAATATGGATAATATATTTAATGGAATCATATGTTCAGTTCAAGCCACGTATGCTCTGGTAGGGTCAAAACATTGCCGGTTACAAAAGGCCATCGTAGGGTCCTGAAGAATTGTAAAAGTGTGATTTTGTCCGGCTTTATAGGCTTCTGGTCCCATACTTGGCTCATTTTACTGGAACAGGGTGGGACTAACGGACTCTAAGCTGAGTTCTTAGTGGAATAGGAGTAACAGTCGGTCAGCCTGTTCCAGAGTGACACTTCTTAAATGTGGGCAGTGATGGTGATTAAGGCAGCATAACTACGTAAACGTAGGTGGTGCTAACAGAAGGTGTTGGCAGCTCACTTTATTTAGCTTTGAGCCTCCACAACATTCTGAAGCTATACGTTCGGTTATTTCAGGATGAAGAGACTCATTGTATACTTCCTGTGCATAATGATATAGAAAGTTTGTTGAACGCTCATAGCAATGGAGCATTCAGTTTTGATAGATTTCATAGCTTTAAGAACAATACCTTGGAGAAAAAGTAGTTGATATATATCGTAATCGTTTGAAGACTGATTAAAAATGTATCTTTGCAGAAGACTGTACTCCAGGCTGGTCTGATTGGTACGATGAGCAATATCCTGATGAAGAAAATGGCGGAGATGAGGAATCTTACCAGAAGGTTATAGCCTCAGGGAAAGTGGTTTGTCTGTCTGACTCACCAGTGCAAAACATTGAATGCAAAGCAGAGCGATTCCCTAATACCCCATGGCAGGAATTGGGCCAGACAATCACTTGTGACAAGAATGAAGGACTGAAATGTGTAAATGAGGATCAAGGAGGACTGCCATGTTACAACTACAAGGTCAGATTCTGCTGCTCCAGAGCAGGTGGACCCCCGGCACCACCCATTACTCAGGCCCCAACCAAAGGGGCCCCTGAGAAACCACCAACAGCAGCTGCTCCGGAAACAACGAAAAGGAAACCAAAGTCCCCACCAGTGCCTAAAGAGACGACTATAGGTGAAGGTAACTTTGACAATGGTGACATGAACAACATCAATTCTCTGCTAGTTAAAATAAATTACGTCAGTAAAATTACCGACCTTCACCTTGTAAACATTCCACCAATCAGAAGTATTGTATTTTTATTGGAATCAAAAACAGCTTTTACTCAACATTGAAAACCTTACTTTGGGAAAAAATAACAATGCTTTGGCAGTTTTTCTAATATTAGACTTATGAATATATTCGAAACACGTGAGATCAAAAACATTTAAAATGACTTTAAACACGTTTTGTGACGTCACATGATAGGTTATAATCCACGTTTAATAATGGACGTTTGAAAAGTAAACAATCAAGTAAAATACATTGCCCTTGTATGCATGCTATATAGATAAACATCATGCTACAGGTATCCACGTATTAAATACACACATTACACCTGGATAATTTCCCAATTTCTGATGTTAACACAATGCTCCAGATACTAATTTGCTGAAGTTATTGTTCCCCATTCCACTCGTTCCTATGATTCAATGTGACCAAACTCAAAACTATTTACCTGTCCTAACAAAAAATATTTTGGGAGATGTAATATTCAGTGATAATGATGATGTGTATTATTTATGCGATACACACATCATAATTCAAGTATATTTTTTGCAGAATGGATTGTTCCAGCAACACAGCAACCAATTGAGGCTACAAAACCCACCAAACAAGGTAAGGATTGGAGTGTGGGAACATAATCTTGAGGCCTGTTTGAATGCATACATATGGTTGAAATATTTTGCTAAATCTGCTGGAATCTCATCACTGATTAATGTTATATGTTTGCAGAAGAGTGTGCTTTAGGCTGGTCTGAGTGGTATGATGATCAATACCCTGATGAAGAAAATGGCGGAGATGAGGAATCCTACCAAAAGGTTATAGAGTCGGGGAAAGAGGTCTGTCTGCCTGACTCATCAGTGGAAAAAATTGACTGCAAAGCAGAGAGATTCCCTAATACTCCATGGGAGGAATTGGGCCAGACGATCACTTGTGACAAGAGCACAGGCTTGAAATGCTCTAATAACGATCAGGACTTTCTGCCATGTTATAACTACAAGGTCAGATTCTGCTGCTCCAGAGCAGGTGGACCCCCTGCACCAATTCCATCTAAAGCAAGCCCAGGTACCATTCTGGAATTAGTTGCAAAATCACATAGTTAATATATTAAATGCCATCATTCATAGTTGAGTTTTTTTGTTGGATCAGGTAAATGTGTATTTAAATGCACCACCACCTGGCAAAGCCAATCAGTGAGGTTTGCACTCTTCCTCCAGAACCAACTGCATCGAAGGACAAGACACCCCCACCTCCAACCTCCAGCATCAAGGAGCCAGAACCCTCAAAGCCAGAAGGGCCAGGTGTGTCCATGCTCTACGAATATATATAGACAGGATGTATATTTCTCAGAATCAAATCACTCAAAATGTGACTACATTTTTAGATCTCAGAGACGAAGTATGATTGTAACTGGATGGTATGAATGGGTGACCACGTCCGCTAACATGATTTATAAACTGCAAGTTATAGGATGCAGAGGGCTGAATGCTAATCTAATTTATTGTGCTGTACGTCCATGCTCCCACGTTTTTTAAATGTATATTCTTTCAACATCTATCCCTTGCTTTTCTTTCAAAGTGACACCGAAACCGCCGGTTGAGGAAAAGACAACAAAGGCAGTTCCAGAAGAGAGCGGCCCTCCTCCTCCAGAACCAACTGCATCGAAGGAGAAATCACCCGCACCTCCAACCTCCAGCAACAAGGAGCCAGAACCATCACCCCCAGAAGGTCCAGGTGTGTTCATTTTGCAAGATTTTACATATAAATTCAGGCTGTATAATACTTAGGATCAAATCATACAATGTGACTAAATATGTTAGATCTCATAATCGAATTAGACTTGCACCTGGATGAGGTTTGGATGGGTGACTACTTGTGTAACAGATATCATAGTCAAATATTTTACAATGTGGCTGGAGAGGGCAGAATGCCACGCACCTTTATTGTTCTGTATGTCCATGCTCCCACGTCTAAACAATCTACATTCTGTCAACATCCATCCCTTAACTTTCTTTCAAAGTGACATCAAAACCCCCAGTTGAAGAAAAGCCAACAAAACCAGCTCCAGAAGAGAGTGGCGCTCCTCCTCAAGAACCAACTGGATCGAAGGACAAGACACCCCCACCTCCAACCTCCAGCAACAAGGAGCCAGAACCCTCAAAGCCAGAAGGGCCAGGTGTGTCCATGCTCTACGAATATATATAGACAGGATGTATATTTCTCAGAATCAAATCACTCAAAATGTGACTACATTTTTAGATCTCAGAGACGAAGTATGATTGTAACTGGATGGTATGAATGGGTGACCACGTCCGCTAACATGATTTATAAACTGCAAGTTATAGGATGCAGAGGGCTGAATGCTAATCTAATTTATTGTGCTGTACGTCCATGCTCCCACGTTTTTTAATTGTATATTCCTTCAACATCTATCCCTTGCTTTTCTTTCAAAGTGACACCGAAACCGCCGGTTGAGGACAAGACAACAAAGGCAGTTCCAGAAGAGAGTGGCGCTCCTCCTCAAGAACCAACTGCATCGAAGGAGAAGTCACCCGCACCTCCAACCTCCAGCAACAAGGAGCCAGAACCATCACCCTCAACTCCAGGCCCAGGTACCATGGTGGAATTAGTTGCAACAAAACATGTGTATAATAAATTACATGCAATCATATGTTCAGTAAAAAGCAACCACATGTTCTAGTTGTGCAGGGACATTCCTGGTTACAAAAAGGCTATTCTAGTGTCCTGAAGCATTTAAAATATGGGCTTTTGTCCTGCTTTGCAGTCTACTGGTCCAAAACTTGGCTCATTTACTGGAACAGGGTATGACTAACAGACTCTAGGCTGGGTTGGTAGCAGAATGGGAGGAATTTACGGAGCAGTAGGTCAGCCTGTGTCAGAGTAATTGAGCGACCGTGACTTCGTAAACGTATTTGGTGCTAACAGAAGGGGTATGGCAGCTCACCAGGCTTTCGGGTTGATACTCAACACAAATTTAAGTAGCTCTATGTTCAGTCCATTCATGATAAAAACTCACTGTATACTTGCTGTACGTAAATACATGTTTTACTGTACACTCGTAGCCAGCGTGCATTCATAGGTATCATGCATTTTATAGCTGTCAGAACATTACTTTGTAGAAATGTAGTTGATATATAGTAACAGTTTGAAGACTGATTAAAAATGTATCTTTGCAGAAGACTGTATTCCAGGCTGGTCTGACTGGTACGATGAGCAATATCCTGATGAAGAAAATGGCGGAGATGAGGAATCTTACCAGAAGGTTATAGCCTCAGGGAAAGTGGTTTGTCTGCCTGACTCACCAGTGCAAAACATTGAATGCAAAGCAGAGAGATTCCCTAATACCCCATGGGAGGAATTGGGCCAGACAATAACTTGTGACAAGAATAAAGGACTGAAATGTGTAAATGAGGATCA
The DNA here is from genome assembly GCF_964198595.1 of Lampetra fluviatilis. Lineage (NCBI taxonomy): Eukaryota > Metazoa > Chordata > Hyperoartia > Petromyzontiformes > Petromyzontidae > Lampetra > Lampetra fluviatilis. Next base: position 594,735 of record NC_136346.1, on the reverse strand, counting down.
AGGAGGACTTCCATGTTACAACTACAAGGTCAGATTCTGCTGCTCCAGAGCCGGTGGACCCCCTGCACCAATTCCATCTAAAGCAAGCCCAGGTACCATTCTGGAATTAGTTGCAAAATCACATCGATAATACATTAAATGCCATCATTCATAATTGTGTTTTTTTGGGTTATCAGGTGAATGTGTATGTAAATGCACCAACACCTGGCACAGCCAATCAGTGAGGTTTGCACTCTTCCTCCAGAACCAACTGCATCGAAGGACAAGACACCCGCACCTCCAACCTCTGGCATCAAGGAGCCAGAACCCTCAAAGCCAGAAGGGCCAGGTGTGTCCATGCTCTACGAATATATATAGACAGGATGTATATTTATCAGAATCAAATTACTCAAAATGTGACTACATTTTTAGATCTCAGAGACGAAGTATGATTGTAACTGGATGGTATGAATGGGTGACCACGTCCGCTAACATGATTTATAAACTGCAAGTTATAGGATGCAGAGGGCTGAATGCTAATCTAATTTATTGTGCTGTACGTCCATGCTCCCACGTTTTTTAAATGTATATTATTTCAACATCTATCCCTTGCTTTTCTTTCAAAGTGACACCGAAACCGCCGGTTGAGGAAAAGACAACAAAGGCAGTTCCAGAAGAGAGTGGCGCTCCTCCTCAAGAACCAACTGCATCGAAGGAGAAGTCACCCGCACCTCCAACCTCCAGCAACAAGGAGCCAGAACCATCACCCCCAGAAGGGCCAGGTGTGTTCATTTTGCAAGATTTTATATATATATACCGGCTGTATAATAATTAGGATCAAATCATACAATGCGACTTTATATGTTAGATCTCATAATCGAATTAAACTTGCACCTGGATGAGGTTTGGATTGGTGACTACTTGTGTAACAGATATCATAGGCAATTTTTGTTACAATGTGGCTGGAGAGGGCAGAATGCCACGCACCTTTATTGTTCTGTATGTCCATGTTCCCACGTCTAAACAATCTACATTCTGTCAACATCCATCCCTTGACTTTATATCAAAGTGACACCAAAACCCCCCGTTGAGGAAAAGACACCCCCACCTCCAACCTCCAGCAACAAGGAGCCAGAACCATCGCCCTCAGAAGGGCCAGGTGTGTTCATTTTCTAAGAGTATATCTATATACAGATTTATACTGCTTAGGATCAAATCACACAGAATGTGACTGATTGTGTTAGATGCTAGAAACTAAATAGGGTGACGCATGGATGATTTTTAAATGGGTGACTACCTGCATAACTGATGTCATAAGGCTGAATATTTACAATGTGGACTACAGAGTGCAGAATGCCAGAACCCTTTATTGTGCTGTACTTCCATGTTTCCCCATCCATGATTCCCACATTCACACTAAAGAGAGCGTGAGGAGGCCTTAATTGAACAGCGGTTTGGCAAAATTGTACATTATTTTAGAACACTTTCCAGTAACTCATTTGAAAGGCAGATTAAAAGTATCGTCTGAAGGTTGTTTACAACATTTTGCAAGGGGTAATTGAGAATGCATGCGCGATCTTCATTCTGTCAACATCCATCCCTTGCTTTTCTTTCAAAGTGACACCGAAACCTCCGGTTGAAGTAAAATCAACAAAGCCAGCTCCAGAAGAGAGTGGCGCTCCTCCTCAAGAACCAACTGCACCGAAGGACAAGACACCCCCACCTCCAACCTCCGGCATCAATGAGCCAGAACCATCACCCCCAACTCCAGGCCCAGGTACCATATTGGAATTAGTTGCAAAATCAAATATGGATAATATATTAAATGGAATCATATGTTCAATTCAAGCCACCGTATGCTCTGGTAGGGTCAAAACATTGCCGGTTACAAAAGGCCATCGTAGAGTCCTGAAGAATTGTAAAGTGTGATTTTGTCCTACTTTATAGGCTTCTGGTCCCATACTTGCCTCATTTTACTGGAACAGGGTGGGACTAACGGACTCTAAGCTGAGTTCGTAGTGGAATAGGAGTAACTTACCAAGCAGTCGGTCAGCCTGTTCCAGAGTGACACTTCTTAAATGTGGGCAGTGATGGTGATTAGGCAGCAAATCTACGTAAAAGTAGGTGGTGCTAACAGAAAGGGTTGGCAGCTCACTGTTATGTAGCTTTGACCCTCCACAACATTCTGAAGCTATACGTATGGTTAAATTAGGATGAAGAGACTCATTGTTTACTTCCTGTGCATAATGATATAGAAAGTTTGTTGTACGCTCATAGCAATGGAGCATTCAGTTTTGATACATTTTATAGCTTTAAGAACATTACCTTGGAGAAAAAAGGAGTTGATATATATAGCAATTGTTTGAAGACTGATTAAGAATGTATCTTTGCAGAAGACTGTACTCCAGGCTGGTCTGACTGGTACGATGAGCAATATCCTGATGAAGAAAATGGCGGGGATGAGGAATCTTACCAGAAGGTCATAGCCTCAGGGAAAGTGGTTTGTCTGCCTGACTCACCAGTGCAAAACATTGAATGCAAAGCAGAGAGATTCCCTAATACCCCATGGCAGGAATTGGGCCAGACAATAACTTGTGACAAGAATAACGGACTGAAATGTGTGAGTGAGGATCAAGGAGGACTGCCATGTTACAACTACAAGGTCAGATTCTGTTGCTCCAGAGCAGGTGGCCTCCCGCTACCACCCATTACTCAGGCCCCAACCAAAGCGGCCCCTGAGAAACCATCGACAGAAGCTGCTCCAGAAACAAAGAAAAGCAAACCAGAGTCGCCACCAGTGGTCGAAGAGACCACTGCAGCTGAAGGTGACTATGACAACACTGGGCACATGAACAACAGACATTCTCTACAAGTCATAAAACAATATGAAGTCATCCATAATATTAGATTGCTTGAATATAAATACGTCGTTAAACCCGCCACCACCCGACACAGCCAATTAGTAAGGTTTGTCACCTAAACAGAACATGCAAATTCGTTACTAGTACAGTACACCAGTGTGTTGGAGAGCAAATCCCCATTTGCAATCTCCAACACACTCGTAATGATTAGGCATGTTTTGTTTATGTGACAAACCTTACTAATTAGCTGTGTCGTGTGGTAGCGGGTTTAACAACACTTTTATGTTCACATGATCTAACCCTAAAAACCTATTTTATGGATGATATTGGTCGCGAAAGCCTCCGACGTGTTCAAATGTTAAGTCAGTAATATTGTCACCCTTCACCTTGCAAACATTCCACCAAGAGGAAGTATTGCATCTCTTTGGGACCAATGACAACTTTGAATCAACAATTGCAACCCTATAGTTTGGGATACGAGCATAATGCTTGGACGGGTTTTTGTAATGTTTGACTTACAAAAAATGTACGTTCAAAATATATTGAAAATTACATTTAACACGTTTTTGAGAGGTAAAATAACGATATATTATAATCCATGATAAAAAAATACACGTTAGAAAGCCACCTAAATCGAGAACAATACATTGCCCGTGTATGTATATTATATTGATAAATACATGTATTACCTGAAGCATAGTGTTTAACACACACACACTGCACGTGGATAATTTCCCAAGTGGTGATGTTCACACACTGCTCCAGATAGGCATTTTCTGAAGTTATTATTTCCCCATTCCACTCGTCCTTATAAATCAATGTTTACAACTTTTTAAAAATCAAACGGTGTAAAAAGCCAACCAGTTAGTCACTTTATGGGAGTCTTCCATTTCAATGTCTACACCCAACACTTGGTTTCACTTCACTGCAATCAAGAGAAACTCGAATCTGTCCTGAAAAAACACTTGATTTTGGGACGTATCATATTCAGTGATGATGATGTGTATTATTTCATACTATACACACCATAATTCACGTATATTCTTTTGCAGAATTGATTGTTCCAGCAACACAGCAACCAATCGAGGCCTCAAAACCAACTAAAACACCCACCGAACAAGGTAAGCATTGCTTTGTGGTAACAAGTCACGAGGCATGTTTGAATGCATGAATAAGGCTTAAATCTTTTCTACAATCTGTTTGCATTTGATAACTGATAAGATCATTTATTTGCAGAAGAAGACTGCGCTCCAGGCTGGTCTGACTGGTACGATGAGCAATATCCTGATGAAGAAAATGGCGGAGATGTTGAATCATACGAGAAGGTCATAGCCTCAGGGAAAGTGGTTTGTCTGCCTGACTCACCAGTGCAAAACATTGAATGCAAAGCAGAGAGATTCCCTAATACCCCATGGCAGGAATTGGGCCAGACAATAACTTGTGACAAGAATAACGGACTGAAATGTGTGAGTGAGGATCAAGGAGGACTGCCATGTTACAACTACAAGGTCAGATTCTGTTGCTCCAGAGCAGGTGGCCTCCCGCTACCACCCATTACTCAGGCCCCAACCAAAGCGGCCCCTGAGAAACCATCGACAGAAGCTGCTCCAGAAACAAAGAAAAGCAAACCAGAGTCGCCACCAGTGGTCGAAGAGACCACTGCAGCTGAAGGTGAACTTGGAGTGAGAATAGAGATCAGTTTTGATTTTAATGAGCAAACGTTTTCTTCATACTTGATAAATGTCATTGCATTTAGATCATAAATTGGATACACCAAATCTATATAATTTGATGTATTTAAGTTATGTCGTTTTATTTGCAGGCCACAGTGTTCCTGTGACACAAGCAACAGAACAGGCACCACGGCCATCTGTAAAACCAACACCTAAAGGTAAATCATGGAAAATGTGACAGCATATTTTAAGAAAGTAAGTGTTCGTTTTTCTAATCATCTTTTTTAAAAGGCCATTTCATCATAAGTGTCAAGATGTCGTTCATGAAACTTTTATTACATTTTAAAGACAGTATTTGATATATATCCTTACCCACTGTAACTTAGTTACAACATCATATTTGGATAATATGACATTTGACCAGGGATTTTTGACGTTCACATTTTTTACTTCAGTTTGCATAGGCAACTTACACGTTCCAATGTAAAATTAACAGGGATACAGCAGTGATTTCCAATTTTGACCACACTTGATCAGAATTGAATTGGTCTGCATTGTGCGAGAGCTTCATTATCACCATTGTAGGGAAAGTGAATAAATCAAACTCATAGTTGAACCTCCCCACACTCATTGCGTTTTCTTTCTGCCGCGTTTCTCTCCAAGTGACGTCCTCACAAGCAGTTGAAGAAAAGTCAACGGAACGGAGTGCTGTAGTGAAAAGCTCAGCAGCTCCGAAACTAAAGACTCCAGATGTCTCCACAAAAGCACCACAAACCTCAACCAAAAAGGCAATATCTACAACGACGGCAGATGACGGTACGTTGTTTTCCCAAATAATGGCCTGCATCATTTAATACGTTTTTATCAATAGAATTTGAAAAAATCCAGGTGAGTTATGTATCCTTGGCCAGCATAATAGGAAAAGGAATTTCACCACGAAAATATATGCTCCATATTTAAGAATCATTCTTTATGAAGTTTTTATATCTTGTCGAGTTGAAAAACCGTACATTTTCATACGTAGGCTTTCACGACCAATGTGAATTATAATTTGTTTCTATGGGTTAAGATCGTGAAAGTATAATGTCAAATTTTAACTATAACCCTCCACTACCGGACAGAGGCAATCAAATGAAATTGTCACGTGGGAAAATATGGCAATCGATTTGGTTTACTGTACAATGTTGCATATTTGTATTGCTGGGGACTGAGGTGTATGTAGATATGTGAAAATCTATATTAAAAAAAAACTGAGTTACACCATGCACAAACAGGTTACTGGACAAATTACCATCACATTTACTTAAGAAAGTAAATGTGATATTAATAATACATACTGCACGTGAACATTTGGGATGTGTGAACATCTATATCAAATATCAGTCACAGCATGCACAAATACTGCACTGGGTGTGAGCAGTTCATTGGTCAGGGTGGATATGCGAGGGCTATATGTGCAACCATCCACTATTGAGCCGCCTTTGGTGTAGGCTCTTTCACCAGCAGTTTAGAAATATAACTCTAGATTTGAAGCTTTCGTGACTGCAAGTATTCATATTCTTAGGTTGTTTCGGTAAAGTCATGTAGGTAAAAAAAAATTAATAAAAGTAAAATAAAAATAAAATAAAAATCACGACGTTTCGGAGGCAACACAAGCTTCCGTCTTCAGGTGGAACCGTCACAGCACGATAGCTGTATCAAGTAAATTAGAGATTCCAAGGGATACTACCCCGTATATATACTGGTTGAGGGGGGTGGGCCAGGAACGGCCCACTTTTTATTATTATGGTAAGGTGCGGCTTGAGACTACGGCTAGTCTACATAACAAAGGACTGAGCCTGAGAGGGGGGTGGGGGGTGCCAGAGTAACCTTCTGAGGTTGCCGAGTGGCTCAGAGGTTAGAGCACTGATAAGGTTTTGGGCGTGAATTCAGGCAGCCACCGGGTCCTCAACTGTATGTGGCTCTGCACTCTCAAAATTAAATCATCAGTTTGACTGTCATATGACACACCTCAATTTTATATACAGAGTGAGTGGGGGGCGGGTGGGAAGTGCTTCATTCTAACTATGTCTGGAGCACAGGTGACTTGAAAAGATCTCAAAAGATGCGCCGTCATATCCGTTTCTATTGGGCTGTTCTCTAACATGAAGGGTTGCACTGCTCTGTGAGATCGTAAAGTATGCTTTGTCCTGTGACGTGATGCCCACAGCACAATTGGGATAAAATTGTGGAGAATACGAAGACATGTTTTAAACTATTATTTTGGTTTTTCGGTAAAGCCACGTACATAGAAAAAAATAATCAAAAGAATAACAATATCACGACGATTCAATCGCAACACAATCAATTGTCTTCTTTTCACCTGAAGACGATTGATTGTGTTGCGATCGAAACGTCGTGATATTGTTATTATTTTGATTTTTTTCTATCTACGTGGCTTTACCGAAAGACCCAAAGAATATGAATTCCTACAGTCACGAAAGCTTTAAGTCAATGTTTTAATATATCTGAAAATGTCTTGTTGGAAAATGTCCGCTTTTGCAGAAGAGCATTGCAGTACGGGCTGGTCCCAGTGGTTCGACGAGCACACTCCAACTGAGGCAAATGGAGGCGATGTGGAAACCTACCAAATGGTCATAGAGTCGGGCAAAGTGGTCTGCCCGGATAACACCTTAGTAGAAAAAATCGACTGCAGAGCGGATAAGTTCCCACATAAGAATTGGAAAAAACTATGGCAAACGATCACCTGTGATAAGGAGACCGGCTTGAGATGTGCGAATGAGAACCAGGGCATATTGACGTGCTTCAACTACATGGTCAGGTTCTGCTGCTCTGAGGTGGTAAGTCCTCATCCGATCACAACTAATGCTCCACCCAGGAAGGAAACTAAGCATCCACCCAAAACAGTCGGTCCTTGGACAACTCTGAAGAATCCAGAGAAATCAACAACTCCAAGACTGACCACCGCAGCTGAAGGTAATTCTATGACACGTGACATTATTTATTCATCAATTGTTGAGCATCAGCCGAAAATGGCAAGTGGTTATCAACAAACAGTTTTGAAGGTATAATAGATATACGTTAATGTGCGCATTGCATTGAACGAGGTTGTAGCCACATAGTAAAATAGGCAATAGAAGGGAATTCCAAAGTAAAGCAGTGCAAGGGAATACGCAGACGGATACATTTTTTCACCTGCTAAATGTTGGTTGAATACAGTATGAATGAGACGCAACAGTCAGCTCTGGTAGACAAAGTCTTCAACATGGGTGCAGGATAATTGTTTTTTTTACCCTTCTATCTGGCAACAAAACTGACACCTTTTTTACAACGAGTCATGTTTGCATAGACCACAATACCTGCAGTCATAATGCAAACAAAAACACAATTCTGATAATGTATGCACTGTCCTTGAAGTTGATTGGTCCACACCCGAGACAGCTTTCCTTAGAGCCCAGTCTCACATGGTGTTGGACCAGATGACGCCAAAAGGTGCACAACTCAAAGACAATGTACCATCAGAGTATGAGAGCTCGGGGTAAGCATTTACACCATTGGAACCTCCTTTGCCAGTAGCAAAATATGGTAATTGTTTTTACCCTTTTATCTGGCAACAAAACCGACACCTTTTTTACAAGGAGTCATGTTTGCATTGACGGAATGCAAACAAAACACAATTCTGATAATGTATGCACTGTCCTTGAAGTTGATTGGTCCACACCCGAGACAGCGTTCCTTAGAGCCCAGTCTCACATGGGTTTGGACCAGATGACGCCAAAAGGCGCACTATGACAGCAGGTATTGTGGTCTATGCAAACATGACTCTTTGTAAAAAAAGGTGTCAGTTTTGTTGCCAGATAGAAGGGTAAAAAAACAATTATCATATGTTTTACTGGAAAATGAGGTTCCAATGGTATGGGTGCAGGAATTAATGAGTCAATTTTATGGGAACAGTGACCACAGCAGTCACAATAGAAGTGTGATAAGGACTACAAACCTGCCGTGCCAACAACTCCTTTGTGCACGTATCCTATTCAGTGATGAAGATGTGTATTGTTTAATATTAGATACACCTTAATTAATGTATATTGTGTGCAAAGTGATTGTTCCAGCAACACATTGAGGCAACAAAATCAACTGAAACATAAGGATCGGGTTCAGTGACTATCATTCGGCCTGTTTTAATGCATACACATGTCTTAAACATCTCCCAATATGTTTGCGTTTGAAGACTGATTAAGATTATATCTTTGCAGAAGAAGACTGTGCTACAGGCTGGTCTCAGTGGTATGATGAACAATATCCAGATCTAAACAATGGCGGAGATGAGGAATCTTACCAGAAGGTCACAGCCTCAGGGAATGTGGTCTGTCTGGCTGACTCATCAGTGGAAAAAATTGACTGCAAAGCAGAGAGATTCCCTAATACCCCATGGCAGGAATTGGGCCAGACGATCACTTGTGACAAGAGCGAAGGCTTGAAATGCTCTAATGACGATCAAGGCATGTTGCCATGTTACAACTACAAGGTCAGATTCTGCTGCTCCAAATCAGGTGCCCCCCCTTCACCACCCAATACTCAGGCCCCAACCAAAAGGGCCCCTGAGAAACCACCAACAGCAGCTGCTCATGAAACAACTAAACATAAACCCAAAAAGACCACTGCAGTTGAAGGTAACTACACGACATTGGGACGACACGATCATGCACTATTCAGTTGTGTAAAGAAAACAAGTCGGTAAGATTGACCATTGATCTTGAAAACATGAATGCAATCGGAGATAATGTATTTATTGACTTGAACAAGGGAAGAGAGGCAGTAGAATGGCATTCCAAAGTAAAGCAGTGCCAGGGAAGACGCTGAAAGAGAAATGTTTCACCAGCTATATGTTGAATCTTGACTTAAAGCTTTCGTGACTGCAAACATGATAACATAATTGCAAACATGATGCCTTGAATAAAGGTGTCAGTTTTGTACCAGTTAAAAGGGTAAAAACCTACTATTATATTTTGCCACTGGTAAAAGAGATCTCATAGTGTAAATGCTTCACCCGAGCTCTCAATACTCTGATATTGCACTGTGTTTGAGTTGTACGCCTTCTGGTGTCATCTGGCCCTACACCAATGGGGACTAGGCTCTAAAGAAAGCCGTCTCGGGTGTGGGCCAATCAACTTCAAGGACAGTGCATATTATCATCCTTATCAGAGTTGCTTCTTTTTGTTTGCTTTTTTGACTACTTGTGTTGTGGTCATTGCAAACATGATGCCTTGAATAAAGGTGTCAGTTTTGTACCAGTTAAAAGGGTAAAAACCTACTATTATATTTTGCCACTGGTAAAAGAGATCTCATAGTGTAAATGCTTACCCCGAGCTCTCAATACTCTGAAATTGCACTGTGTTTGAGTTGTACGCCTTCTGGTGTCATCTGGCCCTACACCAATGGGGACTAGGCTCTAAAGAAAGCCGTCTCGGGTGTGGGCCAATCAACTTCAAGGACAGTGCATATTATCATCCTTATCAGAGTTGCTTCTTTTTGTTTGCTTTTTTGACTACTTGTGTTGTGGTCATTGCAAACATGATGCCTTGAATAAAGGTGTCAGTTTTGTACCAGTTAAAAGGGTAAAAACCTACTATTATATTTTGCCACTGGTAAAAGAGATCTCATAGTGTAAATGCTTCACCCGAGCTCTCAATACTCTGATATTGCACTGTGTTTGAGTTGTACGCCTTCTGGTGTCATCTGGCCCTACACCAATGGGGACTAGGCTCTAAAGAAAGCCGTCTCGGGTGTGGGCCAATCAACTTCAAGGACAGTGCATATTATCATCCTTATCAGAGTTGCTTCTTTTTGTTTGCTTTTTTGACTACTTGTGTTGTGGTCATTGCAAACATGATGCCTTGAATAAAGGTGTCAGTTTTGTACCAGTTAAAAGGGTAAAAACCTACTATTATATTTTGCCACTGGTAAAAGAGATCTCATAGTGTAAATGCTTACCCCGAGCTCTCAATACTCTGATATTGCACTGTGTTTGAGTTGTACGCCTTCTGGTGTCATCTGGCCCTACACCAATGGGGACTAGGCTCTAAAGAAAGCCGTCTCGGGTGTGGGCCAATCAACTTCAAGGACAGTGCATATTATCATCCTTATCAGAGTTGCTCCTTTTTGTTTGCTTTTTTGACTACTTGTGTTGTGGTCATTGCAAACATGATGCCTTGAATAAAGGTGTCAGTTTTGTACCAGTTAAAAGGGTAAAAACCTACTATTATATTTTGCCACTGGTAAAAGAGATCTCATAGTGTAAATGCTTACCCCGAGCTCTCAATACTCTGATATTGCACTGTGTTTGAGTTGTACGCCTTCTGGTGTCATCTGGCCCTACACCAATGGGGACTAGGCTCTAAAGAAAGCCGTCTCGGGTGTGGGCCAATCAACTTCAAGGACAGTGCATATTATCATCCTTATCAGAGTTGCTTCTTTTTGTTTGCTTTTTTGACTACTTGTGTTGTGGTCATTGCAAACATGATGCCTTGAATAAAGGTGTCAGTTTTGTACCAGTTAAAAGGGTAAAAACCTACTATTATATTTTGCCACTGGTAAAAGAGATCTCATAGTATATATAGGAAGTATACAGCTTAGGATCAATTAAAACATAGTGACTTAATTTGTTAGATCTCAGAAACTTATTAAGACTTGATCCTGGATAGGTTTTGGATAGGTGACAATCTGTGTAACAGATTGTCAAATGATGAATATTTATAATATGGACTTCACAGAGCAGAATGCCACAGCCCTTTATTGTGATGTACTTCCATGCCCCCCATCCCACGTTCACTAACCCGCACTGAAGAGCATGATGAAGCATCGTCAAATAACCCCCCCAACCCAGACACCATGGGGAGGCTTTAATTGAGCAGTGTATTGGCAAAGAGCTGTACTTTATTTAGTATAACTGTCCAGTAACTGATTCGTAATACAGATTAAAGTATTGTCTGCACGTTGCTTACAACATTTTACAAGGTTCAACTCAGAATGTTTGAGAAAACTGCATTCCCTTACTATCCATTCTTTGCTTTTCTTTCAAAGTGCCATCGAAACCCCCTGTTGAGGAAAAGCCAACAAAGCCAGCACCTGAAGAGAGTGGCGCTCCTCCAGAACCAACTGCACCGAAGGACAAGACACTCCCACCTCCAACCTCCGGCAACATGGAGCCAGAACCCTCACCTTCAGAAGGGCCAGGTGTGTTCATTTCGTAAGATTTTATATATATACAGGAAGTATACAGCTTAGGATCAAATCAAACAAAGTGACTTAATTTGTTAGATCTCAGAAAACAATTAAGACTTGCTAATGGATAGGTTTTGGATAGGTGACAATCTGTGTAACAGATGTCATAGGCTGAATATTTATAATATTGACTTCACAGAGCAGAATGCCACAGCCCTTTATTGTGATGTACTTCCATACTCTCCATTCCACGTTCACTAACCCGCACTGAAGAGCATGATGAAGCATCGTCAAATAACCCCCCCAACCCAGACACCATGGGGAGGCTTTAACTGAGCAGTGTATTGGCAAAGAGCTGTACATTATTTAGTATAACTGTCCAGTAACTTATTCGTAATCCAGATTAAAGTATTGTCTGCAGGTTGCTTACAACATTTTACAAGGTTCAACTCAGAATGTTTAAGAAATCTGCATTCCCTTAAGATCCATCCTTTGCTTTTCTTTCAAAGTGCCATCGAAACCCCCTGTAGAGGAAAAGCCAACAAAGCCAGCTCCTGAAGAGAGTGGCGCTCCTCCTCAAGAACCAACTGCACCGAAGGACACGACACCCCCACCTCCAACCTCCGGCATAAAGGAGCCAGAACCCTCACCCTCAGGAGGGCCAGGTGTGTTCATTTTGTTAGATTACGTATATACACGAAGTTTACTGCTTAGGATCAAATCAAACAAAGTGACTTAATTTGTTAGATCTCAGAAAACAATTAAGACTTGCTAATGGATAGGTTTTGGATAGGTGACAATCTGTGTAACAGATGTCATAGGCTGAATATTTACAATACGGACTGCACAGGGCAGAATGCCACAGCCCTTTATTGTGATGTACTTCCATGCTCTCCATTCCACGTTCACTAACCCGCACTGAAGAGCATGATGAAGCATCGTCAAATAACCCCCCCAACCCAGACACCATGGGGAGGCTTTTATTGAGCAGTGTATTGGCAAAGAGCTGTACATTATTTAGTATAACTGTCCAGTAACTGATTCGTAATCCAGATTAAAGTATTGTCTGCACGTTGCTTACAACATTTTACAAGGTTCAACTCAGAATGTTTGAGAAAACTGCATTCCCTTACGATCCATTCTTTGCTTTTCTTTCAAAGTGCCATCGAAACCCCCTGTTGAGGAAAAGCCAACAAAGCCAGCACCTGAAGAGAGTGGCGCTCCTCCAGAACCAACTGCACCGAAGGACAAGACACTCCCACCTCCAACCTCCGGCAACAAGGAGCCAGAACCCTCACCTTCAGAAGGGCCAGGTGTGTTCATTTCGTAAGATTTTATATATATACAGGAAGTATACAGCTTAGGATCAAATCAAACAAAGTGACTTAATTTGTTAGATCTCAGAAAACAATTAAGACTTGCTAATGGATAGGTTTTGGATAGGTGACAATCTGTGTAACAGATGTCATAGGCTGAATATTTATAATATTGACTTCACAGAGCAGAATGCCACAGCCCTTTATTGTGATGTACTTCCATACTCTCCATTCCACGTTCACTAAACCGCACTGAAGAGCATGATGAAGCATCGTCAAATAACCCCCCCAACCCAGACACCATGGGGAGGCTTTAACTGAGCAGTGTATTGGCAAAGAGCTGTACATTATTTAGTATAACTGTCCAGTAACTTATTCGTAATCCAGATTAAAGTATTGTCTGCAGGTTGCTTACAACATTTTACAAGGTTCAACTCAGAATGTTTAAGAAATCTGCATTCCCTTAAGATCCATCCTTTGCTTTTCTTTCAAAGTGCCATCGACACCCCCTGTAGAGGACAAGCCAACAAAGCCAGCTCCTGAAGAGAGTGGCGCTCCTCCTCAAGAACCAACTGCACCGAAGGACACGACACCCCCACCTCCAACCTCCGGCATAAAGGAGCCAGAACCCTCACCCTCAGGAGGGCCAGGTGTGTTCATTTTGTTAGATTACATATATACACGAAGTTTACTGCTTAGTATCAAATCAAACAAATGTATTGGCAAAGAGCTGTACATTATTTAGTATAACTGTCCAGTAACTTATTGGTTATCCAGATTAAAGTATTGTCTGCAGGTTGCTTACGACTTTTTAAAAGGTTCAACTCAGAATGTTGGAGAAAACTGCATTCCCTTAAGATCCATCCTTTGCTTTTCTTTTAAAGTGCCAACGAAACCCCCTGTTGAGGAAAAGCCAACAAAGCCAGCTCCTGAAGAGAGTGGCGCTCCTCCTCAAGAACCAACTGCACCGAAGGACAAGACACCCCCACCTCCAACCTCCGGCATCAAAGAGCCAGAACCCTCACCCTCAGGAGGGCCAGGTGTGTTCATTTTGTTAGATTATATATATATATAGGAATAATAGTAGGTTTTTACCCTTTTAACTGGTACAAAACTGACACCTTTATTCAAGGCATCATGTTTGCAATGACCACAACACAAGTAGTCAAAAAAGCAAACAAAAAGAAGCAACTCTGATAAGGATGATAATATGCACTGTCCTTGAAGTTGATTGGCCCACACCCGAGACGGCTTTCTTTAGAGCCTAGTCCCCATTGGTGTAGGGCCAGATGACACCAGAAGGCGTACAACTCAAACACAGTGCAATATCAGAGTATTGAGAGCTCGGGGTAAGCATTTACACTATGAGATCTCTTTTACCAGTGGCAAAATATAATAGTAGGTTTTTACCCTTTTAACTGGTACAAAACTGACACCTTTATTCAAGGCATCATGTTTGCAATGACCACAACACAAGTAGTCAAAAAAGCAAACAAAAATAAGCAACTCTGATAAGGATGATAATATGCACTGTCCTTGAAGTTGATTGGCCCACACCCGAGACGGCTTTCTTTAGAGCCTAGTCCCCATTGGTGTAGGGCCAGATGACACCAGAAGGCGTACAACTCAAACACAGTGCAATATCAGAGTATTGAGAGCTCGGGGTAAGCATTTACACTATGAGATCTCTTTTACCAGTGGCAAAATATAATAGTAGGTTTTTACCCTTTTAACTGGTACAAAACTGACACCTTTATTCAAGGCATCATGTTTGCAATGACCACAACACAAGTAGTCAAAAAAGCAAACAAAAAGAAGCAACTCTGATAAGAATGATAATATGCACTGTCCTTGAAGTTGATTGGCCCACACCCGAGACGGCTTTCTTTAGAGCCTAGTCCCCATTGGTGTAGGGCCAGATGACACCAGAAGGCGTACAACTCAAACACAGTGCAATATCAGAGTATTGAGAGCTCGGGTGAAGCATTTACACTATGAGATCTCTTTTACCAGTGGCAAAATATAATAGTAGGTTTTTACCCTTTTAACTGGTACAAAACTGACACCTTTATTCAAGGCATCATGTTTGCAATGACCACAACACAAGTAGTCAAAAAAGCAAACAAAAAGAAGCAACTCTGATAAGGATGATAATATGCACTGTCCTTGAAGTTGATTGGCCCACACCCGAGACGGCTTTCTTTAGAGCCTAGTCCCCATTGGTGTAGGGCCAGATGACACCAGAAGGCGTACAACTCAAACACAGTGCAATATCAGAGTATTGAGAGCTCGGGGTAAGCATTTACACTATGAGATCTCTTTTACCAGTGGCAAAATATAATAGTAGGTTTTTACCCTTTTAACTGGTACAAAACTGACACCTTTATTCAAGGCATCATGTTTGCAATGACCACAACACAAGTAGTCAAAAAAGCAAACAAAAAGAAGCAACTCTGATAAGGATGATAATATGCACTGTCCTTGAAGTTGATTGGCCCACACCCGAGACGGCTTTCTTTAGAGCCTAGTCCCCATTGGTGTAGGGCCAGATGACACCAGAAGGCGTACAACTCAAACACAGTGCAATATCAGAGTATTGAGAGCTCGGGGTAAGCATTTACACTATGAGATCTCTTTTACCAGTGGCAAAATATAATAGTAGGTTTTTACCCTTTTAACTGGTACAAAACTGACACCTTTATTCAAGGCATCATGTTTGCAATGACCACAACACAAGTAGTCAAAAAAGCAAACAAAAAGAAGCAACTCTGATAAGAATGATAATATGCACTGTCCTTGAAGTTGATTGGCCCACACCCGAGACGGCTTTCTTTAGAGCCTAGTCCCCATTGGTGTAGGGCCAGATGACACCAGAAGGCGTACAACTCAAACACAGTGCAATATCAGAGTATTGAGAGCTCGGGTGAAGCATTTACACTATGAGATCTCTTTTACCAGTGGCAAAATATAATAGTAGGTTTTTACCCTTTTAACTGGTACAAAACTGACACCTTTATTCAAGGCATCATGTTTGCAATGACCACAACACAAGTAGTCAAAAAAGCAAACAAAAAGAAGCAACTCTGATAAGGATGATAATATGCACTGTCCTTGAAGTTGATTGGCCCACACCCGAGACGGCTTTCTTTAGAGCCTAGTCCCCATTGGTGTAGGGCCAGATGACACCAGAAGGCGTACAACTCAAACACAGTGCAATATCAGAGTATTGAGAGCTCGGGGTAGGCATTTACACTATGAGATCTCTTTTACCAGTGGCAAAATATAATAGTAGGTTTTTACCCTTTTAACTGGTACAAAACTGACACCTTTATTCAAGGCATCATGTTTGCAATGACCACAACACAAGTAGTCAAAAAAGCAAACAAAAAGAAGCAACTCTGATAAGGATGATAATATGCACTGTCTTTGAAGTTGATTGGCCCACACCCGAGACGGCTTTCTTTAGAGCCTAGTCCCCATTGGTGTAGGGCCAGATGACACCAGAAGGCGTACAACTCAAACACAGTGCAATATCAGAGTATTGAGAGCTCGGGGTAAGCATTTACACTATGAGATCTCTTTTACCAGTGGCAAAATATAATTGCAAACATGATGCCTAATTGCAAACATGATGCCTTGAATAAAGGTGTCAGTTTTGTACCAGTTAAAAGGGTAAAAACCTACTATTATATTTTGCCACTGGTAAAAGAGATCTCATAGTGTAAATGCTTCACCCGAGCTCTCAATACTCTGATATTGCACTGTGTTTGAGTTGTACGCCTTCTGGTGTCATCTGGCCCTACACCAATGGGGACTAGGCTCTAAAGAAAGCCGTCTCGGGTGTGGGCCAATCAACTTCAAGGACAGTGCATATTATCATCCTTATCAGAGTTGCTTCTTTTTGTTTGTTTTTTTGACTACTTGTGTTGTGGTCATTGCAAACATGATGCCTTGAATAAAGGTGTCAGTTTTGTACCAGTTAAAAGGGTAAAAACCTACTATTATATTTTGCCACTGGTAAAAGAGATCTCATAGTGTAAATGCTTACCCCGAGCTCTCAATACTCTGATATTGCACTGTGTTTGAGTTGTACGCCTTCTGGTGTCATCTGGCCCTACACCAATGGGGACTAGGCTCTAAAGAAAGCCGTCTCGGGTGTGGGCCAATCAACTTCAAGGACAGTGCATATTATCATCCTTATCAGAGTTGCTTCTTTTTGTTTGCTTTTTTGACTACTTGTGTTGTGGTCATTGCAAACATGATGCCTTGAATAAAGGTGTCAGTTTTGTACCAGTTAAAAGGGTAAAAACCTACTATTATATTTTGCCACTGGTAAAAGAGATCTCATAGTGTAAATGCTTACCCCGAGCTCTCAATACTCTGATATTGATTTTTTTTTTTCCTTTCATTAATTTAAAAATTTTTACCTACGTGACTTTACCGAAAAAAACCTAAGAATAAGAATCCTTGCAGTCACGAAAGCTTCAAATCTAGAATGTTTATAAGGGGTTTGAAATGGGCGTAGCCCAAATGTCAGCAACCAATGGTAATGCAGGTGGTGGGCAGCCAACCCGATGGTGGTTGGTTTTCCACCAATC
Source organism: Lampetra fluviatilis (assembly GCF_964198595.1). Taxonomy (NCBI): domain Eukaryota; kingdom Metazoa; phylum Chordata; class Hyperoartia; order Petromyzontiformes; family Petromyzontidae; genus Lampetra; species Lampetra fluviatilis. Next base: position 577,084 of record NC_136346.1, on the reverse strand, counting down.
AAAGGGCTGCCAGGTGGTGGAAAACCAACCATCGTGGGGTTAGCTGCCCACCACCTGCATTACCATTGGCTGCAGACATTTGGGCTATGCCCATTTCAAACCCCTTATAAACAGTTTGCCTTTGGGAGCTAACCCCCCCCCCCCCTATCCAGAAGACGACCGCTTGTGTTGCGATCGAATCGTCGTAGTTTTTTGTTTTTTACTTAAAGCTTTCGTGACTGTAGGAATTCATATTCTTTGGGTCTTTCGGTAATGTCACATAGATAGGTTCAAAGAAAATAACAAAAAAATCACCTATCTACGTGACTTTACTGAAAGACCCAAATAATATTTTAGTTTTTTGTCATTTTTTTTAACCTATCTTCGTGACTTTGCCAAATGACCCAAAGAATAGCGATATGTTGGTTGAACACAATATGGATGAGACGCAACAGTCAAGTTTGGTAGACCGAGTCTTCAACATGGGTGCAGGAATCAACGAGTGAAGTTTATGGGAACAGTGACCACGGTAGTCACTATAGAAGAGAGATAAAGACTCCAAACCTGCCATGGCAACAACTCCTCTGTGGACATATCATATTCGGTGACGAAGTTGTCTCGTGTTGTATTATATACATATACACCCTAATCCATATATATGTTGTGCAGAAGTGATTGTTCCAGCAACACACAAACAAATTGAGGCTAAAAAACCAACCACGGAGGCCCCCAAGAAACGATCAACAGCAGCTGCTCATGAAACAACGAAAAATAAACCCAAAAAGACCCCTGCAGTTGAAGGTAACTACACGACATTGGGACGACACGATCATGCACTATTCAGTTGTGTAAAGAAAACAAGTCGGTAAGATTGACCATTGATCTTGAAAACATGAATGCAATCGGAGATAATGTATTTATTGACTTGAACAAGGGAAGAGAGGCAGTAGAATGGCATTCCAAAGTAAAGCAGTGCCAGGGAAGACGCTGAAAGAGAAATGTTTCACCAGCTATATGTTGAATCTTGACTTAAAGCTTTCGTGACTGCAGGAATTCATATTATTTGGGTCTTCTGGTAAAGTCACGTAGATCGGTTCAAATAAAATAACAAAAAACAAAAACTACGACGTTTCGATCGCAACACATGCGGTCGTCTTCAGGAAAAGGGAGGTTAGCTCCCAAAGGCAAACTGTTTATAAGTGCTGTTTCATCTACATAACAAAGGCTCAGTCCCATTCACAGCAGCCGCACCCTTACATCAGCTGCACCTTAACAACTCTTAGAACCTCCCAGTTCAACCAGTCTACACAACAAAGACTCATTCCTGGCAGCGGTTTCAGCCTCACCACCTCCACATAACAAAAGGCACAGTCCCATTTACACGTACCTTTACATCAGCCTCACCTTAACAACTCTTTTCAACCAGTCTACACAACAAAGGCTCATTCCTAACAGCTTGCTTCAGCCGCACAATAATAATATCCAGGGGCCTACCTTGACTCCTCCCACCCACAACCAGTATATATACAAGGACTGTTTTCTTGGAATTTCTCTTACTTGATACAGCAATCGTGCTGTGACGGTTCCACCTGAAGACGGAGGCTTGTGTTGCCCCCGAAACGTCGTAATTTTTTTTCCTTTCATTAATTTTAAATTTTTTACCTACGTGACTTTACCGAAAAAAACCTAAGAATAAGAATCCTTGCAGTCACGAAAGCTTCAAATCTAGAATGTTTATAAGGGGTTTGAAATGGGCGTAGCCCAAATGTCAGCAACCAATGGTAATGCAGGTGGTGGGCAGCCAACCCGATGGTGGTTGGTTTTCCACCAATCAAAGGGCTGCCAGGTGGTGGAAAACCAACCATCGTGGGGTTAGCTGCCCACCACCTACATTACCATTGGCTGCAGACATTTGGGCTATGCCCATTTCAAACCCCTTATAAACAGTTTGCCTTTGGGAGCTAACCCCCCCCCCCTATCCAGAAGACGACCGCTTGTGTTGCGATCGAATCGTCGTAGTTTTTTGTTTTTTACTTAAAGCTTTCGTGACTGTAGGAATTCATATTCTTTGGGTCTTTCGGTAATGTCACATAGATAGGTTCAAAGAAAATAACAAAAAAATCACCTATCTACGTGACTTTACTGAAAGACCCAAATAATATTTTAGTTTTTTGTCATTTTTTTTAACCTATCTTCGTGACTTTGCCAAATGACCCAAAGAATAGCGATATGTTGGTTGAACACAATATGGATGAGACGCAACAGTCAAGTTTGGTAGACCGAGTCTTCAACATGGGTGCAGGAATCAACGAGTGAAGTTTATGGGAACAGTGACCACGGTAGTCACTATAGAAGAGAGATAAAGACTCCAAACCTGCCATGGCAACAACTCCTCTGTGGACATATCATATTCGGTGACGAAGTTGTCTCGTGTTGTATTATATACATATACACCCTAATCCATATATATGTTGTGCAGAAGTGATTGTTCCAGCAACACACAAACAAATTGAGGCTAAAAAACCAACCACGGAGGCCCCCAAGAAACGATCAACAGCAGCTGCTCATGAAACAACGAAAAATAAACCCAAAAAGACCCCTGCAGTTGAAGGTAACTACACGACATTGGGACGACACGATCATGCACTATTCAGTTGTGTAAAGAAAACAAGTCGGTAAGATTGACCATTGATCTTGAAAACATGAATGCAATCGGAGATAATGTATTTATTGACTTGAACAAGGGAAGAGAGGCAGTAGAATGGCATTCCAAAGTAAAGCAGTGCCAGGGAAGACGCTGAAAGAGAAATGTTTCACCAGCTATATGTTGAATCTTGACTTAAAGCTTTCGTGACTGCAGGAATTCATATTATTTGGGTCTTCTGGTAAAGTCACGTAGATCGGTTCAAATAAAATAACAAAAAACAAAAACTACGACGTTTCGATCGCAACACATGCGGTCGTCTTCAGGAAAAGGGGGGTTAGCTCCCAAAGGCAAACTGTTTATAAGTGCTGTTTCATCTACATAACAAAGGCTCAGTCCCATTCACAGCAGCCGCACCCTTACATCAGCTGCACCTTAACAACTCTTAGAACCTCCCAGTTCAACCAGTCTACACAACAAAGACTCATTCCTGGCAGCGGTTTCAGCCTCACCACCTCCACATAACAAAAGGCACAGTCCCATTTACACGTACCTTTACATCAGCCTCACCTTAACAACTCTTTTCAACCAGTCTACACAACAAAGGCTCATTCCTAACAGCTTGCTTCAGCCGCACAATAATAATATCCAGGGGCCTACCTTGACTCCTCCCACCCACAACCAGTATATATACAAGGACTGTTTTCTTGGAATTTCTCTTACTTGATACAGCAATCGTGCTGTGACGGTTCCACCTGAAGACGGAGGCTTGTGTTGCCCCCGAAACGTCGTAATTTTTTTTTATTTTCCTTTCATTAATTTAAATTTTTTTACCTACGTGACTTTACCGAAAAAAACCTAAGAATAAGAATCCTTGCAGTCACGAAAGCTTCAAATCTAGAATGTTTATAAGGGGTTTGAAATGGGCGTAGCCCAAATGTCAGCAACCAATGGTAATGCAGGTGGTGGGCAGCCAACCCGATGGTGGTTGGTTTTCCACCAATCAAAGGGCTGCCAGGTGGTGGAAAACCAACCATCGTGGGGTTAGCTGCCCACCACCTGCATTACCATTGGCTGCAGACATTTGGGCTATGCCCATTTCAAACCCCTTATAAACAGTTTGCCTTTGGGAGCTAACCCCCCCCCCCTATCCAGAAGACGACCGCTTGTGTTGCGATCGAATCGTCGTAGTTTTTTGTTTTTTACTTAAAGCTTTCGTGACTGTAGGAATTCATATTCTTTGGGTCTTTCGGTAATGTCACATAGATAGGTTCAAAGAAAATAACAAAAAAATCACCTATCTACGTGACTTTACTGAAAGACCCAAATAATATTTTAGTTTTTTGTCATTTTTTTTAACCTATCTTCGTGACTTTGCCAAATGACCCAAAGAATAGCGATATGTTGGTTGAACACAATATGGATGAGACGCAACAGTCAAGTTTGGTAGACCGAGTCTTCAACATGGGTGCAGGAATCAACGAGTGAAGTTTATGGGAACAGTGACCACGGTAGTCACTATAGAAGAGAGATAAAGACTCCAAACCTGCCATGGCAACAACTCCTCTGTGGACATATCATATTCGGTGACGAAGTTGTCTCGTGTTGTATGATATACATATACACCCTAATCCATATATATGTTGTGCAGAAGTGATTGTTCCAGCAACACACAAACAAATTGAGGCTAAAAAACCAACCACGGAGGCCCCCAAGAAACGATCAACAGCAGCTGCTCATGAAACAACGAAAAATAAACCCAAAAAGACCCCTGCAGTTGAAGGTAACTACACGACATTGGGACGACACGATCATGCACTATTCAGTTGTGTAAAGAAAACAAGTCGGTAAGATTGACCATTGATCTTGAAAACATGAATGCAATCGGAGATAATGTATTTATTGACTTGAACAAGGGAAGAGAGGCAGTAGAATGGCATTCCAAAGTAAAGCAGTGCCAGGGAAGACGCTGAAAGAGAAATGTTTCACCAGCTATATGTTGAATCTTGACTTAAAGCTTTCGTGACTGCAGGAATTCATATTATTTGGGTCTTCTGGTAAAGTCACGTAGATCGGTTCAAATAAAATAACAAAAAACAAAAACTACGACGTTTCGATCGCAACACATGCGGTCGTCTTCAGGAAAAGGGGGGTTAGCTCCCAAAGGCAAACTGTTTATAAGTGCTGTTTCATCTACATAACAAAGGCTCAGTCCCATTCACAGCAGCCGCACCCTTACATCAGCTGCACCTTAACAACTCTTAGAACCTCCCAGTTCAACCAGTCTACACAACAAAGACTCATTCCTGGCAGCGGTTTCAGCCTCACCACCTCCACATAACAAAAGGCACAGTCCCATTTACACGTACCTTTACATCAGCCTCACCTTAACAACTCTTTTCAACCAGTCTACACAACAAAGGCTCATTCCTAACAGCTTGCTTCAGCCGCACAATAATAATATCCAGGGGCCTACCTGGACTCCTCCCACCCACAACCAGTATATATACAAGGACTGTTTTCTTGGAATTTCTCTTACTTGATACAGCAATCGTGCTGTGACGGTTCCACCTGAAGACGGAGGCTTGTGTTGCCCCCGAAACGTCGTAATTTTTTTTTTTCATTAATTTAAAATTTTTTACCTACGTGACTTTACCGAAAAAAACCTAAGAATAAGAATCCTTGCAGTCACGAAAGCTTCAAATCTAGAATGTTTATAAGGGGTTTGAAATGGGCGTAGCCCAAATGTCAGCAACCAATGGTAATGCAGGTGGTGGGCAGCCAACCCGATGGTGGTTGGTTTTCCACCAATCAAAGGGCTGCCAGGTGGTGGAAAACCAACCATCGTGGGGTTAGCTGCCCACCACCTGCATTACCATTGGCTGCAGACATTTGGGCTATGCCCATTTCAAACCCCTTATAAACAGTTTGCCTTTGGGAGCTAACCCCCCCCCCCTATCCAGAAGACGACCGCTTGTGTTGCGATCGAATCGTCGTAGTTTTTTGTTTTTTACTTAAAGCTTTCGTGACTGTAGGAATTCATATTCTTTGGGTCTTTCGGTAATGTCACATAGATAGGTTCAAAGAAAATAACAAAAAAATCACCTATCTACGTGACTTTACTGAAAGACCCAAATAATATTTTAGTTTTTTGTCATTTTTTTTAACCTATCTTCGTGACTTTGCCAAATGACCCAAAGAATAGCGATATGTTGGTTGAACACAATATGGATGAGACGCAACAGTCAAGTTTGGTAGACCGAGTCTTCAACATGGGTGCAGGAATCAACGAGTGAAGTTTATGGGAACAGTGACCACGGTAGTCACTATAGAAGAGAGATAAAGACTCCAAACCTGCCATGGCAACAACTCCTCTGTGGACATATCATATTCGGTGACGAAGTTGTCTCGTGTTGTATTATATACATATACACCCTAATCCATATATATGTTGTGCAGAAGTGATTGTTCCAGCAACACACAAACAAATTGAGGCTAAAAAACCAACCACGGAGGCCCCCAAGAAACGATCAACAGCAGCTGCTCATGAAACAACGAAAAATAAACCCAAAAAGACCCCTGCAGTTGAAGGTAACTACACGACATTGGGACGACACGATCATGCACTATTCAGTTGTGTAAAGAAAACAAGTCGGTAAGATTGACCATTGATCTTGAAAACATGAATGCAATCGGAGATAATGTATTTATTGACTTGAACAAGGGAAGAGAGGCAGTAGAATGGCATTCCAAAGTAAAGCAGTGCCAGGGAAGACGCTGAAAGAGAAATGTTTCACCAGCTATATGTTGAATCTTGACTTAAAGCTTTCGTGACTGCAGGAATTCATATTATTTGGGTCTTCTGGTAAAGTCACGTAGATCGGTTCAAATAAAATAACAAAAAACAAAAACTACGACGTTTCGATCGCAACACATGCGGTCGTCTTCAGGAAAAGGGGGGTTAGCTCCCAAAGGCAAACTGTTTATAAGTGCTGTTTCATCTACATAACAAAGGCTCAGTCCCATTCACAGCAGCCGCACCCTTACATCAGCTGCACCTTAACAACTCTTAGAACCTCCCAGTTCAACCAGTCTACACAACAAAGACTCATTCCTGGCAGCGGTTTCAGCCTCACCACCTCCACATAACAAAAGGCACAGTCCCATTTACACGTACCTTTACATCAGCCTCACCTTAACAACTCTTTTCAACCAGTCTACACAACAAAGGCTCATTCCTAACAGCTTGCTTCAGCCGCACAATAATAATATCCAGGGGCCTACCTTGACTCCTCCCACCCACAACCAGTATATATACAAGGACTGTTTTCTTGGAATTTCTCTTACTTGATACAGCAATCGTGCTGTGACGGTTCCACCTGAAGACGGAGGCTTGTGTTGCCCCCGAAACGTCGTAATTTTTTTTTACTTTCATTAATTTTAATTTTTTACCTACGTGACTTTACCGAAAAAAACCTAAGAATAAGAATCCTTGCAGTCACGAAAGCTTCAAATCTAGAATGTTTATAAGGGGTTTGAAATGGGCGTAGCCCAAATGTCAGCAACCAATGGTAATGCAGGTGGTGGGCAGCCAACCCGATGGTGGTTGGTTTTCCACCAATCAAAGGGCTGCCAGGTGGTGGAAAACCAACCATCGTGGGGTTAGCTGCCCACCACCTGCATTACCATTGGCTGCAGACATTTGGGCTATGCCCATTTCAAACCCCTTATAAACAGTTTGCCTTTGGGAGCTAACCCCCCCCCCCCTATCCAGAAGACGACCGCTTGTGTTGCGATCGAATCGTCGTAGTTTTTTGTTTTTTACTTAAAGCTTTCGTGACTGTAGGAATTCATATTCTTTGGGTCTTTCGGTAATGTCACATAGATAGGTTCAAAGAAAATAACAAAAAAATCACCTATCTACGTGACTTTACTGAAAGACCCAAATAATATTTTAGTTTTTTGTCATTTTTTTTAACCTATCTTCGTGACTTTGCCAAATGACCCAAAGAATAGCGATATGTTGGTTGAACACAATATGGATGAGACGCAACAGTCAAGTTTGGTAGACCGAGTCTTCAACATGGGTGCAGGAATCAACGAGTGAAGTTTATGGGAACAGTGACCACGGTAGTCACTATAGAAGAGAGATAAAGACTCCAAACCTGCCATGGCAACAACTCCTCTGTGGACATATCATATTCGGTGACGAAGTTGTCTCGTGTTGTATTATATACATATACACCCTAATCCATATATATGTTGTGCAGAAGTGATTGTTCCAGCAACACACAAACAAATTGAGGCTAAAAAACCAACCACGGAGGCCCCCAAGAAACGATCAACAGCAGCTGCTCATGAAACAACGAAAAATAAACCCAAAAAGACCCCTGCAGTTGAAGGTAACTACACGACATTGGGACGACACGATCATGCACTATTCAGTTGTGTAAAGAAAACAAGTCGGTAAGATTGACCATTGATCTTGAAAACATGAATGCAATCGGAGATAATGTATTTATTGACTTGAACAAGGGAAGAGAGGCAGTAGAATGGCATTCCAAAGTAAAGCAGTGCCAGGGAAGACGCTGAAAGAGAAATGTTTCACCAGCTATACGTTGAATCTTGACTTAAAGCTTTCGTGACTGCAGGAATTCATATTCTTTGGGTCTTCTGGTAAAGTCACGTAGATCGGTTCAAATAAAATAACAAAAAATCACCTATCTACGTGACTTTACTGAAAGACCCAAGCAATATTTTAGTTTTTTGTCATTTATTTTTTTACCTATCTACGTGACTTTACCAAATGACCCGAAAAATAGCTATTTGTTGGTTAAACACAGGATGGATGAGACGCAACAGTCAAGTCTGGTAGACCGAGTCTTCAACATGGGTGCAGGAATCAACGAGTGAAGTGTATGGGAACAGTGACGACGGTAGTCACTTTATAAGACAGATAAAGACTCCAAACCTGCCATGGCAACAACTCCTCTGTGGACTTATCATATTCAGTGATGAAGTTGTCTCGTGTTGTATTATATACATATACACCCTAATCCATATATATGTTGTGCAGAAGTGATTGTTCCAGCAACACACAAACAAATTGAGGCTAAAAAACCAACCACGGAGGCCCCCAAGAAACGATCAACAGCAGCTGCACGACATTGGGACGTGAACGTTGTTAATTTTCCAGTTGCGTAAAAAAAACAAGTTCGTAAGATTGACCCATCATCTTCAAAACACAACTCTAATAGAAGTTTAATGCATCATAATCGGGGTATAAGACAATTTTATTTAATCGTTGCAACCACATGATTAGAGACAAGAGAATTATTCCATAGTCATATTTTGGCATTGCATTTTCTTAACATTAGAATATTCGAATATTGACCAGATTTACAAATAAATCTATATCTGCAGTCTAGACAAGAAGACACCCCCCCCCCCCAGTGGTAGCTGTCCTTGTGCGGCACAAGGTGTATTTAAGAGGTCATTAGTCTGCCAGTAGGTGGCAACCGACTGCATCCATCTACATGGGGATGACAGATTATTTCCTACCATGACATTTCACATCACACTATGTGCTTTATTAATTCTCTAAATACACGAGCGAGTGATGATCTGAGGTTCATAAATACAATATTTGAAGCAACATTCCTAAGTGCCTATACAATTAAGTTTTTAACGTTGTATATTATCAGCGCTGGTATCGATCAGAAACATGAACAGAAGCTTAAGCGTGCAAACACGCATGGAGAAATCTATGCTTAGAATTGCTTTGAGACAAAACGAGTGACACGTGGATGAGAAAACGCAGGTTAAGTTAATAACTCAAATTGTTCAGCAATCTAAGTGGGCTTGGGACGGGACACGTCATGGCTAGAGGGCACGATGGCCGATGGTCCAAGGAATCAGAGACATCTGCGGGAATTCACTGAGTTGATGAAGCGATACAATCAGTGCACATGCTGGGTGGATCGTTACATCGCAGGATCGTCGAGAGATGATGGCGGTTCGAGAATACGTTTATTCAGCAGTGGATTGACCATGGCTGCTGATGATGAGGACATGTTCGAACATAAGCGCAAGTGTGATCTGATCTCTGTGTACTTTCAGTGAAACCGACCAAATCGAAGACAACCACCACCACAGTGTCAACCACCAAGAAACCAGAGGAACTGGAATCATACACGGTCCAGTTCACCATTATCAATCGTGAATTTCATCAGGATCTCTACAACCCTGAAAAGCCACTCTACATTGCATATGCCAGAAACATCACCGCGGAGGTAAGGAACTGCTGTATTCATATCACAAGTTTTGGTGATAGTCATTATATCATGAAAGTTGATATTCTATTGTATCAGAAAAAAATGACACCGCCGTAACCCTACTGCTGCATCTTAATTAACTTGCGGAAAGCCTGTCTCCCATGGACCAGTGACACGCATCTGACCTTTCATCAGACACGTCCTGCTCGCATGAGTCACCACTCATCGACTCACATTATACCACTCATATTCTTAGGTTTTTTCGGTAAAGTCACGTAGGTAAAACATTAAAACATTAAAATTAATAAAAGTAAAATAAAATAAAAATCACGACGTTTCGGAGGCAACACAAGCTTCCGTCTTCAGGTGGAACGTCGTGATTTTTATTTTATTTTACTTTGATGAATTTTAATGTTTTAATGTTTTACCTACGTGACTTTACCGAAAAAACCTAAGAATATGAATCCTTGCAGTCACGAAAGCTTCAAATCTAGAATTATACCACTCACCGCCTTTATACAATACAGTGGTGAGCCCATTGAGATTCAACGGCTTCCCGCACCACCACGCAAGCAAACTCCAAAAGGACAACGCCTTTCCATTGTGAAATAACCCACTGCGACCACGATCTGGGCTTGTGTTTTCGTCTTTATTTCTTTCCCACAGCTAGACAGCGCCGCTCTCTATCTCTCTCTGACACGGCTGCACTCCGTTCCACGCGGCTGGGTGGTTACTCGTGTCCAGAGGTCGCAAACGGGTTTTGATTCCTTACCCGTACCCGTACGCACCAGGGTCGCAAACGGGTAACCCGTACCCGGCCGTACCCGTACCCTACCCGTACCCGTCCGGTAGGGTACGGGTATCGGGTACCTGATTGCGACCTCTGGGATGAAGCCATGTTGCAGGCGCGGGTGGGTTGATTCTAGGAACTTGAATTGTGAGAAGAGACAAGACGTTGGGAAATGAGTGACAAACGGTGACTCACCAGTGACTCACGGCCTACCCGTACCCGGCCGCACCAGGGTCGCAAACGGGTACCCGTACCCGGCCGGGTACGGGTAGCCGGGTATCGGGTAGGGTACGGGTATCGGGTACCCGGTTGCGACCTCTGCGGTGAACTCTCGTATTACAATTGTACGATGTTTAAGTGGGGGTCACACAATCCTCCTACCTCTCCCCTCTCATCTCACTCTAGTCCTCTCCACGTGCTCCCTTATCTCTCACCTCACACCTCACTCTACTCCCCGACAAACACTCTCTGCTGCAGCAGCCAAAGCTTTTGGAGAAGCCCGCAGTCAATCTTTGCTCATTCCTCTCTGTTACCCTTCATAGTCTGGAATTACTTCTTGACTCCCCCGGCTGCTGACCTTCCATGTTTTCCTCTGCCCATGACTGGACGGCCTCTTTCCCTCTATAACATATACATTCCACTGTTTCCGGTCAGGCAACATTCAGAAGCAGTAGCATTTAGATGATTTGTAAATGCATGATGTAATTGCATTGCATTACTATGTATGACACTATTACATGTACCAATAACTGCTTGTACCAACCACCACATGTGCCATGTCTCTTGTCCGGGAAAGGCTAATATTTTTCTCTTTGTTCTCTCATAGATTACCAAGTTATTCCAGAAAGAACAGCGGGCAAGATATTTATACCGGGAATACAGCGTCTCAAGCTTCCGGTACGAACAACATTTAATCTTACTCATACTATATTCTAAGGTTTTCGGTAAAGTCACGTAGGTAACATTTTTTAAAGTAAAATAAAAATAAAAATCACGACGTTTCGGAAGCAACACAAGCTTCCTTCTTTAGGTGGAACCGTCACAGCACGATTGCTGTATCAAGTAAGATACTTGCTGTATCAAGTAAGTTACTTGATACAGCTATCGTGCTGTGACGGTTCCACCTGAAGACGGAAGCTTGTGTTGCCTCCGAAACGTCGTGATTTTTATTTTATTTTTTATTTAACTTGTATTAATTTAAATTTTTTACCTACGTGACTTTACCGAAAACCTTAGAATATGAATCCTTGCAGTCACGAAAGCTTCAAATCTAGAACTTACTCATACTATTTGGTTCTTTCGGTAAAGTCACGTAGATGGAAAAGAAAAAATAAATAAAATAATAGATCACGACGTTTCGATCGCAACAACAAGATGGTCGCTTGTTGTTGCGAACGAAATGTCGTGATCTATTATTTTATTTATTTTTATTTTCCATCTACGTGACTTTACCGAAAGAACCAATGAGTATGAATTCCTGCAGTCACGAAAGCCTCACAAATGAAGACATTTCATCTGTTTCTAAACTGGTTCATTGTTGCTCTTTAAGTGTGAAGTTTTGTTTAGATGGCGTTATTTTACCATTTAGAAGTATAACGGAGCTTAAATACCTCATTATTTCAAACCCCATACATCACTATTTCATCTCAACTATTCCAATGCACTGGAAGTCTAGCCAAGGAATCCCCCCATTGGCTAGCTGTCCCTGTGAAGCACATGGTGCATATATAGTGTTGTAAAGGACGGACTTCTAAACTTCTTTATGGCACACACTGTTTATTGTCTTAATACACAGTCCCTATCGCACAAAGGGGTATATGGTCCCGTCACCCGTTACCCTGAGGAGGTACAGCCTCCGGACCTTGCAGGCTATCTAATCTCCCTGCTATCCCAGCGTCCTCTGGCTGGACCTAGGGGATCTCTCTCCGACCACTGGTTACACTGAGCCCTAGCCCTGATAAGGGCTGGAGGGCTTGGTCCAGGGTCCTAGATGTCTTCGGCCGACTTGGGTCTTCGTGTAGCAGAACTGGCCAAGAGCTCTCAGCGCTCTGGCTTTTATACCGGTTCGTGGCCGGGTTGTCCAATCCCCGGCCACCTTGTGGAACCCTCCGATTGGTCCTTCCCAATCTGGCGTTTGGATCCTACCTCACCCCATTTGACCCTGACCGTTTGATTGAGCGGGAAAACCTTGTTTACGATCCGCTCTCTCACAGCTTGCGAACAGCGAGTAGTTATCACCACTACACATACAACACCAGCCTGCAAATGCGTATAAGCTGTCGGTAAGGGGCAATGTTACTACGTTTTTATTTCTAATTTCGTAATTTGCGAGTAATCTCAAAACTTTGGCAAATTGGCCTGTGATGCAAACGCACATGTCCTACTTTTCTTCAGATTATGTCCTGGGATTTTAAAGTCTACGGTAAAGGATTTGGTGAATATGTATGGTTAATATACCTGCAGTATTATCCTTGCTGATCTCGTCAAGGAACATACACCATCACGCCAATTCTGGTCATCCTCGTAGCAGATTTTGGCTATCCATCAAAGACGATCGGTGCATTGCACCATTTCGGGTGCACTTCTGCGGCTGTCACTCTTTGTTCTGATACTAAGAAGCTACCGGAGCTACGCACGTTTAAATACTCTAGATTGAAAACTAATTTCTTGAGAACGGCTTTGTGTTTAGTTTGTTGTCCTTCCCTCGCACCTCCGATTAACACGGTTGGCTATGTACGGTGCAAAAGAAGTTCAACGTACATAAATACATCCACGGTAGCCAAGGAGCTCAAACCACAAACCCACCGATTAAAGCGAATAGTTCAGCTACAGAAGTGACTAATGTCCTGGAGATTGTTAATTCAATCATTGATCAGATTATCAAAACCCTTTCCTGGGTTGCGGGGAGGTTGTTAGATTTTATTATTTTCCAATGTTTAAATACTCCCCCCCCCATCTGTATAAATAGGTACAACACAGGATGCATGTGGTGGGGTATAGTGGAGGTCCTTTCTGCGAGCAGTGGACTGTACATGTTTTTAATCGACTTAACAGAAGCAGCTTTGCTTCTCTCATTGCAGGATCGGCTCCATTACTGTGGAGGGCAAATGCTCTTTCCTAAAGAACGGTGGTGAGAACGTGCCCACGCTGATGAAAGAGTTCACCGAAGGAACCACTAACATGACCTACCTGGGACCGTACAAGCTGCGGCCCGACAGCCTCAAGGTGTACGGTGAGTGGCATGGGGCCCATTGTCAACCCACACGGTTACAATTCCTGGGTAGGGTTTGCGCGATACGGCAGTCCTATAATATATTGCCGATTGACTCCGATCACTTGCTCACCGACGGTTAGTTTCCTCCTTGTCGCTCGTCTATCACTACTACTCCGACCAGAATGGCTGTTTTGTCTCTTCCATATCACTCTCATCCACCATACTCCAGGTGACAACAGTTATCTTGCTGCTTCTTTCGTCGCACTTCTCAAATTTAGAATTTGCCGTCGTCTCTTTACACTCGTTCTTGTAATCTTGCTGAATTACAAAAAAAACGTACTAGCTCTTATCTATTACAATTTTAACAGTGCTGATTATTGATGGCCTGTTGGAGTTTTGGGCATGTGCTCAACAACTATGATTAAAAAAAAATGTATACGACTTAAGATGCATAACCATATCGTTTGTTTTGCGAAATATCGTTATATAGTAAACCCTTCTTAATTCGATACATATGGGTTTCTGGCCTTGCCAAATTATCCAATATTCCGAATTATGTACAATGCTTCCTGCACCAATAATCAAAAAAATAAATCCAAATTTGTTCTCTAAACTCTTCACACACCATACACATTGACACACCTGCATGAATTCGATCCAAAATTTTGGATTTGTCTGGCAGACTAAGCGATTTATACTTCAGTCCCTTTCTATTACTTCTCGATGTAGATGTAGACGAGATTTCTGAGAGGGTTGTGGCTTGCACAGAGTGCACAAGCAAGGTAAAGTCCAAAGCAACAGGTCTTGCACTCACGCTCACCACGCGCACCGCCACTAGACTGAGTCGTTGTTCTGGTAGTGGGGCGCGGCATCGCTCCACGTGTACGCCGAAATCGGACCATTCAGAAGGGCAAATCGGCTCATGGCGAATTACTAATATACACTATATATATGCCGAAGTGCAACCGTGCCGTATTATCCAAAATTATGAATGATCAAATACCGAAATAACGAGGTTTTATTTATCCTGATAGTCATTGCTCATTTTATTGTTTAAATGTGTTTTTTTTAATGAAAAAAACACATCACATCATGGTGTTTATTGGTGAAGGCATGCGATACATATGTAAAAGCATAAATGACTGCGCAATGATTTTTTTTCAAGCATGGCCCTCTGTTGACAACACAGACCTGCATTAGCCCACACCTATACAATGCATGGACAATTTAACCACTATCCAGGCTCAAACATGCTTGGCCTCTGAAATCTGGCAAGATCAGGCATATTCTGGTTGATTTTGAGACAGGACAATTCATGTACTTTTATGCAAATCGTATTTAAATGACATACATTCACTTCATGGTAAGGGAACAAATAAAAAAAAAATTTGAACATGAGACAACAATAGCCGAGATGGTACACATTACTCAAAGGATCGTTAAATTAAATGTGGACCCTGGTTTGTAAAAATTCATCAACATGGCTGGTAATATGGCCAATCGGTAGTGCATTTTCCGTTTGTTGCAGCGATTCTCGGTTCAAGACCAGTGGCCACGCTGGTTAAGCTGTGGGTTAATTAACCACAAATAAGCGCATTCTGCTTCACAGTGGACGTTAAAGATCACGTGACGTTATTCAAAAAGGAGGCCATTGTGTATCAGCGTCATGGTCAATTACTGATAGAACTGAAACTGGATTTAAAAAAAATCATGTAACCAATATCACTCCCTATTGGAACAATAATTCCCACTTAGTTGCCGGTGTCACATTTCACCTTGTGCCACACAATAACTGCCGATACTGGGGGTCTCCTGCCGCAGGGCACCTCGAAATGTACCGCACGAGAGGTGCGGTACAACTATTAAGTGGTGAGGATGAAATCGTGACCTTATGCCAGTAGCGTGATGAAATCGAGGATTTTTTTTTTAAACAATGACTTCAAACCGGAAAGAGAATTATGAACCGTGGCTAAAATTGTCTGCGGTGTGTGTCGGTGCAGTTGACAAGGAGGTGGTGTACTACACGAATACGAATACAAGTTCAAGTCCGAACAGGTCCCTGCCATACTGGGTCTACTTCATCATCGCCCTCTGCTGCCTCATTCTGTTGGCCCTGATCATCGCCTACATCGTGCTGGTATGGCAACATGCTCGTTCATTATTTCGTCCGTATAGTATTTAACGTCTTAAAAAAACACCGTTGCACAGCTTCGAAAGCTGTATGTTCAAGCCACGGTTGATGGAAGAGCCTCCACTAGGGGGAGCTCTACACTGTACCTCTGGGGAGTATTTTAGCCTATTATTCCACGCTGTACAACGTTTTTAAATCTACCATATGTGACCCAACAATCGATTGACTGTGGTGTACCCATATGGATTGCAATTCCAGTGTGAACTTCCCCTTTATGTAAGTAGCCAACTGTGCTAATCGGAGTTATGGGGAAAGGGCAAGAAATTAAACACAAAAAGCATGTGCGTGCATACTTGTGGATAAATCTAAATATGGCTGATTGTTTCCATCTTTGTTACCCCACCTCCCAACCTCACACACATTTTTGGCCAACAATCACAGGCTCTCATGAGATACTTCAAGAACAAAGGCGACGCCTACAAAGTGCTGAAGATGCCATGGGGAATCTACTACCCGCACTTGGACCTCCGCAAGTCTTTCTGAACATCTCCGTGGTGAAGCAATTCACACAGCAATGGAAACAGCAGCAGCAGCAGCTGCAGAAATATCAGCCCACATCGGCAATGACAAACACATTTGGCAAAACTTGCATCGCACCTGTCACCAGCAAATTACTCAAATAACCAGAGCCGCTGCTACTGTAGCCACAAGAGTAATGCCTGTCACAATACACCATCCTCATCGTCATCTTTGTAAACGTCATCAGACCGCACAATCTTTTCTGGACAGATTTGCCATCACCACCAGTATCACCTAAAGCAACCAAACGTCCTGGTTTGGCAGGGATGGTTTCAGAAAGGCTGTCCCGGTGTGCTGAAGCGCATTTGTGAACATTGGGATCTTGTCAATATTTTATATTTTCATGCCTCATGCTTAACTCATGTTACGGGTGGAATTGGCAGAGTAGTGGATGGGGCCTATCAGCAAGAGGTGTGGCTGACTGAGGGACGGGCCACCAGTTCCCTACATGTTCCGGAAGGTCAACCAGAAATTTGGTAGCTATAATCCCTCTCACCAGCGACATCGTCACTACGATTCTCATCGTCGATAAAACCAAGAGGCGCTGATACAACCAGAACAGCAACTACCATTATCAACAATCCTGTCAAGATAACCGTCATCGCAAATCGATGCAACCGGAACAAACGATACAACCACAACAGCGACCACCACCACCACCACAAAACATGTTGATGACGCATTACGACTGGCAACATTAACCACAATCACGTCCTCCACCAACAGCAAAAGCATCTGCACTTATAATATACAGGGTGGTCCATTTATAGATACTCCAATATTCGATCACTTCTCAAAAGTGACCGAATATTGTGAAAGCGATGGCTCCATATCCGGCAGAGGATATTGTTAAAATGTCATCATTGTATTGAGATTGGTGGGAGATATGTAGAGGCTTTGAAAAAATGTTGTTTTATGTATGATTTCTCCATATTATTTTAGTGGGTTAACTATAAATGGATCGTCCTGCAGTAGAACATGTAATATAACATAGTGATAATAAATATTTGCTGCTAGAAACATAGAAATATGCATGGCACTTACATAGGAGTGATAACGACATAAATACATTTCACAACTAAAAACACATCTCAGCCCATCGATGCACGGGGCTTTTGGTCACCTGAGCTGCAAGTGTGACTCCCCTTCCCCCGCACCACCGCACTATTAAGCATAACCCCACCATCCATCACTCAGATATTGCTACAGTCCATGGCGACAACTGCACCCGCCTCGGGTTCGCTTCGATGAAGATTCCATTCGTGAGAATTGCACTTAATGTGGGAGGAAATTGGAAAATCCGAAAGAAAACAAACCACACATACATCCGAAGGGATTACACTCAGCACTTACAAAATAATACAAAAAATGCCAATTCTTTATCCAGAACCTGGCACTGACCAATCAAGCCACTAACCGGGCCCGACTCCACTTAGCTTCAGAGATGTGACAAGACTGGGCATATTCAGGGTTATTTCTTCTTACAGCAGATTACTGGTTCTCTTTATAGGTTCATAACAGACACCACACCTCTATCTTTGAGCAAGGCCGCAGCAAGGAAAACTCTAGACTTCATTAATCTATTCTACTACTCGATATGTAGCACAGATAAAATCAGCAAAGATTCACCACCGTTGACCGGATGAAGTGATAATTGTTATAAATTACAGCCCGTTTGTCAATCCGGACAACTGCACCACTGCTCTGCCACCACGATACATATGTTCAATACAAATATAATACAAACAATTTATCTCTCCAATGTGGATCAGATGTGGACATTATAATCCATTAGCACATATTTGCACATTAGCATATAGAAGCAAACACATACATCTACACTTGCAAGACTTGTACAGATTCCATACCCCCTCGATATTCCACGTTTCCCAATTCAGGGACAGCGATTACGAGTTAATAGTCGGTTTTGTTCTGTTAACACAACGGGACTAGTGGCTCTACAATGGGCATGTCGCAAGGAGGAATAGCAACATATAACAGTTCGGTATTAAGTTGTGTAAGCCAGTCAAGAGCTTTCAGAAATTTCAGAAACTTTTCATGGAATAGTAACAGCGAATGGTCCACTGGATGTCCCATCACTTTAAAGTTGTTCATCACACACCCACACTGTGAAGTGTCTTTGATGCTCCATTCATGCATAAAGTATCCACACATTCATGTGATGGTCTCATGTCGTTCATGATGTTCATCCGCTGTCGCCAAAGAATTGTGAAGCCAGTAAGCCCAACTGTTGGCTCAGCTGTGAGGCTTTTGTTTTTCAACCAAGCGGCCAATTCGCCGCATCTCTCCTGCTCTCTACAATGTACCGCTATCGTCTCCAATGCACCATGTTCTTCCTTCAATGCACTGTTATGTCCTGCCTAAGCCCAGATCATCACAATGTCTGCTTAATCGTCAATATGAATCTGCTGTATCCATTCTCCGGGCATAGTGTTAAGCAACGATGGGGGGGATTGGGGTTCTGTACAACTTCTGCACTGCAAATGTCCTATGCAAATAAAAACAATAAATCCCAAATTTTCCTCTTCTACAATGTGGACTGTTTTTTTGTGGTGGGGGGGGCAGGGGGTGGAGATTTCTGGATGACCAATAAGGAGGCAGGAAATTTGACAAAAAACACTCGACTCAAAATTGCCCAAAGACTCGCATTGAGCCGTAAGCTTTACATACAGATCCACAGACATATAACACAGCGAAGAACAGCAAATTGCGATTTAAAGCTTTTGTGACTGCAGGGATTCATCTTCTTGGTTCTTTCGGTAAAGTCACGTAGAAGGGAAATAATAAAATAATAAAAATAAACCAATTAAATAATTCTCGCGACGCTTCGGGCCATAACGCAAGCAGACGTCCTCAGGTGAAGAACAGGTCTGTCGGAAAGACAGCGTCATTCAGAGAATTATTTTATAATATTTTATTTTTATAATTTTATTATTTCCCTTCTACGTGACTTTACCGAAATAACTAAGAGGAACAGCAAATCGCATACAGCCTGCCATGCATGCATAGTGGCATAGCGCTGGCTGTTGGCGAAAAAGGGTATCTGCGGCGTACGGCAGTTCTGACGTCGGCAGGCCGTGATATACACGAGAGGGGGATCGAGGGGAAAGGTCACAGAAGGGGTCCACCAGGAACCCGCTGGTAGGTTCCAGAAAGGGGGCGTGGCCACGCTGACCGTATAAGAGGGGTCCCTGTGGGGGACCTCGGGGCTGTCGCTGGAAGTGGGATGATCCCCGCCGTGCCGCTCAAGTCCATCGCCACCGTTCTTCTCGTCGTCGTCTTCGTCTTCGTCTTCACTGTCCCGGGGCACCGCTAGTCAGACGGCCTACCAATCGTTCTAACTAATCTCGATTTGAAGCTTTCGTGACTGCAGTAATCCATACTCTGGTTCTTTCGGTAAAGTCGCGTGGGTAGAAAATAAAATGAAATAAATAACGACGTTTCGATCGCAACACAAGCGGTCGTCAAAGGCAAACTGTTGATAAGGGTTTGGGGATGGGCATAGTCCAGTGTGTTATCCCGATGGTGCTTGTTAAATAAAGAAGTGGCCTCCAAGTCTACCTGTCTCCGCGTTAGTCACAACACGTGTACCTACTGCGTGACAGGCTGTTGCAAACAAAACCGACAGTGATACCTTGTTGATATCGATAGACTTTTGTGCTTCCCTTGTTCATGGCGTTGCTGCCCGGTATGTAGGCTGTGCAATAGTCTGCCATGCAGTAGCAACATTACAGCAGCAATGTGTCCCAATGTCTCCCCATGTCCTTTGCGTATGTTCGTGGGTCCCCATGCAGTAGCTAATTACAGCAGCAAAATTAATATCATCACTTCATCACCATCATGATCATCATCATCGTCAAAACCAACATATACATCATTAGAATCGTCATCAATATCAACACTTACATCGTTACTAACTCGATAACCATCGTCACATTCAACACTTAAATCACGAACATCGTCATTTGAAATGTAAAACAAAACCTT
Organism: Lampetra fluviatilis; assembly: GCF_964198595.1. Lineage (NCBI taxonomy): Eukaryota > Metazoa > Chordata > Hyperoartia > Petromyzontiformes > Petromyzontidae > Lampetra > Lampetra fluviatilis. Next base: position 556,465 of record NC_136346.1, on the reverse strand, counting down.
GCACATCGCGGGGTTTCACATCGCGGATTTGGCCATTTAGGGGCCGTCCATAAATGACGTCACACGATTTTGGACGATTTTTGACCCCCCCCCCCTCGTCACACGGCGTCACAAAAAGTCAGACCCCCCCCCTCAAATATGACGTCACAAAGCTCTGCCCCCCCCGCCCCCCCCCCGCCCCCCCCAAAACCATATTTCCATTTTGAAAATAAAACATGCTTCAAATCGCTTTAAACTATTGTCATTGTAGTGTTGTTATAACAATTAGTGTTGTTATAACAATTCTATATTTATTTAAAGTTGCTCATTTTGATGTGACGTCACATTTCTCAAACCCCCCCTACCCCCTCGTCACACATTGTCACAAATGTCTGACCCCCCCCCCAGGTGCGTGACGTCATTTATGGACGGCCCCTTACTAAAAAATTTCATCCCTGGCCCCGCCCACTTACCCTTGGGTGTACCCACCACACACGTATAACAGGACCCTGCGGGGTGGGCTGGTAGGAATAATACTAATACCGGTACAGGGATATCGACCGGGTATAGAGGAGTTAAAAAGAAAATGATTTGTGCATGGGGGGTGAGCGATGACGTCCACACCCCCCTCCCCACTGACTCGCGCGCCCACAGAGCAAGGATTGCAACAGGCGATGTCATTGGCTGCGCCGGATGCGACGGCCATCTTGTTTAGTTCATTTAGTTCACGGATCGCAGGGGGAGCGGGCAGCCATCTTGTCGGACAGACGGACAGTCGGACGGACGGACGGACACATTAATCTATTGGTGGTCTGGTCCACTTCGTTCCTACCAGTATTATATCACCCTGGTGGCAGTAGCTCTCTCGCTGCATTTCGTCTTGCCTCAGCAGTCAGCCTGCTGTATTGTTTCACCTAAGGATGATGGCTTGTGTTGCTATCGAAACGTCGTGATCTTTTATTTTTCTACCTACGTGACTTTACCTCAAGAACCAAAGAGTATGGATTGCTGCAGTCACGAAAACTTACCCAAACCCATAGCATTACCCCTATCACTACACCTACCCCTAACACAGTGGTTCTTAACCTGGGTTCGATCGAACCCCAGGGGTTCGGCGGAGGTTACGACACACACCTGACTCATATGATTGTGCACCAGTAAAACATATACCTATGTTTTGAATTTGAAAAAATATATATTTTTTCCAATTAAGAAGGGTTCGGTGAATGCGCATATGAAACTGGTGGGGTTCAGTACCTCCAACAAGGTTAAGAACCACTGCCCTAACACTACCCTTACTGCTATTCCCTGCTTCCACCCCCCAGCTATAACCAGGCCTACCCACACCCCTTTTTAACCTCTCCCCCATGTTCTCTTGCCTCCAATATTCAAATATGCTCAAAATGTCCCCCCCAATATATTGCTATAAAAGAGATTTCTGTTCATATGATTGTGGTTATGGTTGTACTTCATTAATCCCTAATCTCTGCCATTACATATGTAGTGGTTTAACGCGCGCCAAGGGGGGAAATTGTAAACACGTGTGGGTTGTGAACAGTGGGGTCGTATCAGGACAAACAGGTGTTGCTGGGGGACAACGGCCTGGCGGAGGCGGCTCGTTAGGTAATTATGGGATGCAGGGCTGTGATTGGCCGGTTGTTGTTATCAGGGACGAAGTCTGGGAATGGGAGCAGGTGGCGGTGGGGGCCGCGGGAGCGGGGCATGGGGGGGGGACGCCGGTTAATTAATTGGAAATTAATAGGGACGGGGATAAATACGGGAGCGTGAGAGTGAGACGGGGAGTTGTGCTGGGAGCTGGACGGAGACGGTCGGAGCAGAAGAAGAAGATATGAGAAGATAGAATAGGGTAGCAGTGGAGCAGAAGAAGAAGTATGGGGTAGCAGTAGAGACGGAGACGAAGAAGAGATGAGAGATAGAATGGGGTAGTGGTGGCGCAGGAGAAGAAGAGACAATAGGAAGAATAGGTTAGCACTGGAACGGGAACGAGAGAGACAGTCGGAGCGAAAGAGCGACAGCTGGAGTGAGACGGAGGCGAGAGAGAAACAGTTGGAGTGAGACGATCAAAGCCGAGACGGGCGAAGCAGAGAGGAGAGTCTGGGGAGAGAAACTGAGAGAAAGAGGTGAGTTTGATCAAATAAAGTGACGACGGAAAAAGTTGTCCGCGTAAAGTTCAGCACTACACATACAATGAAACAAGAAAAGGTAAAACAGAAAAAACAGAGCAATGTAATACAATATACTATTAGACATTATGGTAAAAAATATAAGTTCATCCAATGTGTTGGTGATTTTTTTTTTTATATTTTGGGAAGGAAATTTGTTTTCAAATTTAGATTTTTTTTTTTTTTTCGGGGGGGGGGACCCCAGACCACTGAAAGATTTGGTCCCCCCCCCCCCTCCAATGTTGACTCCATGGCTACGGCCTTGCAACCACCACTTTTAATACCAACCACACACTTTATAAATCCATATAAGATCAGATATTGAACAAAATATACTGCTCATTTCATGCTTGGGCGAATGTAGGGTAATATAAAGGTAATGGCAGGGGTTGTATTACAAAACCCCGAAGCAAACCCTATTTTCCCTGTATGCCTTTGTAGTTTTGGAGTGTGAAACTGCTGATTGTTGCTATTTTCACGAACGTAACCCCCGCGATAGGCAAGGTTTTGGAGTAATCGACCATTACATCATCGTTAACTAATATATCATGAAATATATAAAAACGTTAACAATCAAAATGAAAATACAGTAAGCCCTTGTTAATTCGACACATGGGGCTCTGGCCTTGACGAATTCTCCAATATTCTGTACAATGGTACTCAACTGTGCCTCCTGCCCCAATGAAAAAAAAAATCAAATTTGTTCTCTAAACTCTTCCCACACCATACACACTGACACCTACATCAATTCTATCCAATTCTTTGGATTTGTCTCGCAGACTAAGCGATTTATACTTTAGTCCCTTTCTATTACTTCTTGATGTAGGTGTAGACGACGAGGGTTGTGGCTTGCACAGAGTGCACAAGCAAGGAAAAGTCGAAAGCAACAGGTCTGCACTCACGCTCGCCACGTGCACCGCCACTATACTGAGTCGCTGTTCTGGTAGTGGGGTGCGGCATCGCTCCACGTGTTTGCCGAAATTGGATCATTCGGTACGGCAATTCTGCTCATGGTGAATTACTAATATACACTAAATATATGCCGAAAGTGCAGCCATACCGAATTGTCCCCAATTATGAATGATCCAATAACGAGGTTTTACTGTAATTATCAATAGCTATGCAACAAGTAGGCTATTCACGACTAATATGATTGGTATCTGATTTCTTTGGGGTCAGATTGTGACACTTCATAAACGTGATCTAACCCCCCCAAAAAATGAACACGAATAATCAATACGATTGTCAACTTCATGAACTCGCATCACCTACATCAACACAAACATCATCATCTAGATGAGAATAAACGCAAATGTTATTGTGACTTGCAGAGGACTTGGGAACCTACGGGCGTCAATTCTACCCTATTAAGCCTAACCTAAGATACCTTTGTAAATAAGCTCCTTAGAGACATGCATTTTTTGTAGACGTAGGGCTTGATTTCTAACTTAACGTACAGATATTCCCCGAGTTACAATGGTCCGACTTACGATATTTCGATCTTACGATGGCGATAGCGATATGACAAAATTGTAAAATATTTGAAATTTAGCGCCGCAGGCAAACGCAGCAGCGTCAGAGGTACGATACTGTAGGTTGGGACGCTGCCGGGATGTACGCATCTCCTGCCTTGTGTGATGCAGATAGGATTGTTTTCTGAAGAAACTTTATATTAAATTGCAGTTCATATAGGTAGGCTAAGAATTTACCTTGTTTTTTTACTTTATATTGTACTGTGCAATACAGTATTGTAATTAATACATACAGTATATAGTTTATACAGTACGGTACTGTAAATTGCTCTGTTTTGCTAAATTATCACCATTCTTTAAGACTCCTGGGTAGGCTATAGGCCATCTTCGACTTACGATGGGGTCGTCGTAACGCATCTCCATCGTAAGTAGAGGACTACCTGTATTTACAGTTCCGAGTGTAACAACTGATGCGCACGTAATTCCTATGGCTATCTTCAGCCCCGATAGTTTCCACGGAGTTGATCTCGAACAGTCGGCCCCGATGTCGTCCATCTTGGTCGTCGATGAGTCCCCGAGCAAGCGCCACGTTATCCTTGTGTTTTCTCCATCTTTGTCCAGATACGAAGTCTTCCGAGGCAGAATCCTGACGGCTTTCCCGGATCCAACGGGCGAGTTTGCGCACAGATTGGCCATGACCAAACACGCCACAGGGGAAGGAGATTAAAATCTTATCCAGTGATTATTCAGTGCTAATGTAGGTGCCGTGGTCCATCCAGGACCTATTGTTGAGATTCATGTTATCTAAGACAATGTTATGATGCTGCAGTGTTCATTCATTGTGTAGTGCTTTACTTTGCACGGACAACTTCTTGCTTTTCTGCCGTCACTTTATTTTCTACTAACGCAGTACATTCCAGCAACATTCTCCGGCACGTTCTCCGCTCGCCTGCCACGTTCCGCTGGTCTCGCTCGCTCTGCTCTGCCGTCTCTCCCGACTCTCCTCTCCACTCCTCCGTCACAGTCCGGCCGCCCTCTCTCGGCTTCTCCGTCTCACTCTCGCCGCTCTCTCGCGGCTTCTCCGTCTCACTCCACTCTAGCCGCTACGCGATACTTCTTCCTTCATTCCACTGCTACTCTATACTTCTGTTTATCCACTGCTACTCTATACTACTTCCGTTACTCCACTGCTACTCTATACTTCTGTTACTCCACTGCTACTCTATACTTCCTTCACTCCACTGCTACCCTATACTTCCGTTACGCCACTGCTACCCTATACTTCCGTTACGCCACTGCTACCCTATACTACTTCTGTTACGCCACTGCTACTCTATACTTCTTCTGTTACTCCACTGCTACCCTATACTACTTCTGTTACTCCACTGCTACCCTATACTTATTCCGTTACTCCACTGCTACTCTATACTTCTTCTGTTACTCCATTGCTACCTTATACTTCTTCCGTTACTCCACTGCTCCCCTATACTTCCGTTACTCCACTGCTACTCTATACTTCCGTTACTCCACTGCTCCCCTATACTTCCTTCACTCCACTGCTCCCCTATACTTCTTCCGTTACTCCACTGCTCCCCTATACTTTTATCCGTTACTCCACTGCTACTCTATACTTTTATCCGTTACTCCACTGCTACTGTATACTTCATCCGTTACTCCACTGCTACTCTATACTTCTTCCGTTACTCCACTGCTACTCTATACTTCTTCTGTCACTCCACTGCTACCTTATACTTCTTCTCTTCAGCTCCGACCATCTGCATCCGTTCCCAGGCACGACTCTGCTCCAACTCCCCGCAACTCTTAAACTCCCTTCTATTTATCCCTGTCCTTATTAATTCCTAATTAATTAGTTGGCGTCCCCCCCGAAGCCCCTCACCCCCGGTCTCTTTTCCCAAACTTGGAGGCGCCATCCCACACACACCAACAACAACCAGCCAATCACAGCCTCGCATCCTTAATTGCCCAGCGGCCCATCTCCGACTCACCCTTCGTTCCCCTGGCAACAGCTGCATGCCCCGATATGCCCCCACTGTACCCCACACGCACGTGTGTGCAATTTCCTCCCTTGGCGCGTGTTAAACCACTACAATTGTATTTATATTACAAGAATTAACAAATGCTGTATTTTGTGCTGTGTTTTTCCATCAGTTTTACCAAACTTCATTAGTTAAATACGTTGGAGTCAGATGTTCACCCTGGCTCTGAAGTTTTATTGAATGCGAGGTTAACTACTCGGAGAGTGGTGCAACGCAGCGCACAGCGAGGCTGAGACAGTATGCACGCACACACGTACTTGCACAAGTACGCACGTACGCAATGCACGCACGCACACATGTATGCACCGATGGCGTGGAAAAGCACGACTGAGTCTTCAAGGATTTGTCGCCGCACCGGCCACTTTTATTGCACCCAAAGAAAGAAAACACGCTACACGTGCACGCACGAGTAACAGCAATTGCGTGACGTCCGATACGCCACCACCACCGCTCCCAACACCATCCCCGGGTTGCCCGTTCCCCCTTCTCGAGCAACTGCTGCCAAAAGGCTTCGAGGGTGACCTCGTGCTGCCGGCATCAATCTCTGGAAGCGACCTCTGCCCCACACCCCCCCTTCCCCCAGTGGAGAGAGCTATGCGAAAAGGGTCACCCCACTCTGTTAACGTTGGGATTTAAATCTATACATATACATTTTTTTGGTTTAATTCGTTCCACCGAAAAACTCCTGTCCACCGAAATATCACCGTTCATCGAAGACGTGCACGTGTGCAGTAGAAGCCCCACTCGACTCGTCGTTAATGGGGGAATGGTCGGGAAGTGAACACATTGGGCTCAATGGAGGCACTACGCTACTATACACTACACTTCTATACACTGCACTACTATAAATTACACTATACACTACTATACACTACACTTCTATACACTACTATACACTTCACTACTATATACTACACTATACTCATTAAGCGATTAGTCGTTAACGGGTCGTTAAGGGGTTCTGTACACTACAATACACTACACTGTATGCTACACTACTTTATACTATACAGTACACTGGCAACACTACACTACTATACACTACACGACTATAAACTACTATACACTACACTACTATACACTACACCACTATAAACTACTATACCCGACTGGCGGAGTGGGGCAGATGAGGCGGTGAGGTTGGTGTGGCGGGAGGGAGTTTACAAGACGCTCGAGAAACCCTTTGGGGAGGAAATGGGGGAAGCCGGGAAATGGGACGGCGGTTTGAGAGGCGGTTGACATCGAGGGAGTGGGGCGATGATGGCCGACTTGAAATTGGCAGGAAAGACACCGGAGGATTGGAGAAGAATTGAAAAGAGAGAGAGAGAGAGTAAGTAAGGAAAGGATGGAGATAAGGACGGAGGGAAGAAAAGGGGATAGGGTCGGGGGAGTGGGGGGCGATGAGGTGGGATGGACCTTGGAGGTGGTAAGGGAGGGCTCGCCCAGCGTGGTTGAGGGCGGACGGAGTAGGAAGTTTGAGGGGCTGGAAGGAGGGGGAGCGGCCGGGGGGAGGTGGAGACTGGGAACGAGGAGCGAACGGCGCTCAGCCTTTTTGAAGCGAAGAAAAAGAAGGGGGCTGAGGTCAGTGGCAGAGAGGTCGGAGGAAAGGGGCGGGGAGGGGGGGTGGTGGGTGTAGGAGGCTATTGAGGGTAGAGAAGAGATGGCAGGCGAGGCGGCCGTGGTCAGCACGGGGCTAGGCAGGAGCAGGCCCTGACGAACAAATGTGTACGCGTAGCTCCTGGTAACCATCATCGCCACCATCATTGCCGCCATCATCATCACCACCAACACTGTCACCACCACCACCCTTCAACATCATCATCACCACCAACACTGTTACCACCACCACCCTTCAACATCATCGTCACCGTTATTATCATCATCATAATCACCACCACCATAATCATCATCACCGTCATCATCGTCACCACGGTCAGCACAGGGCCAGGCAGGAGCAAGCCCTGACGAAGGCGTACGCGTAGCTCCTCGTGGAGCCATCGTCACAGCGCAGAGTGGCGCTCCGCTGCTCCACCAAACTCTCCCTGCAGCAGCTGCAGGCGCGCACCACGGAGCGCTGGGCATGGTCGAGCCTGCGGTGAGGGGGGGGGGGGGGGGAGAGGGTGAGGAGGAGGATGGGGGTGAGGAGGAGCCTGGCGAGTGGTACGGTGACCATGTTGAACTTTTTTCGCGCCGTACGTAGCCAACTGCGTTAATTGGGGGTGTGGTGTAGTGGGTAGTGTAGTGTGTAGTGTATAGTGCAGTGGATAGTATAAAGTATAGTGTATAGTAGTATATAGTGTAGTGTACAGTAGTGTATAGTGTAGTGTACAGCCGTGTAAAGTACAGTGAGTAGTATGATGATGGTGACATTGACGATGGCAATGATGATGACAACGATGGCCATGATGACGACGATGATGATGTCTCCGTAGAGGATAAAGAAGATGATGATGATGACGATGATGGATGAGGAGGTGGTCTTCACGTTGTCGAGGATTTGCAGGTGCCGCTGCAGTGGCCCAGCTCCAGCTCGGAGCTGTTGCAAGACCCCACGCGGACGACCTCCAGCGTCTTGAACGTGCGGCACAGCGGGGAGTCCGAGGGCTCCACCCGGGGCTGGCACGACACGGGGCAGCAGCCCTGAGCGTCGTAGACCACCTCGACCGAGTCCTATACAGCATGTCCAGCGGAGAGACAGGAGACACGGGGAGACGGGGGTGGTGACACAGGGAGACAGGGGGGAGACATGGGGCAGCAGCCATGAGTGTCGTAGACCACCTCGACCGAGTCCTGTACGGCATGTCCAGCGGAGAGATAGGAGACATGGGGAGACGGGGGTGGTGGCACGGGGAGACAGACGGGGGGTGGTGGCACGGGGAGACAGACGGGGGGTGGTGGCACGGGGAGACAGACGGGGGGTGGTGGCACGGGGAGACAGACGGGGGGTGGTGGCACGGGGAGACAGACGGGGGGTGGTGGCACGGGGAGACAGACGGGGGGTGGTGGCACGGGGAGACAGACGGGGGGTGGTGGCACGGGGAGACAGACGGGGGGTGGTGGCACGGGGAGACAGACGGGGGGTGGTGGCACGGGGAGACAAGACGGGGGGTGGTGGCACGGGGAGACAAGACGGGGGGGTGGTGGCACGGGGAGACAGACGGGGGGTGGTGGCACGGGGAGACAAGACGGGGGGTGGTGGCACGGGGAGACAAGACGGGGGGTGGTGGCACGGGGAGACAAGACGGGGGGTGGTGGCACGGGGAGACAAGACGGGGGGTGGTGGCACGGGGAGACAAGACGGGGGGTGGTGGCACGGGGAGACAAGACGGGGGGTGGTGGCACGGGGAGACAAGACGGGGGGTGGTGGCACGGGGAGACAAGACGGGGGGTGGTGGCACGGGGAGACAAGACGGGGGGTGGTGGCACGGGGAGACAAGACGGGGGGTGGTGGCACGGGGAGACAAGACGGGGGGTGGTGGCACGGGGAGACAAGACGGGGGGTGGTGGCACGGGGAGACAAGACGGGGGGTGGTGGCACGGGGAGACAAGACGGGGGGTGGTGACACGGGGAGACAAGACGGGGGGTGGTGACACGGGGAGACAAGACGGGGGGTGGTGACACGGGGAGACAAGACGGGGGGTGGTGACACGGGGAGACAAGACGGGGGGTGGTGACACGGGGAGACAAGACGGGGGGTGGTGACACGGGGAGACAAGACGGGGGGTGGTGACACGGGGAGACAAGACGGGGGGTGGTGACACGGGGAGACAAGACGGGGGGTGGTGACACGGGGAGACAAGACGGGGGGTGGTGACACGGGGAGACAAGACGGGGGGTGGTGACACGGGGAGACAAGACGGGGGGTGGTGACACGGGGAGACAAGACGGGGGGTGGTGACACGGGGAGACAAGACGGGGGGTGGTGACACGGGGAGACAAGACGGGGGGTGGTGACACGGGGAGACAAGACGGGGGGTGGTGACACGGGGAGACAAGACGGGGGGTGGTGACACGGGGAGACAAGACGGGGGGTGGTGACACGGGGAGACAAGACGGGGGGTGGTGACACGGGGAGACAAGACGGGGGGTGGTGACACGGGGAGACAAGACGGGGGGTGGTGACACGGGGAGACAAGACGGGGGGTGGTGACACGGGGAGACAAGACGGGGGGTGGTGACACGGGGAGACAAGACGGGGGGTGGTGACACGGGGAGACAAGACGGGGGGTGGTGACACGGGGAGACAAGACGGGGGGTGGTGACACGGGGAGACAAGACGGGGGGTGGTGACACGGGGAGACAAGACGGGGGGTGGTGACACGGGGAGACAAGACGGGGGGTGGTGACACGGGGAGACAAGACGGGGGGTGGTGACACGGGGAGACAAGACGGGGGGTGGTGACACGGGGAGACAAGACGGGGGGTGGTGACACGGGGAGACAAGACGGGGGGTGGTGACACGGGGAGACAAGACGGGGGGTGGTGACACGGGGAGACAAGACGGGGGGTGGTGACACGGGGAGACAAGACGGGGGGTGGTGACAAGGGGAGACAAGACGGGGGGTGGTGACACGGGGAGACAAGACGGGGGGTGGTGACACGGGGAGACAAGACGGGGGGTGGTGACACGGGGAGACAAGACGGGGGGTGGTGACACCGGGAGACAGGGGGGAGACACGGGGGGAGAGGAAGTTGGGGGGAGATGGTCCCTCCACCCCCCGCTCCTCCCACCCCCCCTCCCACCACACGGGTGGTGGGAGGGGGGGGGGGGTGGCGGGGGGAGTCGGGGGGGGGGGGCGACCGTTACCTCGCAGTGGTCGAAGTTGAACGGCGCGCAGCTGGTGATGGCCTCCTGCATGGCGGCTCGCCCGCCGACGAGCCCGCAGGAGTAGAGCACGCAGCGGTTGGCCGTGTCGTTCCAGCGTTCGCCAACCTGGCGGGGCGAGTGGGGGGGGTGGGGGGGGGGTGGGGGGGGGGTGGGGGGGGGGTGGGGGGGGGGGAGACGCCCCGTTCGTGGGTTTTGGAGACGAAGGGGGGGGAGTTTCTCTCCTGCGCCGATTCAGGGGCGACCGAACGCCAGCCATGGCTCATCTCCCCGTGCTCGGTGGCGCGGGTGGATCACCTCGTACGATCGCCCGCCCCGGGAAGCTGCCACGTAGTCACCCCAGGGGGTCACGCGTACTCCCCCCTTCCCTGCTCCGGTTGAGAACCGCCGCTCTCTATGCTGGTTAACGCGTAGCAGTCGCGGCCAATGTCATCCCACGACGGAGCGGTGTTCTTTGTTTAACTTTGGGTCGGATGGCGTGAATATGAACACGACGTTAAAGCCGACCAACCGTCATGGTTGCAGGGGGGGGGGGGGGGTTGACTCTCCCACAAACACACACAACCGGTTAGTGCTGAACGAGCAACTCATTGGCCACGTTTTGTGGACTTGACAGACAAATTCGTCAACCGGTGACGCCCGCCCGTCCGTCTGTCACCCACCTGGTGGTAGACTCCATTGTGGACGCAGGCATCTGGGGAGGGCGACAAAGGGGAGGAGGAGAGCAAAAGGAATCGTCAGGGTGAGCAGCGGCACGCACGCAGACAACCGCCATAGGGCGGTACAGCAGCTGTCGGTGTGTGCGGACTAATCTCCCAACGTCGTGATTTAATTCAGACGCTGTCTTTCCGACAGACCTGTTCTTCACCTGAGGACGACTGCTTGCGTTGTGGCCGAAACGTCGTGAGAATTACTTTATTATGTTTTATTTTTTATTATTTCCCTTCTACGTGACTTACTGAAAGAACCAAGAAGATGAATCCCTGCAGTCACGAAAGCTTTACATTGAAATTGAATTTAGTTTTCATTTATTTTATTTTATTGATTGTTTTACCTACGTGACTTTACCGAACAAAACCAAAGAATATAATCTCCATCTGTTCCACCTCACTCACTTCTCCACCGTGGGTGGACTAATCTCCATCTGTTCCATCTCACTCATTTCTCCACCGTGGGTGGACTAATCTCCATCTGTTCCATCTCACTGACTTCTCCACCGTGGGTGGACTAATCTCCATCTGTTCCATCTCAATCCCTTCTACCCGTGTGTAGACTAATCTCCATCTGTTTCATCTCAATCTCTTCTACCCGTGGGTGGAATAATCTCCATCTGTTCCATCTCACTGACTTCTCCACCGTGGGTGGACTAATCTCCATCTGTTCCATCTCAATCCCTTCTACCCCGTGTGTGGAATAATCTCCATCTGTTCCACCTCAATCCCTTCTACCCGTGTGTGAACTAATCTCCATCTGTTTAACACGTAGGCTTTCGCGACCAATATTATTCATAATCAACGATTTTTGGGTTTAGATCGCGTTATTTATAAATGTGTCGTAACCCTCCACCACCCGACACGGCCAATCAGTAAAAAAGTGTCACGTTGACAAAAGACAAATAGTTCACTGCTTTAGCCCACCGGTGTGTTGAAGCGTGAAACCACAACATTTACAATTTGAGTACGACGTTTCGCTGGTAATTGCATCCAGCATCATCGGGCAATTCGCCAGAATGGTGAGGCTCTGCTGTGTCTCCCTGCTGCTGCTCTATATAAGAACGGAAGACACAGCAGAGCCTCACCATTCTGGCGAATTGCCCGATGATGCTGGATGCAATTACCAGCGAAACGTCGTACTCAAATTGTAAATGTTGTGGTTTCGCGCTTCAACACACCGGTGGGCTAAAGCGGTGAACTAATTTGTCTTTTGTCAGCGTGACACTTTTTTGCTGATTGGCCGTGTCGGGTGGTGGAGGGTTACGACACATTTATAAATAACGCGATCTAAACCCAAAAACGTTGATTATGAATAATCTCCATCTGTTCCATCTCACTCCCTTATAACCCCCGGCTTTGCCAGAAGTGAGGGCGGTACCGAGCGCTGCCCCCTCGCACCAGGGGGCGAGCGCTACAATGGGGGGGGGAGGAGGAGGAGGAGGGGGTGGGGGGTGGGGGGGGGGGCATGCTTGGGGGGGGTCGTCTCCCGGCTCACCGCACTGCAGGGCAGGGCAGCAAGGGGGCTCCCTGACGCTGGCGCCGGGCAGGAGGGGGG